>NW_026988421.1:34475000-34897500 GCF_030222135.1 Aotus nancymaae | reverse complement strand
TATGTAAGCATTCAGGTGAGAGCACATGAGTAGGGAGCAGATCTTAGAAAACACATGGCCCTAGCCACTGAGTTTATTAATACCTGCTGTTACACTGCTGCATATTCTGTTACGACCTAAGAACTATAGGCCAACTGCCACCATTATATTCATATTTCCTTCCGATATTTTTTCTCTTTTTTTCTGCCTTCCAGTCTTTTCTCTAAGCATAGTTTTCTTCCCTTTTCACGTAGTTGAAATCCATAATAGTATGGATATTTTTGTTACTTTTTTCTGATTTATACAAATGCAGTCTTTAGGTTTGACTTGTATAAACTTAGAATAGAGAAAAATGAATTGTGTATCAATAGAAAAAGACTATTTTTTCTTTTTCTTTTTTGTTTTGAGACGGAGTCTTGCTGCAATGCCCAGGCTGGAGTGCAATGGTGCGATCTCGGCTCACTGCAACCTCTGCTTTCTGGGTTCAAGCAATTCTTCTGTCTCAGTCTCCTGAGTAGCTGGGATTGCAGGCATGCACCACTACACCTGGCTAACTTTTTTGTATTTTATTAGAGATGGGGTTTCACTATATTGGCCAGGCTGGTCTCAAACTCCTGACCGCAGGTGATCTGTCCACCTCAGCCTCCCAAGTGCTGGGATTACAGGCATAAGCCACTGCGCCTGGCCATTTTTCTTTTTTAAAAAATTAGAGAGAGGGTCTCACTATATTGCCTAGGCTTGTCTCAGACTCCTGGGCTCAAGTGATCCTCTTGCATTGGCCTCCCAAGATGCTGGGATTATAGTCATGAGCTACCACCCCAGGTCAATTTATGCATTTACTTGTTAGGGTCTATTCAATCACCAATTTCAATGGAAATCAACATTTTTGATATTCGCAAGGAAAATGGTCTACTTCTTACAAATAGACTTCAGGATGGAAAAATGAAGGCTGAGGCAGACACATCTACAGTGAGAAAAAGAAGGATGCCTCCTTTTTCCTCATAGGCAACTTGAGGGAGGGGAAAGGAGGTAAGTAAAGGCATGTTGGGGAAGTCAGAGAAGCATCCACACCTGCTCATTATATCAGGTGTCTAGAGACTCTCTAAATAATTCAGGCACAGTCGGCTCCCTCCAGGGGCAGGTGTTGAGGAGAGTTTCCAGACAAGCAGCTCCTCTTGCAAAACTGGAGCAGACCAAGGATCTGATTACGTGAAAAGGGGTTAAGTTAGTAGCTATGGCAACCTCCATATTCAGCCTTACAACTTTCCTTTGGGATAAGGTACAAGAAGCTTCTGAGAAAACACTACTGCTACAGCCCCCTGTGGTGGTGAAGAGTTTTGAAGCCCCATTGTCTTGGGTTCAAATCCAGGTTCTTCCACTACAGTGTGATCTTGGGCAATTTACTGATCTTTAGGTTCTATGCCTGTAAAATAGGGGTAACAACTCCCCAACTCAGATTATTGTGGCATCATAATTCATCTAGCCCTCTTACTAGGGTGCTTAGTACACAGTAGATCTGTCCTAAGAATGTCCTCACTTCATGTCCTAGGAATTGATGCTTGGACTTTAAATGAAAGAGAAATGTAGGGCCTGGTGTGGTGGCATGCACTTGTAATCCGAGCTATTCAGGAGCTGAGACAGGAGGACTGCTTGAGCCCAGGAGTTGAGTTTGAGACCATTCTGAGTGACAGAGTGAGACCCTGTCTAAAAGGAGAAAAAAAGCAATATCCAGAACTAAGAGAAAGCCATTCCTTAGAATCATGAATAGTAACAGCCAATAGTTACTGAAGGTTAACCATATGCTGAATACTGTGCTGACTGCTTTACATTTACTCTCGCAAAACCACTTATGGATATGTATTATCAAAGTTCAAAGAAGTTAAGACACTTTCCCCAGGTCAAACAACTAGTAGGTGTTAGAATCAAGATCCAAATCCTATTCAGCCTCTAAACTGAAAAGACCTGTGTTCCTACCCTGTAGGGAAGAGGATCGCTGGAAGTTATTTTACTGATCAGCACTTCATTTCCAGAAGGACAGCCTGGGAAGGGGATAATTTGCTGGGCCTTGAGGAAGAGCAAGCTGACTTCCTTAGGTCCATGGGACCCGACTGCCCTCTAGCGTTAGAGGAATCCTGGGGCCAGATGGAATAAACAACGAGTTGGTTTTCTTAGGTTATGGTGAATCCTCCTGCCTTCAGCATGGGATCGCATCTGTCTAGTTTGCTGTTTTCCCATTGGCCAAAGAGTTTCTCCTAGGGATTAGGGTAAAACAGGCAGTAAAGGGTGGGAGTCATGGATAAGAATTACCTGAGTTTAGAGCAGCAATTCTCAGACAGAATAATGTTAAACCACCAGGTGAAGGGAATGTCTCTTATCCCCAGTACCTGGCACATAGTGGGTGCTCACTGAATCCTGAACAAGGCTTTAAAATCTTATTCTAATAGCAGAGTTCTGCAAACTTAAATGAGGTGAACTTAAGAGTGGTTATGAAGTTATTCATGGATTTTTGCCAGAAGTGCTAGTGGAAAAGATATTGTAACATTTAACACATTGTCTACTGCAAGACTTTACAGGGCACTTTCACAACGAAGAGAGAACAATGACACTCGTCAATGGTTTAGAAATAAGTTGGAGGATTTAGAAATAAGTTAGGGATGACATGATCATCTTAGACTGCCAGCCTCATACCAGTGTCCCTAATGGTCCATGGATCTCAGAGAAAGCCCCCTTACCTCTATAGCTCTGCCCAAGTAGTCTGTTTCAATAGCTACTCAGAGAACATCTGTGGGCGCTGTGCCTTGCTGGGCTCAGTGGTGAATACAAAGACAGATATACCAGATGCGGCTAATTGTGGCCAACAGAGATGGTGTTTCTTCCATGAGCTAGGTGTCCAGTCCATTACCTGATTATTTACTGATGGGAATCTTCAAGGTAAGTATTAGCTGTCTACTTTTTTTCCAAATAAGAAAATTGAGGCTCATTGCAGCAAAAACAATCCTGCAGGTTCCTACAATTTATAGATGGCAGTGCAAGTCATATGACTCCCAAATGCATACTCTTTCCACTACGCCACTCTGGCCAATTCTTTGAAATAATACAACTCCTTTTCCAAAATGCAGGTATCTCCAAGACAATTACTCCTGTTTTTGTCTGCTCGGGCTGCCATAACAAAATATCATAGACTAGGAGGATCAAACAACACAAATTTATTTCTCAGTCTGGAGACTGGGAAGTCCAAGATTAAGGTCCTGGCCAGTTCGGGTCCTGGTGAGGGCTCTGCTTCCTAGCTTGCTTCTCACTGTGTCCTCACATGAGGGGCAGGAGGTCAAGCTCTCTAGAGACTCTTATTTTACTTTTTACTCAACAGTTTGTTAAGAGACACGGCGTCTCCTTCGAAAGCACCAATCCCACCATGAGGGTCCCACTCCCATGACCTCATCTAATCCAAATGTCTCCAAACACCATCACATTGAGGGGTGGGGCTTCAACGAAGGAATTTGGAAGGGGGCAAACATTCAGTCCATAACCCCCATCAAGCCATCAGTTTAAAAACAGATGGCTTTTCTTATACTTTGTTTCTTATATTTAGCTTTCTCTAGCCTAATTTCCAATTGACCCTTAGTCTGCAGCCTCTGCCTAGGGCAAGTCCACAACTCTTTGTTTTTTTTTTTTGAGACAGAGTTTCGCTTTTGTCGCCCAGCCTGGAGTGCAATGGCACAATCTCAGCTCACTGCAACCTCCATCTCCCAGGTTCAAGCAATTCTCCTGCGTCAGCCTCCCAAGTAGCTGTGATTACAGGTGCCTGGCACCACTCCCAGCTAATTTTTGTATTTTTAGGAGAGACAAGATTTCCCCACGTTGGCCAGGCTGGTCTCGAATTCCTGACCTCAGGCGATCCACCCACCTCAGCCTCCCAAAGCACTGAGATTACAGGTGTGAGACACTGCACCAGCATACGATTCATGCTTTCCTCTCCAAAACTGCCCGTGAATTTTGTCTTTTTCCATCTCTCATGGAGCATTTCAGCTTTCTCATATAAACCTGCATTACAAAACTCATCAATGAGCTCAAGGGAACAAAAGAGCCTTCCAAGAAAATCTGCTCTTTGGACAGTCACTAGGGGTAACTGTAGCTAACATTGCTACCCACTAATGTAGTAGCTTACCTGGTATTTATCTTCCCCTCTTCCTTACAAGAGGATCCTGATTTTTGTTTGAGCAGGAATGTGCCCAGCTATAAAGCTCTATTTCCCAGCCTCTCTTGCAGCTACAGTTGCTCATGTGGCCACAAGAAACAGTTCCTTCTGATGAGATGTAAGGGAAGTCACTGACTGGGGCTTCCAGGAAAGCTCTTTAAATGAGGGTATAGTGGGCAAACTCAGCTGTGCATGCCTCTTCCCCCTGCCCTTCTTCCTGACTGGGGCATAGATAGAACACAGGTGTGGAGATGGAACAGCTATCACAGTGCGAGGGAAGCTGCAGAGTTAAGAAGGTCAGGGCTGAAAGCTGGAAAGAGTCTGGGTTCCTAATGGCATCACAGAGCTGCCTTGTTAGTCTTGGGCTACTTCTGGACTTCTCATTATAGGAGAAAAACAGAACTCTCAGGTTACTTGCAGTAGTGGTAATGCTAGGATAAATCATATAAGGGGCTTACTACAAATTCCAATTCCTTGGCCTACCCTCAGAAATTTTGGCTCAGCAGTTCCGGGTGGGGGAATCTACAGTTTTAGCTAGCCCCTGTGGTCATTCTGCTACAATGATCCTTGAACCACAGTGTGAAGTAGTCTGAGGCCCACAAATCCAGCAAGTAGCAGAGGGGTGTGTGCGTGTGGAAAACAGCGGGTCAGTGATCTTGGGTTTAGCTTTCAATGGCTACCAAAAACTTGGCCAGCTGTGGATGTCAGATAGGAAAAACACCTTGTTTGGCTAATTTGCAATTTAGTGATGAAGAGCCTCCCCCTCATCTAACTAGAAAGCTGATCCAAGCCCCCATTTTGTAAGTGTGGAAACTGAGGCAAAAATGTTTAAGTAGTTACCCAAGGTCACGATGCCAGTAAGTGGCAGAGCTGAAAAAAATTCTAGAGTCCCAGTTCAGTGCTCCCTCCATTACACTGGGCTGCAGATAGTACCATGAACCTTTAAAGTGTCTGCTCACCTCTCCCTCCCATTTCCTTTTTGTGAAGCCGTGCAGTAGGATATTGTGGCTGCCACTCTGGCTCCATCCCAGCCCTCTTTTGTTCTCTAGCAGCCATACTGTTTAGGTAAATGAATCTTGCTCTCAGCTCCATGAATCAATTAGGATAACCCTCTTCCTCCTTGCAAATTACCTCCTTACCAATAGAACCCTTATTTTCTTGGAGCTGCAATGTGCCCAAATAAAAAAGCTATACCTCCCAGATCCCTTTTAGAGAGAGGAGGCCATGAGCTAGTTTTGGTCAAGCCACTGGGTGGCGGGGGCGGTGGGGAGGGGTCTTCCTGAAATGTCACTTAGAAGGGGCAGCTGGCAGACACTCCTCTGCCTATGGTTCTTCCTTCTTCCTGCTGGCTGGAATGCAGTCCCGATGGTTGGAATGCCACTACCACATGGACAAGAGCCTTGCCCTAGGACAGAAGAGCACAAACCAAAAGCAGCCCAGTGCCTGATGCCATCATGGAGGCATTACGCCAGCCTTGAAGCTGCCTACCTCCAGAGCTCTTTTTACATGAGAGAAAAAGGAACAATCATGTTCAAGCCCTAATTCTTTGAACTTTCTGTGGCATGCAGTTCAACTCAATGTGTGCATTTATAGCAATGATTGCTGCAGGCCAGTTTAATGAGTGGAGCTTGGGGTTTCTGTCTGATGATAGTAGTGGTCTTTCTCAGGGCCAAGATGCAGTCCTGCCTTCTCAGTGGTCTCCATCAAGGGCCCCAGCTCTCGTGGGCTACCTTCTATTTAAGATTCCTGGGCATTTGTTGTCTGGTTGGGAGCTCACTGTGGTATTTGTGACACAGTTTCAGGCAGGACTTTTTTTATAGCCTTTTCAGGCAAGCTATGCCAGAACTTCCCATCCAGAGGGCAGGGCAGTCAGGGTGACTTGCCAGACCATGTAAGGGTCTGGATGAGAGGCAGGCTTTGCAGCCAGCCTGGGAACATGTTCCACATGACACCATCATTCTTGTGCTGGTGAAACATCCTCAGAGTAAAAGCAGCAGCAAGTGAGTGAGTGCTTATTTCTTCAGGAGGCCCCCATGAGACAAGAAATCTTTCAACTGCAGACTGTCAGGCACCAGGGGTCTTAGGGACAGGAGCTAGATGGAGGGAGAGTGGGGAGGGCCCAAGCTGTCAGGTGATCCTGAGGCAACAGGACTGGCAGGGAGGAGCTGGGGGGATGCAGTGAACTAAGGATGTCAGCTGGCGCTATGTGCCACCGTGGTAGCTTGCTCAGGTCAAACCCCACCAACTTCAGATCTCACATTTTTAGTCTTCAAGCTCTTGGGGCTTAATCTCCTGTTTTCCTTTCCTCTCTCCCAGTCGGAGTCCCTCTGTGAGGTTTGCCTGTGCTGCTTCCACCAGAAACACTGTTCAGGCTGACGTCCTGTCTCCCCAGACTGCTTCCAGAGAAGAGACCATGCCCGCAAGCAGGCGCACGAGGGTCACAAGAAAGGAAAAGGAAGGGGATAAAGACAAATAAGGGAGAAAACTTTAATCAGGCTGCAGGCTTTTATAAAAAAAAGTTTATTTCTCAAAATAGGGGGAAGAATCCAAAGTATTAAAATAATCCTCTAATTTTTGTTTTGAAGGAAAAGGATAGGATGACAAATAATTCATACAAAAATTTGAAGCATCACTGCCGTAGATATTCCTCCGTCTCAGTGGGGAACATCCTGAAACTTGTACCTCCTGTCTGCAGCTCGGGTTCCAGCTGCATCATGGGGAACACAGCATCTCCTGGATGCGGGAAGCTGCAAGCATCTAGAATGCTTATTTATTTACCCCACAAATAAATACAAAAGGTCAATCTTCACAGTGGAAATGATTCCATCTATTTTTGTGACTTTCTGATGAGAATGCAGAAAAGAAGAGTTGCCCCTCTTCTAAAATTCCAAATCTTTCCTTTTTGAAAATGACTATGTATGAAAGAAATAAAATGTGAAAAGATTTGTTAAGGATGACTGGCTCTATTACCGACTAAATGCCAAGGGAGACTGTGACTCACTGAGGTGATACAAAGCAGCCATGGTTTTTCCTCACCTTTATATGGGGAAAATGCACCTTTCTATCCTTGAAGAGAACTGGACTTGGCAAAGTCCCTATATGTAGCAATTTTCTTACTTAAAAAAAAAAAAAGGGTGAGCTGGGAGCTGGACTGTGCACATCAGCCAAGACTGATATTGCCAAACCAAGCCCAGAAGCATCCAGGTACACTTTCCAACAGGCAGACCCTGCCAGGAATTGGGAGACAGGAGCGGGCTCTCTCCTGAGATGAGACAAGTTTAACTGTGAAGACCTTTTGGAACATTCCCGGGTTTTCCTGGCTCTTTTCAGTTGGTGTTTCTCTGAGGAACAGGGAGGTTCTCATGAAGATATTTTAAACTTCCATGCTCTGAGAAATCTGAGACCACGTGGTCCTTCCCTCGCAGCAGCCACTTAGTAGTAAGCAGTCCCTCAAGTCCTACTGGTCCCCGGGCGTGGATTCTTGATGTACTGATTCCCACTTCAGCTCCTGTGAAAAAGTATGAATAAAGATGTGGCTTTTCCCAGCCTCTTGGTTCCTGTCCATGCCCCAGACCCACACTGCTTCTCTCCCCTCACTAGGTACCCAGTCTTCCTGCTAACTCCTCACCCATCCTCCCCAGGACAGCGGAGTCACCCTGTGCCCATAAGCATGCTCTCTGGTTACTACAAATCATGATGCCCCCCCCTTCTGTATTTTATCCCCAACGCATTTTGACAATGCTATTAATATAAGTCCTGTCTCTGATATCAGTTTAGCATCCGAACTGCATACCACATTTTGACATCTGGGCATGTTTTGAGGGGTACAACAACGTTTACCACAATGGTTTCATCTCCTCAAATACTCTTTAAATCTTAGAAAGAAAGGGACATGTTCTTAGTATCCCCTAGAAGTCTTAGACATAGGCACTCATTAGACAGTTACTGAATACATCAAAGGGTTACTGTTCCTTCCCTTTCCTCTTGCTGCCAGCTCAGACCTAGGGGACGTCAGGGTTTTCCTGAGCCTGGCATGGTGTTCTGCACTGTATACAGTGGAGGCAGGGTTCCCTCATTCATCACTGAGCATATAGTATGTACTAGGCACTGTGTTAAGCCCTGGGGATAAAGTGAATAACAGATACAAGGTCCTGTTTTCGTGGAGCTGATATTATAGCAGGCGAGGCAGCCAAAGGACAGGTGAGTAAATAATCTCCTGTGGTCCTCAAGTGCAGTAACGGGTGCTATGACAGAGACTGTGTGGTGGAGTTGGGGACACACTGGGTAGGGTGGTCAGGGAAAGCCTCCCTAAGGAAGTGCCTTTTGGTTGAGACCTAAACAGTGAGAAGGAGCTGGCTGGGGAAAACCAGACAGAGGTGCTGTAGGCAGAGAGAAGAGCAAGTAGGAGACTCAGGGGATGTGCTCTGGGTAGTGGTTGGTAAGGAGAGTGAAACTATCAGGATTCAAATTCTGGTTCAGTGGCATAGAGACTAGATCACTTTGGACACGCTACCTAACTTCATGTCTCATGCTTCAGTTTTTTCATCTGGAAAACGAGAATTCATTTTGTAGAATGAAGTGACAGCATGCTTGCAACACATTTAGCACAGTGCTGGGAATGTAGTAAATGCTCAATAAAATGTGTTATGTCATTAATGGATTTCACAAGGAATTTAACTCAACCAGCTTTCTCTCGGAGCTGGTGTTGGAAGGACAGTGAAACGGTCTTTTGTTCATCCCTCATCCTGGATTTTCATTTGAATGTTGGGTACCCCAACCCTTAAAAATGTGTTGCTATTTCTTTTTCAAGTACATGGAGTACAAAGATCAGTGCAAGTGACATGATAATTACATCAAAATCCCAAGATAATAGAAATGGGGAACTAAAAATAAAGAGCACAATGACTAAGAATAACTGAGTTAAATTCCCTTTCATAATCTTTAACAATTTGGTGAGAACTATTTCTCCAGGCAGATTATCTACTCAAAAAGTTCAGAGGGATTACAATGTGTGTTCTTCTGTTTTGTTTTGTTTTAGAGATAGGGCCTCACTCTCTCCCAGGTTGCAGTACAGTGGTACCATCTTAGCTCACTGCAACCTTGAACTCCTGGGCTCAAGGGATCCTCTTGCCTCAGCCTCCTGAGTAACTGGGACTACAGGCTCACGCCACCACACCTGGATAATTTTTTCATCTCTGTAGAGAGGAGGTCTCACTGCATTGCCCAGGCTGGTCTCAAACACCCCAATTCATGAGATCCTCCTGCCTCCGCCTCTCAAAGTACTGGGATTACAGGCATGAGCCACTGCACATGGCCTAAAATGTTCTGACTGGTTGAAATAATTCTCAAATATTCAGAAAATGTGTCACAAACGTCATATTGGAGTTTTATATAATGGTATCCCTGAAAACCAGAGACTGTCCAAATAACCCCAACATTACAGAGGGCTGGAGATTTTATACCTAATGGAAGGGAAGAGAAAAGTGTCCTTCTGAAGCTTTTTATTTCAAAGTCTGCTGTAGAAGGGAACCTTGCACTTCCGGCTGGTCTGTTGGTTTTGATGCTGGTACTTAAGCCCAGGGCACCTTCTTTGGTCCTACCCTTGTGAGGTTTCCTACCTCTGAGGCAACCTGGTGGTGCCACTTTAAAGAAATAAGTCTGTAAAGGAGTGTTTTTGAGAGATGCAGCATGTACCTCTGTTGCAGCCTGTGCACAAAGGCAGGCTGTGGTCTGCATATGCTGTAGTGGGAGAACCCAGGCTTTGGACACACAAGTTTGGGTCTGAATGCCAGCTGTGGAACTTTTGACAAGTTACTACACTTCTCTGAATCTCATTCTATCTCTATGAAAAATGAAATACAAGTAACTGCCTTATTAGCATGTGAAATGCTTAGAAAACAGGCCTTCCACCAACTCATGGGAGGTTTCATTAATTATTCTCTCTGATAATCCTACCTTATCAGAATTCTGTCTCTCTTATCTTTTTTTTTTTTTCCTGAGATAGCATCTCATCTCACTCTTAGCCCAATCTGGAGTGCAGTGGGGCAATCTTGGCTCACTGCAACCTCTGCCTCCCACGTTCAAGCGATTCTCCTGCCTCAGCCTCTTGAGTAGCTGGGATTACAGGCGTCTGCCACCACGCTCCGCTAATTTTTTGTATTTTTAGTAGAGATGGGGTTTCACCATGTTGGCCAGGCTGGTCTTGCACTCCTGACCTCAGGTGATCCATCCACATCAGCCTCCCAAAGTGTTGGGATTACAGGAGTGAGCCACCACACCCGGCCTGTCTCTCTTATCTTGACCAAACATGTGACAGTAAAGGGGAGGTGTCTTCCCCACCTCAGCATACCCCTGGACCAACAGTGTTTCACAGGGAACTTCTTTCTTCCCAGCCAGAGTCTTTCTTACCCAGTCCAAAGCGGTAACCATCAGAAAAGCGAGTGCTGGTATTCCAGAACACACAGGCACTATCTACGTGCTGCAGGAAGAACTCTGCTGTATTTTCTGCAGGGTAAAAAAAGAGAAACCAAGTTAGGATGATACCCGGAGAACATCCCCATTTCCAGCCATTCACTGGTCAGATCAGGGCGGGGTCTGTGCCCCCACTGGAGCTTCCCCATGTGTTCACACATATTAAACATTCAGGCTTGTGAAAAGTCTCAACCGGAAGAAGGAAAGTCAGCTTCATCAATCACAGTGTTGTGGAAAGACTGGGTTGGAATCCAGATCTCCCATGCAGGTGACCTGCCTACACTTCCTACTTATGGGCTCCAGAGCCAGACTGCCTAGGCCTGAACTCCAGCTGTATACCCACTAGCTGTGTGACCTTCCGCAGGTGTATAAAACTCTCTGTGTCCAAGTCAAAGGGGACTGACATTACCTAGCTGACAGGGTTGTAGAGAGGATGAAATGAGTTAGCACCTGGGGAGTACTCATCCTAATGCCTAGCACACAGTGAGTGGTTGGTAAATGTTGGCTGTTAATAAGGGTGGTACTGCTCTGGTGCCACAATTAACTGACTGTAAATTCCTCAAGGGGGCCCTACTAGCAACCTTCACCATTGAGTCTCCAGTGTCTGACATCCAGGAGTGTCCCTGTATACATATTTGTGGAATAAATGAACGAATAATGTGCAGAGTTGGTTCTGCCCTTAATCTCGTGGGCCTTGGTTTCTTCAGCTGTAAAATGGGTTTATTTTAACTACCTCATAAGATTAGTTGCATGCATTAAAAGATAATGCCTCTGACAGGGTTAGTCATCTTCAAAGCAGAGCTAACCATCCCTGCCCCACCTCCCCTGGCTGTGACAATATAATGAAGTGATAAGAAAACACTTAGCAAAGTACCAAATGCAGCCACTCCTAAGCATTACCATAAAAGCCTACTCAAATTATGTTTTTTTTTTTTGCAGGCCAAGAGGGACTAAGGAGCAGGATCACCTTGAGGATGAAAGCAGCAAAGGCAGACACTATGGGGGAAGCATCTGGACACTGACCGTTCTCTGTGACGATGACATCCGTGTGGGAGCTGCCATACTTGTGGATGTGGTCAATGGCATCCTGAACGTTGTCCACTACTTCAATGCATAATTCCAGGTCCCCATACTCAGTTCGGAGTGACTTTACTTCAGAGGGGCTGAAGGTCAGATAGGAGGCAAATTTGGGGCCTGCGTGAATTTTTACCTGGAACAGAGGAAGTCCAGGGGCAACAACATAAAAACTGAAATAAGCAAGCTCTAGGAGAGAACAGAAAGGTGAGTCTGTAAAACCACAGCCCAAAGTGGCTCCTATGGCCTGGACAACTGAACTAGTCCTACTTTCCTCCCTCCATGCTTTGACCAGCCACTCGCCAGCAATGGGCCCTCAAGACAGGAGCAGGGATTGAAGCAGGAAGTCTTTGAATGTTAAGAATGTGCAAGGTGTGCCAGGCGTGATGGCTCACACCTGTAATCCCAGCACTTTGGGAGGCTGAGGCAGGTGGATAACTTAAGGTCAGGAGTTCAAAACAAGCCTGGCCAACATGGTGAAACCCTGTCTCTACTAAAAATACAAAAAAATTAGCCAGGCGTGGTGGTGGGCGCCTGTAATCCCAGCTACTTGGGAGGCTGAGGCAGGAGAATTGCTTGAATCCGGGAAGCAAAGGAATGTGCAAGGTGTTTAATGGGCTATAAACATAAGCCCTTGACTTCTGGCATTTTACTGAAATGAATACTTGACAATAAAGATCCCAGTCTCTGCATATGGAACCTAGGCACTGGACTCGGATGGAAAGAGGGAGGTGCCACATATACATTCCTATTCCCTGCACCCTGGTGAAGTACCCGGTTTGCTTTGCTTTAGAGGTAAACAGTACTTGGTCAGGTTCTTTCAGCACCTCAAATTGTGGCTACTCGTACAATTCCAACTGTGTTAGTCTGGCCCTACCTCTAGGTTCAGCTCAGCCCCAGGCTCTGGCTCTAATCCTGCTTCTGGTTGGAGGAATTTAAGGACTTTGAGGCTGCTCACCGAGGCCCCCAATCTGGGATATGAAGCTGGATCCCACATAAGCCTTGTTCTCCGAGACATCCCCGGGACAGAGGTCATGCCTTGATTCTTTGAGACCAAGCTTTGGCCTTGGCTCAAGTTATAAGTGATGTCTGCCTTATCCTCATTATTCCTGAGGCCCTCCCATTGTTTCCTATCTGGGATTTCACGGCCTCCATGTTCCTTGGGGAATGGAACCTCATCGCTGTGCAAGTCATCCTTCTGGCTTTACTTCCTGCCATACAAAAGTGTTGCATGAAGTACACACAGTAACTCATTTTGATGAGGAATTTCAAGGCCATCCTCATTTTAATGACTGAGGATACCATGGGTGTCTTCAAATTAGGTCTGGGGGCATTTAGTCCTGACTAAAGGAGAGCTTTCCTCCCGCCTAATCCAGTTCACTCTGGTGCTTGACAAACACAGGTGCCCAATCAATTTACTTTGGCTTCCTTACCAAAGTAAAGTAAGGCCCCCGAACATGAATGATCATGTGACCTAACTTCCTTTTAATCCATGAAGTACATTTTCATTTTCAAAACAATTCTTTCCAGTTCTCACTGGGACCATGCCATATTTATAAGCTAACTGGAGCCTTCTTTTCCAGCCAAATGATGGGAGGGAAGAGACTCATGTTTAGGGTCAAAGCAACCAAGGCCGAAAAGCACCTTCTTTACTGTCATGCTGGTTTATATGATTCTAAAAGGGTACTGTCACATCAGATATTAAAGCTTAAAATGCATCCATGCAGAGAGTTTAACAGATTATCCATTTTTGCCTTGAGGGCATCTATCATATTTTCTTGCAGTCATGAATTTAGGACATAGCACAACTTTATATTTGAAATGTATTGGCTTTTGGTTTGTTCACAACCTTAATAACATGGTAAAAACATAACCCAGGGAGACATTCTACAAATTACTGACTCCCAAATATCACTGCATTAAGTACATTAATAATGGTAACCAAAGACACTGGTGGTGGGCAGTGAATGCATATAAGTTTTTGGTTTGAAACATTTCTGTGCCATCTTTTCAAATCAAATTCAATAAAGAATATATGTTTGGGAACAAACTTTACACTTTGACACCTGAATAAAAGGTTGTCAGAAACACTTCGGTCAGCATAGTGTCACATGGTCTGTCTTACCTTTGGACCCTCTTTAGCACACAACACATTCCACCTTGTAATAAAGCTATTTGTATCTCGGTTTGGTTCACTTTCTAGAGGGCAGGGGTTGTGTTTTACTCATCTCTGTACTTAGCATGGAACTTTGTACACAGGAGATGTTCACCAATATTGTTTCTTAAACTCCCTTATATGGTATAGCTGTGCCTGGTCTAATTCTGCAGGCTTCTAAAAGACAGGAAGTAATGTACTAGTCCTGTGGAACTGTCTTACCTGTTCCACTCTCAGCATATCAATGATCTGGTCAAATAACGGTGTCCTGAGCAGATCCCGGTGGATTAACAAAGTCTCCAAAGCATTACAGGCAGCTGGATATTCACATTTAGAGTCTCTGACTGAAAGAAGATGAGAAAGAATTGTTTCCATTAACATGATCCAGAGCTTCAGAGGATGTAATATTTCCCCCTTGTAAAAGAGGAGACTCCATCCAGCTCACCTAGCCTGGTGACCTTATCGACACTGGCCTCGGAATCCACATACATGTGGCAGATCCCTTCGCTGTGCCCCATCACTGGAATTCCCTTAGCAGCTTTCTGGATGTCTCTGACTAGCTGGGAAGAGCCACGTGGAATAATCAGATCTATCATTTTGTCTAGGCGGCAAAGATCCTCAACTTCTTCTCTGGTATTGACCTTTAGAAGGAAAGAAGAGAATGATAAAGACAGTATCTTCTGATGACACAAAATGTAAAAACTGCAGCTTCCGTTTTACAGATAAACACCTGTACACTCTGAGAACTAAATGAGACACTGTGAAAACTTATTCTAAAAATAAAATTAAGTTCCCGATCATGGGAATCAAAAAGTTGTCCAGCAAATGCTTATCAAACACTATACATCTGGTGCTGTGCTCCACATTACAGATCATGCAGGACACAGTTCATGCCCTCAAAGAGCTGAGCTGAGTAGGGAAGGAAGCACTAGGGTACTGCTAGCCATAACATAGGGCAGACAATTTTCAAAGTGCCAGAAGCACTAAGGGTTGTCTGTGGAGGTTAAATGCAGTACAGACTACTCCAGGCCATGAGGATCACAAAAGGGAATGGCTTCTCTGTTGGTTTTCTATTCATAGCACTGAGAAAATGTTGGGTTGGTCTTGCTAGGGAGTCATGATTCTCATGACTTCTGATGAGAACTCCTACCCTGGGATGTGGATTGGAATGACTTAAAAAGCCTGTGTGAGGATACTGAGATTATGGACATTTTGTTTTCTCTTGGTTTTTAATTTTTCTCCATATGGTCATATTACTTTTACAACAAATATATATATGTATCAGAATGTTCACAGCAACTTTATTCCACACAGAGCAAAACTGGAAACAACTTAAATATTCATCAACAGAAGAAAAGATGGACTGTAGTATATGCAGGTAAATGGAACACTACATGGCAATTAAATGAGAAAACTACTGCTAGATGCAACAATGTGAATGAATACCACATACATAATGAACAAATGACAGGAAATATAAACGTGTATTTTGTTTGATTTTGTTTACATGAAGTTCAAGAAGAGGCAAAAGGCTGGGCATGGTGGCACATTCCCAGCACTTTGGGAGGTGGAGGCAAGCAGATTGCCTGAGCTGAGGAGTTCAAGACTGGGCAACGTGGTGAAATCCTGTCTCTACAAAATACACACACACACACACACACACACACACACACACACACACACACACACTAGCCAGGTCTGGAGGCATGCACCTGTAGTTCCAACTGCTAGGAAGGCTGAGGTGGGCCGACTGCTTGAGCCTGGGAGGCTGCGGCTGCAGTGAGCCGAGAGTCGAGATTGTGCCACCACACTCCAGCTTGGGCAATAGAGCAAGACTATGTCTCAAAAAAAAAACAAAACAAACAAACAAAAAAAACAAGGGCTTATGCTTGTAATCAAGCACTTTGGGAGGCCAAGGCGGGTGGATCACCTGAGGTAAGGAGTTTGAGACCAGCCTGGCCAACATGGTGTAACCTCGTCTCTACTAAAAACACAAAAACTTAGCCTGGCGTGGTGACACGTGCCTGTAATCCCAGCTACTTGAGAGGTTGAGGCAGGAGAATCACTTGAACTGGGGAGGTGGAGATTGCAGTGAGCTGAGATTGTGCCATTGCACTCCAGCCTGAGCAACAAGAGTGAAACTCCATTTCAAAAAAAAAAAGGCAAAAGTAATTTAATGTGACAGAAGTAAAAAAAAACAGTTGGTGGAGCAGGGGGTCTGCATATTGACTGGGCACAAGGGGCCCTCCAGGACGTTGGACTCTTCTTATCTTGATACGGCTGGTGGTTATAGATGTGTGTGCATGTGAACAGTCACAGAGTTGTTCACAGAATCTGTATACTTTATGTATGTTACACAACACTAGAAAGAAAAGGAAGGAAGGAACCTGTGTAAGCTAGGATGTGGTAGAGCTGGGATTTGAATCCCTAAAATCTGTGCTGTTTCCAACCACTATGTTGGCATAAGGAAAAAGCCAGATTCTGGTCATTGAGTGTGTAATGAGCAGGTTTGTAGACATTCTCCTAGAAGCCAACAGAATCCTGGAATGCTGGAGCAAATGAGCCAAAAAAAAGGATCTGGAGTCAGCCTAGGTCCAAATCTAAACTCTACCACACACCATGTTACTCTGCGACTCTGAATCTGTTTTTTCCAATCTAGAAAATGGGTCTAATAATTAATGTTATTTTCCTCATGGGACTCTTGTGAGGATCAGATGAGATAATGGATAAAATAAATGAGCTTTGCACATAGTAGGTGCTCAATAAGTTGTAGCTATTATTATCAAACTTTATTTGACAGTTGAGGAGAGTGAGAAATGGTCAAAGCAATGATCTTAGTAGTAAGAGTGACAACAGCATGATCTCATACACACTGCATGACAGTTTATGACCAACTTTCATAAAGTTTCTCATCTGACTCACCCTAACTCACTCTGCCAGTGACAAGAACCTAAGCCTCACACTCTAGGTTTGGTACTCCTGCTGCCTTGTGACCCAAAGAATGAAGGTCTAATTGGCATTCTTGTAAATAAGTAGTGCCAAGACACAGCTATAAGGGAGGGCCTTCCTAAGCCACTGAGGACCCATCTGGCTCTGCAGAATGGCCTAAAGTCTGTAGGCTCACAGGCCTGCTGGAGTGTCAAGCCTGCCTGTAGGAGTTTCTTGGCCCTATGTGGCCTAAGTTTTGCTTTAAATTCCTAAACACCTGATCTGGCCCCTCTGGGCTTGACTTGGTGCATTCCCAGGGACCTACCAGCTGCACGGCCTCCTTAACTCCATGGATTGAGAGGGCCTCCTGGGTCAGGAGGTGGAGAATCCGGTTGCTGTGTGCAGCCTCCTTCCCTCCTTTGAGTAACAAGCCGTTACCACTTGCAATAGCCAAAGCTGCCACCTGCAGATCAAAGGGAGAGCAGGGGATCGAAGGGGACAAACAGTAATAGTGACAGTAATGTTAGCATTCATAAGCACTCTTTCTGTGCTAAGCAGTCTTCATCATTTTATAAGGCCTATGCTGTTTCATCTTCACAACTCTGCAGTGAATTAAGTGCCTGTTTTATCCCCTACTTTATAGACAAGGGACACTGAAGCTCAGAGAGGTTGATGACTCCCCAAAGTTACACACCTTATAAATGATAGGGCTGGGAGCCAGACTGAGGTGGTTTGACTACAGAAGGAACCACTGGATTTTAGCAACTGAACTATATGGCTTCTTTAGCACCATTAGCAAAGAGATTTGAGTTAAGGCCAGGGCCATACGGCACCCCCCACTGTGGAGAACAGGGTCTTCAGCCACCTTTGTAGGGAAGCACTTGCTTCATCTGATCAAACTGAGGCTGGGCAGCTCCTCTGGCCACATCCTACTCTGGCCTTGGAATTGTTCTGAGATCTCCAGTACTTGCTGCTAAGAACCTGGAGAAAACTAGAGCTCCTGCCAGCCCTTGCACAGCTATGATAGAGAATGCTGAGAACAGAGTCTTTTTCTCGCATGTCTGTCTGGGGAAGAAAAGACAGACCATCTAGGAGGAGGGCTAGTTACCCTGTCAGGGCAAAGAGTGAGTGACACTGCGTTGATCATCCTTCCTCTTATAAGTTACATAAACTTTCTCCAGACCAATGCACAGACACAGAATACTGCACACAATTTTTAGGATTCATAGATTCTGTGAAACCATCCAGGGTTGAGTCCAGAAGAGGAGCCTCACCTGTTGTTAGCTAATGAGGAAAACTTACTCCTTGTGAGGGATCAGCTCGTATGGATGAGTGGTAGCAAAGAAAGTTCATGGATACAGTCCACAGAGACTTAGGCCCATTTCTATTAGCAGAGGTGAGTTTGGCAGTCATCACTGGGACATTTCTGCAAGACAGCTATGTGGCCAGAGAGGCAGTGTGCCAGCATCAGCCAGGGACTGAGGATAGGCCTCAGTGCTATGGGAATCCCTTGGTGAACAGGCTGGTTTAGGGGATGTCAGAGAGTACCCTTTACAGAGCATTCCGGATTCCATAGTCACCTATGTCTTACAGTAAAGAGTGGCTAGTGTTTTGTTTTTAAAACAGAATTTCCCTTTGAGATTTTAGGGCTAGTGCAAAGAAAGAGCTGGTATCATCCTACAGGACAGTCCAGTGGAGGAAATGCTCCCAGAGTTCCGGGAGGGAGTTTAGGGTAATAAAGTGGGGCCATTCTATAATGACACCTTGTATTTCTCAGCATGGCTGCTTGGCAAAAACTTTTAACACATGCTTTCTCAACAGTAGGCTGTGATATGTCGACTTGGTTAAAGAGGGTTGCATTCTAACTTCCATTAACTACTGAAAGTTCTTTTTCCTAACAGACGTACCTATAGGAAGCCATCTGTGACACTGACAATAAAGGGGTCCTTTTCACGTGGGCCAAGCCAGTTATTCATGAATGACTGCAGCAGGCTAGCAGAGACTCGAGGTCAGAGAACAAAGTGAACCACAGGCTAAGATATTTAGAAATTTGCTCCTGCACTGCGGTAAGGTAGGGTGATATGGACTTCAGTCTCAGTTGCACCTTACAAGTGTGACAGGACTATTACCTTCTATGAGGTTCAGTTCTCCAGCTCTAAAATGGACATATGAAAGTACTTTAGGATACTGGAAGAATGAAGAACATAAATTACCTCAAAAACAACCTGAGAATAAAGTCTCAAAAATTATCTTTTTCTTTGGGAAAAAGACACAATTGTCTTTGGGAAACTTATCTCCAGTATTGAAAATATATTCTTCCTCCAATCTCCGCACCAGCCCCCAATGGCAGGGTATTTATTCCCCTGGGGTATATACACACCTGGGGTAGACAGTCAGGACGAGATTCAAAGATCACCAGCAGAACTCCAATTGGGACAGTCACTTGTTCCAGTTCCAAGTTTTTGGCGATTCGGGTGCGACGCAAAACACGCCCCACGCTGTCCTGGGAGGAGGCTGCGATCTGTCGCAGACCGATGGCCAGGCTGTTCAATTTGGATGTGGAGAGGCTTAAACGTTTCAGCAGAGGAGCTGCAAGTCTCCCTGAAAAGGCATTAAGAGAACAGGATGAAGTAGCAGACCTGGCAGGCTACAGCCACCAATTGATGTGTCTTTTTTTTCCTTTGAGCCAGGGTCTCACACTGATGCCCAGGCTGGAGTGCAGTGGCATGATCTTGGCTCACCAAAACCTCCGCCTCCTGGGTTCAAGCAGTTCTCCCACCTCAGTCTCCTGAGTAGATGAGTCTACAGGCATGCGCCACCTGGCTAATTTTTGTACTTTTTGGTAGAGATAGGGTTTCATCAGGTTGGCCAGGCTGATCTTGAACTCCTCACCTCAACTGATCTGGCCGCATCAGCCTCCCAAAGTGCTGGGATTACAGGTGCGAGCTGTCTTGATGTTTTATTGAACACGTGAACTGCATTAGGAACAGACGGGAAGGCAATGACATGCCATTTAAACCGTCTTTTTGGGGGGTCCATTTGGCAGTACATAGCATTATGTAAAGCTGTGTACACTGATAACCCTTTGTGCCACCAATTTCAGTTCCAGAAATTTATCATTTGTGTGAACAAGCAGGCATGTAATAAGGATACTTACCATGGCATTTTTGTAATACTGAGAAACTGAATTCTACCTAAATATTCAGACAGCGGGTTATAATTCAGTTATCATAAATAATATATCTAGGCTTACTGACGTGGAAAGCTAAGACACAGTCTATGAAAAAGGCAAAATATAAAACAGCATGTATGATATGATCCTATTTATCAAACACTGCACATGTATGTGTGCACAGAAGAAATCTGGAAGACATCCAGGATAGTAATAATCTCTCTACTTTATCTTTCTATATTATTTTATTTTTTATAATGAGTGAATTATTTTTATAATCAGAACCAATGAAGATTTCATTTTATTTTATTTTATTTTTTAGAGACAGGGTCTTGGTCTGTCGCTCAGGTTAGAGTGCAGTGGTGCAATCATAGCTCACTGCGGCCTTGAACGCCTGTACTCAAGTGATCCTCCTGCTTCAGTCTCCAGAGCAGCTAGGACTACAGGCATGCATCACCATGGCTAGCTAATTTTAAAAAATATTTTGTAGAGATAGGGGTCTCACTGTGTTGCCCAGGCTGGTCTTGAGCTCCTGGACTAAAGTGATTCTTCTGTCTCCACCTCCCAAAGTGCTGTGATTACAGGCATGAGTGACCATGCTTGGCCAAAAACAAATGTTAAATTATGGCAAGTTCCTATGCAGAATTTTCTTTAAAAACAGCAGTATGCATGGTGTGATACCCTCTCTCCACACATAAACATGTACGCACATATTCATATATATATACACGTATATACTCAGAAAACCATTTGAAATCATACATCACAAATCATTACTGTGGTCAATGTTGAGATGAGATTACAAAAATTTTCTCTATTTTTTACAGTCACAGCCACCAAGATAAAATAATAAAAAGATTTCCACTTTGGGTGGAAGCAACTGACATTACATTAAGAAAAAAATTAAACCATCTTTCTACCAACCAATTTACAAATTAATTAATTTTCTTTACTTTTCCTATATGCTAAAAAGCAAATTTTAATTACAGTATATGTTAAATATTACTTTTACTAGCTTTTCACCTCACAATGCAAGTATGTTTTCCATGTTGCAAAAATTATCTTAATTACTACTAAATAGTTCATTAATTTGATACAGCTGAATGTACTTATCCACACCTATGTTATTAAACGCTCAGGTTGTTTCCAGTTTTTCAGTGTGGTAAATCCTGCTCTAAGAAACTTTAGATAAAGAGCTATTTTCTTTCTTTTTTTTTTTTTTGAGAGGGAGTCTTGCTCTGTCGTCCAGGCTGGAGTGCAGTAGCATGACCTAGTCTCACTGCAACCTCCGCCTCCTAGGTTCAAGCGATTCTCCTGCCTCAGCCTCACAAGTAGCTGGGATTACAGACGTGTGCCACCATGCCTGGCTAATTTTTGTATTTTTATAGAGATAAGGTTTTACCATGTTGGCCAGGCTGGTCTCAAACTCCCATCCTCAAGTGATCCACCCGCCTCGGTCTCTCAAAGTACTGGGATTACAGGCGTGAGCCACTGTGCCTGGCCTAAAGAGGTTATTTTCTTTCTTTTTTTTTTTTTTTAGATGGAGTCTTGCTCTGTCACCAGGCTGGAGTGCAGTGGCATGATCTCAGCTCACTGCAACCTCTGCCTCCCAGGTTCATGCGATTCTCCTGCCTCTGAGTAGCTGGGACTACAGGCATGCGCCACCACGCCCAGCTAATTTTTGTATTTTTTAGTAAAGATGGGATTTCACCATGTTGGCCAGGATGGTCTCGATCTCTTGACCTCATGATCCACCCATCTCAGCCTCCCAAAGTGCTGGGATTACAGGCATGAGCCACTGCACCCAGCCGAGTTATTTTCTTTAGAAATATTTTTTGAGGATAAATTCTCCAAACTGGGATTGCTAAGCCATGCTCATGTAAACCTAGGGCTTTGTCCTTAACCCACTGTGCATCCTTATGCATGTTCAGCTGGAACCAGCCGTCAAAGTTCTGCCAACAACATGCTGTAGAACCTTGGGCAACAACCACTTTACCCTCTGTGGGTCTTAATTCTTTTACTTTAAATTAATGACTGGATAGTATCAAAGATTTCTTTCAGTTCTGAAAATCTATTTTATATTCTCTAATATTACAAAAATTTAAAAGACGAGGTATAAATTCTAGAGGAAGTTCTAAAACAATGGTTCAAAAATGTTTTAAGGAATGAAAGCAATGTTGTTGAACCTTGCAAAACTTCTTTGAACAAAACACAATTAATATGGACGTTCAAGTTAATGCAAAGGAAATTCAAAACCCCATAAAATCAATCCCTATTATTTTAAGGTGGAAAAAACAGAAGATTAACAAAAAGAAGAGAAAGAGTCAGGGCCCTAACTGACTCTCTACATGTCTAGGTGTTTGCTATGTGAGTTCACCTTACTTTACCATTAGCATCTAAGGGTATTTCTGGATGGCACCTGGTGCTAACTCAGGGAAGACAAAAGACTGGTTAATTAACTAAGAAATAAGCTATCTTTCTTCTTTCTTCATAGGCTGCACAAACTATTTCTACAACTCTTTCACATGTATAGTCCATCTGTGTTTAAATCCTGGTCTGTCACTGACTGCATGGCTTTGGGCAAGTGACAACTGTGAGCTTCAGTTTCCTTCTCTGTCAAATGGGGATAATAAATAGTAGCTATCTCAGAGGTACTATGTTATGGTGATTAAATGACATCCTGACTGTATAGCCCTTAGCACAGGGCCTGGCAATACAGAAAGTCCTTAATAAATGCTAGCTATTAGCTTAATGTCTTAAGCAGTGGGGTTCTCAATCTTGTTCTTTTTTATCCTGACCGCCATAGTAGCCACAGCTTGTGACCTATAGGGAATGAAAAAAAGCTCCTTTGGGGGTTGTACTAAAGTATCTGGGGAAGAAGAATACCAGCCACCCACTTACCCTCATTAGAAATGATACATAATATACAATTTCTTTTACAACAATCTTATCTATAGGCAGACAGAACAATTATTAGTAAAACTAAAAACCGAAATGACCCCCACCCCTCCATAATATTGACTCCAAATTGCCTGGTCTTTACCCTCTGCCTCCTCCAAGTCTTTTTTGTTGGCTAACAGGATCTCATCACGCTGGTCCGTCAACAGATCAGCCAGATGATGGATAATTTCTGCTCTCTAGAAGAAAGGTACACCATTAAAAAAAAACAGAGATGTTAATCCAAGAAGAATGCACACCAGTTTTTAAACCTACTCTACTGAGAGTGCCAGGCCTTGCTCCCACATCCAAGGTCACCACAAAATGAAATCTCCTGAATTCCCATCACTTATTCCCACCACTGCTCCCCTTATTTCTTCCTTCCTCTCTCACTGCCAACCTCTCCGTCACTTCTTACTTTTCCTCTTTTTTTTCCCTTATGACTCCTGATTTTTTTTTTTTGAGACGGAGTCTCCTCTGTCGCTCAGGCTGGAGTGCAATGTTGCAATCTTGGCTCACTGCAACCTCTGCCTCCCAGGTTTAAGAGACTCTCCTGCCTCAGCCTCTTGAGTAGCTGGGATTACAGGCACCCACCACCGCACCTGGCTAATTTTGGTATTTTTAGTAGGAACGGGGTTTCACAATGTTGGCCAGGCTGGTTTCAAACACCTGACCTCAGGTGATCCGCCCAGCTCAGCCTCCCAAAGTGCTGGGATTACAGATGTGAGCCATCATACCTGGCCAGACTCCTGATTATTATAATTAGCAAACCATGGCTAATTATAATAATCAGGAGTCATAAGAAAAAAAAAAGGAGAGGGAGGGGGCATGATAGATTATGTAACTGTACAGGGCCACTGCTTTGAATTAACATGATACATACAGTCTTACATATTTAATATCATTAGTTATTTTATTTCCAGGTAAGTTTTTACATCTGTTTTTTCTTCCTTGTAAATTATTTATTTAATGCATTTAGTCAAAGTGAAAAAATTCAGTCCTAAGTACTTGAAGACACCCCAAACCTGACCTTGCTAGATTAGGAAATGTGGCAAATCAGTATGCTGATTACTGGAGGAGTAGAGAGAAGTGGTTTGAAAGGGAAGCTAGGCTCCTCCTTTGCTTTCCTTTCTCTGCTGTTGGAGTTACTTTCTCTTTTCTCAGGCCAAAGGATTCACCAGTATAAACCCACATACATCCTCACTCTCAAATCCATCCTTGACAAACATAACCCCTGGAGGACCAGCTACCAGCTTCCACTTGACCTCCTTACCACTTACAGCCTCATTGTGTCTGCTACTTAGACTAACTCATGACTAATTCATACAAGACAGGTCAGAGCTACCAACTATGGAGCAGGCTCTTGAGCGTCCCATCTTCTAGGCAAGTCAAGGGATTTGGAATGGGTTGGGATAAGTAATTTTCCCACATTTCCATGCCCAGTATGTGGCAGAACTAGGTAACCTTCCTAATCTCATCATTTTTATGATGCTTTTAATCAAAGCATCATAGTGGTGAAAAGTTATCCTGGGCCTCTGTCTATAAAAGATAAAAGGGAAAATAAAGTTAAGAAAAAAAAAGGCAGAGCAAATATGAATCAAACTTGTACCTCAGATAACTCTGTGGGTCACTAGGAATAAAGAGGGAGTCAGCAGGTTTGACTTCTGTAACCATACAGCATGACTCACTCTGAAAACTAGAACAAAATATCAGCTAAGGTTTATTACCTGCTCAGGTTCCAAGGTGGCCAACATCCTTCCTCCAGATCGAGCCATTTCTCCCTGCTGCTCAACAGTAGGCCCTGCAAGAATATGTGCAAATATCAGGTCATGGTCATCTTAGTTCTCTCTCACTTTGCCAGCACATGCACAGGCTCATCATGCCGATAGAAGGAACACATGGTGTCTTGGTATGCTTGTTTCACATAGGGGATCACTATGACCAATAAAATAGCAAAAGAATGTGCCAGATTCACTCATGTATAAACACAAGAACTTGTCTGTATTTCTGGGGTAAATAATATACTTTATGTTTTCTAGAATTCTTCTTAATTCCACTTTGGCTAATATTTTTTAACGTGCTTGCATTTCTGAATGCAAATTATCAGGCAATTCTGTCCTCTGTAAACACTCGAGAGCAAATACTGTATCATAGGCACCTTTGTATCTCTACTGCTTATCTAACATAGGCCTAGCAACTGTTTCTTGAGAAAATGAATGCTTATATACTTTAACCTAGTGATTTTCCAGAACATAGGCCTGGCTAGGCAGGTTAGATAGAATTTCACAAAAGTAAAGCCAATAGTGTTCAAAACAATGCCTTATTTCATAATATTAGCACATCAATTTGTAATCTATAGCCCCACAATTAAAAGTCAGTCTTCAGTCCCATCTAAGCCAGGTGTCACTAGCTCCCATCCAGAAGCCTTGGGACCTTATGAAGAACTATTTACCTGCAGGTTTTACTTCTGAAAAGAAGGTACCAACTTTCTTCCCCTCCACAATGTCTGTGATGACGTGTCCGGACACCTTAGGGTGGGTTCCATTGGCAATAACAACAGAAGTGCCACCTTGCAAAGCCCAGAGGGCTGCTTTCACCTGATGAGACAGGTGAGGTCCAAAGATGAGATTCAGACCTATTCACCCACATTTTAAACTTGCAAAAAGATAAAAAATACAAGTTGATATCAAACAACTTAAGTATATGAGAGAATGTTTTTAAAAGCTTAGGAGCTCTGAAAATACACACAACTCACACACTTTCCAGCTCAACCTTGGCATTTGTTGCTTCAAAGTAAACCAACCTATCCTTTGTTTCCAGTCTGTTCTCTCTTCAGTCTTCTCTAGTATGGGACTCATAACTTCTGCATTTGATTTACTGTGCCTCAACTTAGAAACAGCTAAGTAGACCAACAGCCTGGGGGTGTGACCAGAGTCTGATCTTGAGTACTTTTAGGTTTTCTAAGTGGGGATCTTGCCCTCATCTCTGCTGTTGATACATGTGATGCTGTACCTTAGGGGTATAACTTTTAAGAACAATTAATGGGACAGAATTTTTGAAAGATTTCACCAAGAAATATTTGAGCTGATAAAGGATTTATGAATTATGAACAATATATAGGCCCTGCTCATGCAGAGTTTACAACATGAACATACTGTTCATATAATATTAATGAAAAAACTCACATACACAGACATAACTAAACATTGGAACACAACACTCATTAAATTTGTATTTAGATATGTACATATTAAGTGTGTATGTGCCTACTATCTGAACCATTAACCCCCATATAATTACAAAAGTAAAAAGGATAAAATATAGTTTGGGCTTTAAAATTGTTACAGGCAGTTAAGGCATCAGATTCTTACCTTGGCTTCCATGCCACCCATTCCCACTCTAGACTTGGTTCCAAATGTTACGGACTGCTGATCTCCGGGATAAAATATGTCAATAAGTTTTGCATCATCTGACCCTGGGGGGCTGTCAAAAAGGCCTAAAAAATAGACAAGGGTCAGTAATATTGCTTTGACGGAAGTGTCTCCAAGACAGGCCTCCCCAGGGCACCTGCCAATCACTCTGTACTTTACTCATCCAAATGAATTCCACTGCACTACCACCTGCTCTAACCAGAAAAAGAGAACAAAGGATTTGACACTGACAAACAGCTCCAGAGGACTCACCTTACATAGTTCTATAGGCCTGGCTTAATAAACAAATGTTTCCCAACATCAGACCATGGCCATATCCTCGGCACAACATTTATTAGCCCTGCGCGTATCCCTGGCAAGGTGTCCTTAGTTATGCCATTGCTACATGCTGTACCTTAAGGATGGAACTGAAAAAGAAGAGTGGCTATTGCAGAAATGGCACAGCAGCCATATACTGTTTAATGTGACTGTTTCCAAGCAGTAAGAAATGCAACAGAGGTACTCATTAACTCGCACGGCACCCTTTGAAACAGTCACTAATTTACACTCCCAATTTTATGAGTGAGTCACTGTAGAGGTTAGGCTGAATCAGAAGGAGAGCGTATGACTCTTGGCATTCAGTCTGGACTTATTACCATAAAGCATATGTCCCTTTTATAACTGAGTGGAGTGACATAAAATAGTTACATGAAATGTTACATGCATACAATCCAAGATGAAAAATCCTCACAATTTCACTTTGAAAAAGAGTGAGTAGCAGCTTGGACAAGAAAAAGTGGGGGTAAGAGGGGTCTGAGAAAATGGAGTTATATCAAGACCTAAGTGGACACAGATGGGGAGGCTGAGGACTGGCTAAAGGACATTTTGGGCAGTGATTTTTCCGGTTTCAAGTTACTGCCTTTCCTGCGCTGTAGTACACCTTTCCCCTCTATTATTCCAAACCTTTAAGACAATCTTGCTATATACTACCTCTCTGGGGGAGTAAGTGAATCAGGGAAGTGAGGATATCAATGTCCAATGTAGAGCAAAGCAGTGCCAACCATAAGCCATGCAAATTATTACAGGAGAAGGAAAAATAATTTTTCATAATCTGTCAGTCTCAACCTACTACTCCACAGCTTTCCAAGATTTAGGGTTAGGATCTTCCCAGAAGATATAGTGCTATGAGATCACAGATTTAGATTTAGAAGCTGTTTCCATTTCATATAATAGTATAGGGGCCGGGTGTGGTGGCTCACACCTGTAATCCAAGCACTTTGGGGGTCCGAGGTGGGTGGATCATGAGGTCAAGAGATAGAGGCCATCCTGACCACCATGGTGAAACCCCTTCTCTACCAAAAAATACAAAAATTATCTGGGCGTGGTGGTGCACGCCTGTAGTCCCAGCTACTCGGGAGGCTGGGGTGGAAGAATCACTTGAATCAGGATGCAGAGGTTAGAGTGAGCTGAGATTGCGCCACTGCACTCCAGCCTGGTGTCAGAGCGAGACTCTATCTCAAAAAAAAAAAATAAAAAGTATAGGAAAGATTAGACAATTCTAGCCAAACCTTCTCCAAAGACAGTGAGGGGTTCCTAGCATCCTGATAATGTGCCTACTCCTCTTTTCCCCTTACTCCACCAAGAGCATAGTTGAAATTCAGATACTATTCTAAAAAGTCAACTCTCAGTGGAAAACGAATTAGGATAATTACAATAAGAATGCCAGTCTGCCAATGACCTAATTTTGGTGTTTGAAGCTGCATCAAAACTGTTTGCTGGAGTCTCATTCAAATTGGATTCTATAAACTAATCTCGAAGACTTAACTTTTTTTTTTTTTACCTTGTTAGCCAGTATAAGAGAGAAGGAAGAGTGTAGCATTTTTAATTGTACAGACTCAGATTTGAAACTAGCCTCTGTCAAGCACTTGCTATGTGACTTTAGATATACCATTTAATAGATCTGAATTTAATTTTAAATTAAATTAAAAAAATTATTTATTCTCCTCTTCCTGGCCCCCCACCCCCACCCCCGACAGACAGGGTCTCTGTTTCTGTCACTCAGGCTGCAGTGCAGTGCAGTGCATGATCACAGCTCACTGTAGCCTCAACTTCCTAGGCTCCAGTGATCTTACTGCCTCAGCACCCCCAAGTAGCTGGGATTACAGGTATGTGCCACTGTGCCCCACTTCAACTTAATTTTTAATTTCTTCTTCTGTAAAATTAGGTTAACCTACCTATCTACTTTGTAGGGTTCCTATAAAGATTGAAAATTACATTTATCAAGCACCTAGCACACTATGTGCTCAGAGTAGAAATTCAATAAAAACCTGCTGATTGGCTGGGCGCTGTGGCTCACACCTGTAATCCCGAGGTAGGGATTTGGGAGGCCGAGGCAGGCAGATCACAAGGTCAGGAGTTCGAGACTAGCCTGGCCAACATGGTGAAACCCTGTCTCTACTAAAAATACAAAAATTACATCGTTGAATAATAGCAACGATGTAAACACATTAGAATCCTCATACAATGCTGGTAAGAATATGAAATGGTATAGCTGCTTTGAAAAACAGTCTAGTAGTTCCTCAAAAGTCTTTTAAACAGTTACCATATGACCCTGCAATTCTACTCTTAGGTGAAATAAAAACATGTTCACACAAAAACATGTTATAAATGTTCATATCTAATGTCTATCAATTGACGAACTGATAAATAAAACACAGTAAATCCACAGAGTAGAATATTATTCAGCAATAAAAAGAAAGGAAGTATTGATACATGCTGTAAAGTGGATAAACTTTGAAAATATGCTAAGTGAAAAAAGCCAGTCATAAAGGGCCACCATATTATATGATACCATTTAAATAAAATGTCCAGAACAGGTTAATCCATAGAAACAGAAAGCATACTGGAGGCTGCCTAGGGATGGGGAGTTTGGGAAGAAGTGGGGAGTGATTGCTAAAGGTTATGGAGTCTCTTGTTGGGGTGATGAAAGGAAAAGTGTTCCACAAATGACTGTTGTTATAGTTGCACAATTATATGAATATACTAAAAGTCAGCGAATTGTAAACTTTTATTTATTTTTGAGTCAGGGTCTTGCTCTGTCACCCAGGCTGGAGTGCAGTGGTGTGATAACAGCTCACTGCAGACTGGAACTCCCAGGCCCAAGTGATCCTTATGCCTCAGTCCCAAGTAGCTGGAACCACAGGCACATACCATGACGTCCAGCTAACTTTTTCTATTTTTTGTAGAGACAGGGACTCACTATATTGCTGAGGTTGATCTCAAACTCCTGGGCTCAATTAATCCTCCTGCTTTGGCCTCCTAAAGTGTTGGGATCATAGGTATGAGACACCATGCCAGGACAGAATTGTAAATTTCAAATAAGTGAATTGTATGGCATATAAATTATATCTCCATAAAGCTGTTATTTAAGAAAAACAACTGAAAACACCTAGAAATAACATTTCAGTATTCAAACTACATCTCTTAGACTCGCCCACCCTCTTCTGAGTCATAAAAGCCCTTTGTCAGACCATATTGCTAATGATCTATAGTAAAAAAAGATCACAGGGACTCAAAGAAAGAGGGAAACTCATGTACTCACACATGTAGCATTTAAAACAAAGGGCAGATAAAAAGAAAAAAGCATTACTTTGTACCTTCTACATCTGAAAGAACAATCAAGAGGTCAGTTTTCATTTCCACAGCCAGACGGGCAGCCAGGCTATCATTATCTTTAACACTAATAACCTAGAATGCAGATTAAAAAGTCATAAGTGAGTGAGCTAAACAGTCCAAAAAGAAATTAATGGAAGCACCCAGCTAAGCTCAGGCAAAACCAATGAACCTAAATACGTAGATGACAGCTCTTGCAGGCCCCTTCTGTCTGCAAAACACACTGTCTACTGGCAACCCCTTTTCCAAACATGCAGTCTTTCAGCCACTGAAATATACAAAGCCATGCTCATCGCACCATCTTAAGTGACTATAGCACCTCACCCTGTTGAATGCAACCCCAAGTTCAGAAGAGCTTATGCAGTCACTGCTCCATGACAACAGTTTCTCTCATAATTTTTCCAACTTGTTCATGCCAAACTTCTTGGTGTTAGTGCATGCATCACAGCGTGGTGTTAGTGTCTCCAGCATGCTTAACCCTTAAAATACTTTACCCACATTTACCCCCTGCAGGTCACTGTTGGGCTCAGCAGGGGGGACAACAGCATCATTTGTGTTGACAATGGGGACAATGTTCATTCTAAGGAGTTCATGAAGTGTTCCATTGAGGTTCCGGCGCTTCTGCTCATCATGGAAATCCAAATTGGTCACCAAAATCTAAAAGGATTAAATAGATTGAAAATGCAGGAGGGAGAAAAATGATAAACTTCCCAGCATACAAAAGAAGCTAACAGTAGGGGAGTTAACTTTGGGTTTCTAGGGATCCATACAGATTAGAATTAAAAAAAGATGTTAAGAGTAGGGGAGGTAACTTTAGGTTTCTGGGGCCCCATATGGATTAGAATGAAATACACATATCTGGGTGTTTATCCAATTCTTTTTTTTTTTTTTTTTTTGAGATAGTGTCTCACTCTGTTGCCTGGAGTGCAATGGCATAATCTCTGCTCACTGCAATCTCCACTTCTTGGGTTCAAGCAATTCTCATGCTTCAGCTTTCCAAGCAGCTAGGATGATGGGCACATGCAGCTAATTTTTGTATTTTTAGTAGAGACAGTGTTTCGCCATGTTGGCCAGGCTAGTCTCGAACTCCTGGCCTCAAGTGATGGGATTACAGGTGTGATCCACTGCACCTGGCCCTAATTCTTGTACAGATTAAAAAAAAAAAAGTACAATAATCTGAAAGATTTAAGAATTTATTTAAGACTTCTTGCTAAAGTACTTTAATCCTCAGAGAGCTACCAAATCTCAAAATCTCATTCATTTACAAAATTAAGAAAATTAATGTATCTATTTTAGATGGATACTAGGGGAATTAGTGATTATCCATTAATTTCTTTTCTTTTTTTATAGAGAGGGTCTTGCTCTGTTGTCCAGGCAGGACTTGAACTTCTAGTCTCAAGTGATCCTCCCACCTCAGCCTCTTGAGTAACTGGGACTAAAGATGCACACTGCTGTGAGCAGCAATTTCTAAAATATATCTGTATCCTAGCATCTGATTCAGGGCCTGGCCATAGTAGGCCCTTAAATATTTGGTGAATGAGTGAATAAATTATTTACTCTGCTTAGAAAAGTGTGTTAGACAAAATGAAATAGTGCTGTGTTGTCACTGCTGTTGCTCTGAAGCAGACCATTACTGGAGTTAAGAAAGACTGTGTGTGAGCATGTGGGGTTAGTCTGAGAAATTTACGGAGGTTAGTCTTTAGTCACAAGCTGAAAGAGGGACAGAAGGCAACTTAGTTCAAGGGAAGAGATGAGCATAAGGTGCTCAAAGGTAGAATGAATAGCTGGGTGTGTGGGCTGGGAAACAGCTCTGCTTTCTTGCTCGAACCAGAATTTTATGCAATGTTTAGGAGAAAAAGATAAATGGGTAAATGGAGATAGCAAGAAAACTAAATGGCAACAAACCTTGAAGCTCAACAAATACTTTAATATAATCTCTCTAATGTTTAAGGAAGAGAGTTCTTGCTATGTAGGGCAGGATGTGGTAGGGAAAGTCGGAAGCAAACAGTAAAGAAAGCAGGCACTGAAACAGTCAAAGTGAGGATGGTTAAGGGTCTGGCTACGATAAGTGAGTAGCCTTAATGGTATATAAGATATTTGGAAACATATATATAGAAAAATAATTCACTCACTCACTTGATAAAAAATTTGTTGAGTATCTCTGAAATGCCAGGGTCTAGCTGCTGGAATAGACAATAAGAATGGTGATAGTTTGGGGAAAAATAAAATGGGGCATATTTAAGGCTGGGCACAGTGGCTCACACTTGTAATCCCAGCACTTTGGGAGGCCCAGGAGGGCAGATCACCTGAGGTCAGCAGTTTGAGACCAGCCTGACCAACATGGAGAAACCCTGTCTCTACTAAAAATACAAAATTAGCCAGGCGTGGTGTTGCACTCCTGTAATCCCAGCTACTCAGGAGGCTGAGGCAGCAGAATCGCTTGAACCCAGGAGGCGGAGGTTGCAGTGAGCTGAGATTGTGCCATTGCATGCCAGTCTGTGCAACAGGTGCAAAACTCCATCTCAAAAAAAAAAAAAAAAAAGGCGAAGGGGCATATTTTTGAAAGGGAAGATCATGAACTCCTTTTCAGAAAGGCTTAGTTCTGTAGGACACAGGCATAGGTCAAGGCTGAACGTATAGATTCTAGTAACGATGGTGAAAGAGCAAACAATTAATATAAACACGTGTGTAGGAGAGGCAAGCAGGAGGTCTAAAGGTCCAGGAAAAATACCCGTCACCAAAATAACTTCACAAAAAAGGCAAGAGATAAAGAGTCCCAGGAGGGAAAAGTACGTGTTTAGACAAGGGCAATCTGTTGAGGACAAATCAGTTTCCCTTCTATGAAGAAAAAACAAGCTGTTGCAGTGTTTAAGTCTTTAACCCAGCAAATGACCTACTGGAAATTTTCAAAAGCCACTGATAATAGTCTTCTACATAGGACTATTGAGGAAAATAAGGAACCAGAAGATAAGGTACAAAGAACAAATATTTTCTGTAGATATCATGGTCTTTGGGGAAGACACAGGTGTTTGAGGAAAGAGCCCAGGGATTGAAGCTTGTTGGGAACTAGAAGGGGCAGAGCTCTTCTGTCACTCAATGTCAATTAAAACAATGGCTGATGCTGCACTGACTCTTAATGCTACTGTCATTCAAAACAAAACAAAAACAAACTCTCAAAAAGTATCATCCCTGAGAAAAATCAAACCAAAGTGAAACCATAGCTCTTAGACTTGAGTTTCCTCACCTGGCTCCAGGCACTTTAAAAAAATAAAGACCAAAATTGTCATTGGACTGTGGAGAAGAGAAAGCAGATAATAAAAAAAGAGTGATAGGAATAGAGATTTATAGTGTACTAGGAGGAAAAAAAAAGCTAAGACTACAGAACGTGGGGTCCCCAGCCATATGCAATGGGACAAGTCCATGCCTTTCTGTTTCAGCTCACTGACTTGAAGACATTCCGGTATAATACCAGAATATTACTGTGGGTACAAACAGGCAAATGATGGAGAAACAAAAAAAGTAACAGGAAATGAAGAAGCAAAACCTGATATATATGTATTTACACAAGTGATATTGTTATATATATATACACAATATCACCTTATATATATTATTTTATATTATGGATATTATTTTACATGTACACCACATGCACGGATGTTATTTTACACAGGTGATATTGTTACATGTGGTGTACATGTAAAATAATATCCATAATATAAAATAACAGATATTTCATATCTTTGCAGATATAGGAGTTTCAAAATAAAGTAATTTGGGAGTTAGATTTTTTTCAGTTGTTTCCTGAGGTGACTGCTATTTAGATGTCTCTATTTAGTGTGCAGTTGTACAGTTGATTAAGAATACAGTTCAAAAAATTCAGGAGACTTAGGTAAAAATAAAACAATGTAGAAAGAAGGTTCTAGAACAATTTGGGGCAGGCACCACAAATTCGTAAGTCCCATGAGGACTGAAATCATGTCTGACTTGTTTACCACAGTATCCCCAATGCCCAAGACTGCTAGGTACACCATAGGTGTTCAATAAATATTTGCTGAATTAGTAAAAAAACCAATCAACCACCAGCATTCCTCTTTCCTTTCAAAGCTTAATAAATATCTGCTATAAAAGGCAACCAACCAGGTGCAAAGAGAAGAAGGCCACCTGAAGTCAAAGCCAGTGAAATAAAGACATTTAACTTCTCTGTCTTCAGAGGTGTTAGCACTTGTAATCCTAAGAGTTATTAGTGTAACAAGAGCTAATATTTACTGAGAATGTATTATGTACCAAACACTATACTAAATGCTTTTCACATATTTTCTCACTGAGCCCTTCCAAAAACTCTCTGAAATAGGCACTGATATTATCCCCATTTTCAGATGAGGAAACTGAGGCACAAAAAGGTTAGGTAAGAAACTTTCTTCAGCTCTGTCAAATAGCAAATGATGAAGCTGATGCCATATTCCATGAGTCTGGCTCCAGAGCCCTTTGTTCCATAAGAACCACCCTTACAGGTCTCACACCCTTTGCAAAGCCCAGCCTCTCACCTGGGCAGCACAGATGCTGTACTGGGTAAACATAGCCTCGTACAAGGCCATCAGCCCACTCTGTCCAGCAGCTGCACAGGCTCGTGCCTCTAAGACTGGAATTGCCTGTAACATACCAATCAGACAAGATGTGGTTGGGAATGAGGGAAGAAGACCTGAGGATCCATTTCAACGAGTGGGGAAGCAGCACTCACCATCTCTTTCAGCTGGTTCTGCCCTGAGTGTAGGGCCTGCCGCACACTCTGAGACAGAAGGATCTCATGGCGCAAGCGTTGTTTGCCAAAGGCTACGGCTCCACTGGTCACCAGCATCATCTCTCTGCCCTGATTCTGCAGCACTGATACCTGGCATTGAGAAAGGAAAGGGAATCACAAGTTGTCTCTTTCATCTCCTCACAAGGGATAGAGGTAGGGTAGACTATTGAGTAGATCCCAAATGCTGGTTTATGAACCAGCATGTGACTGGCTCTGGAAGAATCAAGCAGATTGGTAAAAGCACAAATTCCTACATCATGTCTCAAATTTCTGTATAGCAGGTGGCAGATAAAAATCAGACATTTTAATTTATTTTTTATTAAAACAATTGTCCAGGCATGGTGGCTCATGCCTGTAATCCCAGCACTTTGGAAGGCCAAGGCAGGCAGAATGCCTGAGCCCAGGAGGCTCAAGACCATCCTGGGTAACATGGCAAGACCCAGTCTCTATAAAGAATACAAAATTTAGCCAGGCATGGTGGTGCATGCCAGGTACTTGGGAGGCTGAGGTAGGAGGATCACCTGAGCTGAGGGAAATTGAGGCTGCAGTGAGCCGTGATGGTGCCACCAAACTCCAACCTGGGCAACAGAATGAGAGAGACATTGTCTCAAAGAAAAATATACCCTATTAAAAAAATCTTCTTAAGACAGAGTCTTGCTCTGTCGCCCAGGCTGGAGTGCAGTAGCATAAATGTGGCTCACTGCAGCCTTGGCTGCCTAGGCTGAAGTGATCCTCCAGCCTCAGCCTCACAAGTAGCTGGAACCATTGTTTTAATACAAACCCAGGCAACAGACGTTATTTCATCTGTAAACAGTTTGGCAGTAACTGCTAAAAGATAATTATATATATATGTAACATATAATATATATAATTACATTTTAAACATTTTTATAACATATAATTATTATAAAATTATAATTATAAAATATATATATTTCTCTCTCCACAAAACCATTATCATCTGAAACATTTCAATGATTTCCTTCATATCAAATAGCCAGAGTTCATATTTTGCCAATTTTTTTTAGCTTGCTCAAATTGAGATGCAAGCTAAACCCTGCCTTACAAATTTTCATTGAAGTGTCTCTTGAGTCTCTTTAATTCATGGGTTCCCCTCTCCATCAGTTTTCCCCCTTGTAATTTTTTGTTAAACTCAGTTGTTTATTCTTTAGGACTTCCCAGCCTACATTTTCCCAATTGTGTCCCTATGGTACTAACACTGTGCTTTGTATTTCCTATAAACTGCTGTTTGGTATGAAGGCTTGTTTTTTTTTTCCCCCCAACAATTCTTAATAGGTTGTGGTGTACATGTCCATCAAGGGGATACATAATGACTGGTTATCTTTCTTTTTGTGATATTAGCATCTGTTTGATGATCATTGCCAAGATCAATTATTTCATTAGGAGTGGCAAAATGCTGATATTCTAACTCAATGATTCCTTCTTCATTTGTAATCTGGAAGAATTCCAAAAGGGAAATGCTACTTTACCAACTATTTGGTTACCCTGAGGTACAGTTTGTCTATGAAAAGCAGGACAAATATGTGTCTCTTCCCTTTACTCAGCCATTTTCAAAATAATGAGTAGCTTCTCCAAAAATGGCCAATGAGGTCTTTTTAAGTGTAATTACGAATTCAGGGATTTAAACATATTTTTTTGCATTGTGTAGTGATTCCCTTTCTTTTTTTTTTTCTTTTGAGACTGAAACTCACTCTCACCCAGGCTGGAGTGCAGTGGCGCAATCTCATCTCACTGCAACCTCTACCTCCCATGTTCATGCGATTCTCCTGCCTCAGCCTCCTGAGAGCCTGGGATTACAGGCAGGTGCCACCATGCCTGGCTAATTTTTGTACTTTTAGTAGAGATGGGGTTTCACTATGTTGGTCAGGCTAGTCTCGAACTCCTGACCTCAGGTAGTCCGCCCACCTTGGCCTCCCAAACTGTTGGGATTACAGGTGTGAGCCACTATGCCCAGCTGTGATTCCCTTTCTTGAAGTTCAAATCATTCCATCTATGGCCAGTGGAAGCCACTGTAAGTTGGCTCCTGAGTCCATCTGACATGATATTAGGCAGGCCCTGATGGAGACAGATCTTCCATTAGGTCCACACACAGCCCTAGAAAGAAAGCTGGTAACCTACGCAAACCTTTACCAAGTTTTTCCTACTGTTTTCATCAAGCTTCTCCTTCGTTCAAAATCTTCAGTCTGCTTTTGAAACTGAACCCCAACTCACTTAGCTGGCTTCAGAGCCCTGCCTAATGGAGTGATCCACTTTATTTTTCATTCTTCCTGATAAGACCACCATCTCTGCTTTCCAGCTTGTCTCCTCCCTGGCCCACAGCATGCCATACTCATTCCTGTCTGTCCTCCATCTGGAATCCACTCCTAGAGCCAGTCTCTTCCCCAGAACCACTGGCCTGCACAACTGCAGGGGCACCAGTCGCACTGTATACTTAGCAGCGTGGAACTTTCCCCGTTCATGCAAATCCCATCAGTTATCAAGGCCCAGGCCGAGTTCCAGCTCTCCTAGGAAGCCCCAAGAACAACCATACTCTCATCTGAGTTTCCCATCTCTGGACCCATCAGTCACTGTCATTTGGGCCCACTCATCTGGATATTTACTGCCCTGAACAGTCACCTATTTGTTTGGGAAGTCCCAATTCTGGCTCCCAAAGGGTAGAGACAATCTGTTAAGTCTTTAATGTAGAGAGGCTCTGTTATGCCCCTCACAGTGTAGTCTCTTGATAAATATTTTTAAATTTATCTGATGAACTCAGTCTGGGAGGTGGGTTTGATAACTGTTGTTTTGGGTTTTTTTGGTCAGGGTTTCACTCTGTTGCACAGGCTGGGGTGTAATGACTTTATCATAGTTCTTTTTTTTTTTTTCTTCTCGCTATGTTGCCCAGGCTGGAGTGCAGTGACTATTCACAGGCACTGATTCCCACTACTGATCAGCACAGGAGTTTTGACCTGCTCCGTTTCCGACCTGGGCCGGTTCACCCCAACACTTTATCATAGTTCACTGCAACCTTGGGCTCCTGGGCTCAAGCAATCCTCCTGCCTCAGCCTCCCAAGAAGTTAGAACTTTTTGAGACAGGGTCTTGCTCTGTCACCAAGGCTGGAGGGCAGTGGCATGATCATAAATCATTGGAGCCTCAACCTACCAGGCTCAAGCAATCCTCCTATCTCAGCCTTCTGAGTAGCTGGGGCCACAGGAACGTGCCACCATGCCTGGCTAATTTTTTAAAAAATTTTTTTGTAGAGTTAGCATTTCACTATGTGGCTTAGTCTAGTCTCGAACTCCTGGGCTCATGCAATCCTGCCGCCTCAGCCTTCCAAAGTACTGGATTACAGGAATGAGCATGGCCGAGAGCTGATAAAACTTCATTTACAGAAACAGGTAGCATGCCAGATTTGGCCAAAAGTCAGAAACCAGACATCTGGGCATCCCACAGATAAAACAAGAGCTCTTCCATGGCAGCTGAAATTTTACACTACCCTCCATAATTAAATTTTCAGTTTTTAAAAAACAGCTTTCCTCAGGAGTTAATATTGGGAAACTGCTAACCTGAAACCTGACAGAATTCTTTTCTTACATTTTCTATTCTAAACAATTATCAAGGGTGAGCAACAAAGTGAGACCCTGTCTCTACAAAACTTACAAAAATTAGCTGGGCATGGTGGTTTGTGCCTATAGCTGCAGCTACTCGGGAGACTGAGGTGGGAGTATCACTTGAGCTCGGTAGGTTGAGGTTGCAGTGAGCTGTGATCATGCTGTAATAGTCCAGCCAGGGTGACAGAGTAAGATCCTCTCAAAACAAACAAACGAACACAGCTGCTTCATCCCAGAGATACTTATTAAATGGATAGGTGTGAAGCCCAGGCATCTCCAGGCCCGAGATGATTCTACTGCATAACCAGAACTAAGAATCTCTGACAGAAACAGCTCTTAATCACTAAGAAGTCTGAGGTATGAACCGCATGAAATCACCCCTACTCCTTAACATTCCCTTTTCTTGCCCTAAGATGCTATCTCTTCCTGGCATCTACATTGGGAAACAGTTTTCACACTGGGTTAAATCTATTGCACTGAAATCACAATTATTTTTATAAGTTGATGAGCAACTTAAACCCAATTTGAACTAGCAACTCAAAACCCCAATTTAGTATAGCATAATTTCTATCTTGGCAATCACCTGCTCAACAATAGATGCCAAGCGCCCCAGGGCCAAGCCACATTCATCCCCTCGGGTCACCACGGCACTGCCGAGCTTCACCACGATTCTCTTGGCATGCTTCAGCTCACTGCGGTGGGCAAAGGACTTGCCATGTGCACGACTGAGGGGTACAGTGATAAAGGGGATGTTGCTCCAAGAACGAACATGTCTGATGACTGAAGGCTGGATACGATCTGTAGCCACCAAGGTCAAATGCAAGAAAGAAAGAAAGAATTTAGTTTTTCAATAAAAATATCCATGCCCAGTATTAACCAGTCTAGATACCAAAAAAATAACGTTATCATTAACTGTGTAAAACTAGCACAGTATATCAAAAGCTCTATCTAGCATATTCTTATTTTATGCTAGCATATTCTTATTTTATGTATTCTATCTAGCATATTCTTATTTGATGTATTGTATGGAGTTTACACCCAGTATGCAGGTGATAGGCACACTCAAATGCCATTGGTGAAGAGTACAAATTAATCTCTCCTGAATTTAGGTTGGCAAATTTATAAAAAGTCTTAAAAAAAAGTTCTCTAAAAAAGAGATTTATCAGAAAGACAGTGTTCATCACCGTCTTATTTATTATCAGAAAAATCAGAAGCAGAGTAAATGTTGAATAAAAGAAGATTAACATTTTTAGAATTTTTAATAATGTAGAAAAATGCTTATGCTAATTTCATATACATGTATAAACACACAGATGGATAAAATTAATGAAAAATATTTTATCTCGATAGGATTATAAGCAACTTTAAATTTTCTTCTTTGTTCTTTCTTATATTTTCCAAGTTTATGCAGTTAAGATGCACTGCTTTTATAATCAGAAAAATATGGGTGTTTCTAAAGAAACCATATTATTATAAAAAGAGGAAAGAGCTGGCCAGGCTTGGAGGCTCACACCTATAATCCCAGCACTTTGGGAGGCCGAGGCAGGAGGATCACCTGAGGTCAGGAGTTCGAGACCAGCCGTCTCTATTAAAATACAAAACTTAGATGAGTGTGGTGACAGGCACTTGTAATCCTAGCTACTCAGGTGGCTGAGGCACGAGAATCACTTGAACCCAGGAGATGGAAGTTGCAGTGAGCCAAGATTGTGCCATTGCACTCCAGCCTGGGCGACAGTGAGACTCCGCCTCAAAAAAAAAAAAAAAAGAGGGAAGAGCCTGATTAGCAAAGACATTAAAGAACAAAGTATCCCAGCACTTTGGAAGGTCAAGGCGGGTGGATCATGAGGTCAGGAGTTAGAGATTAGCCCAGCCAATACAGTGAAACCCCGTCTCTACTAAAAATACAAAAATTAGCCGGGTGTGATGGTGGGCACCTGTAGTCCCAGCTACTCAGGAGGCTGAGGCAGGAGAATCGCTTGAACCCAGGAGGCAGAGGTTGCAGTGAGCTGAGATAGCACCATTGCACTCCAGCCTGGGCAACAGAGCAAGATTCTGAGACACACACACACACACACACACACACACACAAACACGCACACAGAGTAAGTGGTATGAATAATAAAAAATCTTAACTAGTCTATCTACAATTTCTCTTTCTGACATGGCAGTATGAATCCAGATGCCTGTAAACAATGATAAAAGAAACCGGAGAGCTTTCTGAAGGGAAAGCAATGTTAGAGTCAGATCCTTTTCACCCCATTAGACATCTGCCTCTAACCAATTCTTTCCTGATTTTTTTTCTTGTAACATTGTACAAGATTACAGATATTTTGTATAGATGAACAAACAAACAAAAAAAGGTACAAGATTTCTAAGGAGGAAAAAAGTCTTGATTAAAAAGCTGAATAGACACCTGCATAAAGCCAAAAGTAAAAGAGTAAAAGCTGAATGTCAGGCACAGAACCCCTTCAACACTTCTCATGGGCCCAACACCTCCTGCTTAGCTGCTTACTAATTACCCTTTCGCCCTTTCTCACACAATTATCAGATACCCAAGTATTAGCCAGGCATACTGCCACCAGTCGAAAGACTACATTTCCCAGCCTTTCTTGCTCCGATAGATAGGACCATGTGACCAAGTCTGGCTAATGAGACATGTGAAAATGTTATGTGGGGTTTCTAGGAACTTAAAAGAGATGTGCTTTCTTCCCTTCATCCCCACTGCTGCTTGGAATATGGGCATGAAGGCTGGAGCTCAATCATTCATTTTGAACTTCAAGGAACTGTGAAGAAACAGGAACGAACAAGCAAGGATCCCTGATGATTTCATAGTGCTATTCTAGAAGCCCTGGACTGCCTACCTTCTTGCAGGACTGCTAGGCTTCCTTCAGGAGAAAAGAGAAATACATTTCTATTCTGTTTGAGCCATTAGTATTCTGAGTTTCCTACTACATGCACATAATTGTAACTGACACAGGAGAATGAGTGCACAGGCAGATGGGCTGGGTGAGGCCTATGTGGGAGAGAAGATGCTGTCAAATCAGTGGGGGTGGAGAAGGGCGGGAGGGGTGCTTAGAGCAAACAGACCTTCCTCCTTGATAGCAAGAAGCAAGACAAGGTGGGTAACATTGGTTCTCGGCAGGACTAAACTTTAAGCAATTCCCTGCAAAGACTCTTCTATATCTTATTACAAACAACTCACAAATATTTAAATGAATTACTAAAATAATTATTCCAAGCTACCTTTGAACCACTGTTCTACAAATTTATTAGAGAGTTAACTACCTTCACTTGAACCAACCATTATCACTTCCCTTTATAGTGTCTGTCTATAAATTATAATTAAATTTCTTTTGACCTTCTGACTCCATCTCCTGGCCACTAACTCACTCCCTAACCACAATCTACTGATGATGGGTAAAGCAGGCAGGAGCTTATTCTCATAAATAGGACGGTACCTGTGGGTTCTCCTGCCTTCCTGCCTCCTTCACACACAAATCTTATAAAGAACATTTCTAATGAAGTAGAAAAGAGTCATTCCTTCCTTCCCTTAAATAACCATTTTTCAAGTGACTATGTTTCAGGTTTGTGGAGATATAACAAAGTTAATATGATCTTTTTTCACAATAGGTTTGCCATCCAGATCCTAGCAGAGATGTAAGCCATCATCTGGGATGGAACTGGGGTTCTGGCAGTATTGCTGGATCCACAGGTGCATGGTCTCTTCCTGCTGCGGGAGTCCCTGGGGCTAAAGGACTGGTTTGTTGTTGAGGCTAAGTTTTGCAGAGTGCTACTTTCCTTCATTAGGTTAATTATTAATAATATAGGTACATTAATCTGTTTTCAGGAATATTATCCTAAGCAATATGTACACCTAAGTCTTAAGATTAAAAGATGTACACATAATGGTTTGGTCTCACTGATCTGATAGAGAGAAGGGTGGTGGAGAGACAGGCTTACTCCCCTAGGGTTTCAACCAGGAATCATTAGTGGCTGTTTGCAGAGCTCAGAGTTATGTCAAGTATTGTGCATTACCCTTTGGGCCACTGTCAAATCTAGGCTTTCTGGCTTTCTCCCCTCTGCTGGAGGCCCTATCCTGACCTCGAAGTGTGGTTGAGATACTGGGTGAAATTGGGAAAAGGGCATAAGGGACCTCTTTGTACCATATCTTAAAACTACAAGTAAATTTATAATTAGTTCAACATGTAAGACTTAATTACAAAAAAAAAGTAATGAACAAAAATAGCAGAGGGCCAGGCGCAGTGGCTTACCTGTAATCCCAGCACTTTGGGAGGCTGAGGTGGGCAGATCACCTGAGGTCAGGAGTTCGAGACCAGCTTGGCCAACATGGTGAAACCCTGCCTCTACTAAAAATACAAAAATTAGCCGGGCATGGTGGTGTATGCCTGTAATCTCAGCGGCTAGAGAGGCTGAGGCAGGAGAATCACTTGAACCTGGGAGGTGGAGGCTGCAGTGAGCCGAGATTGTGCCACTGCACTCTAGCCTGGGCGACAGAGTGAGACTCCTCAAAAAAAAAAAAAAAAAAAAAAGTAGCATGTAAAAATTTGGGGGCAATAAATACAGGGAACACTTTATTGACACAAACACTTAGAACATTTCACTAGGAGGCTGCCTCTTTGCCTCCTTGCTATTTGGCAGAATTTTGTCTAATTCTGCCAAATTACATCTTCTTCTCTGTCTCTCTTTTAAACCTTTTTTCTTGGTTGGGCATGATGGCTCATGCCTGTAATCCCAGCACTTTGAGAAGCCAAGGTGGGTAGATTGTTTGATCTGAGGAGTTCAAGACCAGCCTGGGCAACATGGCAAAATCCTGTCTCTACAAAAAATAAAAAAAAGTCAGCATGGTGGTATGTGCCTATAGTCCCAAGTACTTGGTGAGCTGAGGCAGGAGGATTGCTTGAGTCCAGGAGGTCTGGGCTGCACTCAGCCATGTCTGTGCCACTGCACTCCAGCCTCGGTGACAAAATGAGACCCTGTCTCCAAGTAAACACCTTTTTCTCTTTTAAAACCTCATCTGAAACATACTTTGACAACCAAACTTTCCAGATCCTCTAAGTTTCCTATGGTACATACGAGATCTGGAGACGGCTGTGCACTGGACCCAGGGCAGGAGATGTTGGTTGAAGGGCTGGAACCCACAGCGGTAAACTTGACTCAGCATGCTGTGATGTGGTCACTGACTGAAGTATCTGCAGAATACAATTTTTAAAAAGCGAATAATGAAAAATACTGGACAATTCATTTTATTTCCCTCTACTTCCCCTTACTCTTGGAGTAAAAATCTGACTCTCCTGCTCCAAACTCCTTTGTATTAAGGAAACTTCCACCTCCTCTATATTATAGAAAAGAGAGAAAGAATAAGTGGCTCCTTCCTAGGCCTCAACCCTAGCCCTTCCTTTTGTAGGACCATCTTAGTGTTTATGTAAGCAAATAACAATGCAGGGCTATGAACATTTTGATAGACAAAAAACATCTGCTCTTTTTGGCATCTTCCAAATTAAAAAAAAAATCTTTCAGGTGCAATGCTTATGTATTAATACTAAATCTTCATATAATTCCTATAACAGATCTAACATCCTAAAGCAACCATGTCCGCCTTTCTGCTAACACCTCCCAACAGAACCGGGAAATACACATAATTGAAATGTCAGCTTGATCCCTGCCAGACAGCCATGAGAAGCAAGACGAAAGGCCAAAGGCTGCTGCCATGTCTTTGCTGCCCACAGGATTATAAAGTAACTCTTGCACCCCTGGAAGGCAGCGGCAATGCCTGCAACTGGTGTTAACATCTTAATCCTGTGGAGGATGAGAACATGGCTACAAATCTCAGTTGACAACATGAGGCGGTTATGGGCATTTCCCCACCTTGGGTCAAAATTTGAGACTTTAGACAAATAGTTTATTTCACAAAAAAGCAGGGACTCCTTCCCATATGTACACAGAGAACAAGCCACTCATTATTGTAGCTCTTTTTATGCTATAGAGACACTGCTGTTTTCACAAGGTAAGAAAAATATTTCATTTTGTTTGTGGGCCTCCTTTTAACTTTTGCTCTATAGATTGGTGGATATATCCCAGCCCTCTTAAATGTGCCTCAGAAGACTAGCATTTAGCCCCATAGTGAAGAAAAATCAGGGATGTGTGTATTGCTTTACAACTTATACAGCACGACAGCACCGAAATGGGACAGAGAAGAGACTGGCAGGATACAGCCATTCTAAAACATATGGTATCTAGCAGACAACAGAAAGTATTAATTGATCTTTGTTGATTTCAGTTTTTTTCATAACACTGAAGTATGGTTTTAGCCCATGATGTATGTTTGCTGCTTATATAAATTCCTTCATTAATGGCTGCTAAACAATTATTTACATGTGAATTCTCCAAAATACTTATAGAAAAGTCAAAGGGTAAAACAATCAAATTCTAGTTCCACCTCCCTAAGAAACCTTCCCCAGCAACTCTATAGGTCTTCATGGCTGGATATAATTTTATGGGTTAGCTTTTAAGTAGTTCATGACTACTGCGTTTCCCATCTGGATTACAAACTTCCCATTGACAATATGGCAAAAACGATGAGAAACAAGGCCTGTGGAGTTGGTCAGATTTGGGTTTGAGCTCTGCACTTGCTATCTGTGTGCCTTGTGGAGAGTTACTTAATTTTTCTAAGCCTCTGTTTCCTCACTTATAAATCAGGGATACTAACACTAAGGACCTCATGAAATTACAGTGAGAATTAAATGAGGTAATGCATGGGTACAACAGATGGTCAGTTAACGTCAGTTTTCCTCCTTTTGTCTTTTAGCCACTAATGACGCCTTACAATTATTTTTTCCTTAATTTCCTTCAAGACTCATCATGGAACAAAGAATTCAATGAATATTCACTGTTAGATATAATCACACATATATTGATTGACTGTTTACCTATTACCCAAGAGTGATTGAAAGCTTTGAACATTTGCCATCACTGAGTTAGAAGTTGAAGACTGATGTAGAAACCAAGCCTCCTGGCCTCTCCCCTGTACCACCATCTCTGACTGACCTCGGAGGTTACATCTGCTCTCTGGCTGCAATGGCTAGCTCACCTTGCTAGAGTGTATTACGCCCTGGAGAAGCACATAGTTGATCTCAAGGAGCAAAGGGTGTGTGTGTGTGTGTGTGTGTGTGTGGACTCGTGTGTTTAGATTCGTGTGACTGTGTCTAGACCCTGTGTGTGTTTAGACTCCATATCATCAGTTGAAAAAAGTTGTCATGCTTTGACTCAAGACATTTCTCAAGTATCTCTTTACAGACTGTAAACAGAAAGCCCTTATCTAACTGATTTGAACAGAGAACTGAACTTCAGTCCCAACACAGTTCACCCACAAACACATGCTCGGTATATGGCTCACTACTTAAAACACAAAGACCCGATGGGCCTCACCACCTTAGAGGGCAGGGGACAATAATGGGGGAAGGGATCTGGGTGCGCCCTGCTGTAACAGCAAGGTCCCAGCGTACACAGTATGCCATACTGCAAAGGGAGTCCGGCTTTGAGGAGGGGATCACGAACACCCGGAGAGCCACGGGGAACTAGAGACCCAGGCCCCCGTTGGCGTGTGGCCACTACAACCCGCGGCATCCCGGCGCAGTCACCGCCGCCAACACCAGTGCAGGCTCCGGACTCTTGGACCGAGAAGGGGCCTGAATTCTCCACTTGGCCCAGTTCCTCACCTGGTGTAGCTAGGGGCGGCAAGGGAAGCCGGAGGCCCGTAGTCATCCGTAGATCCCGGGGCCGCCGCGCACCGGCATATGGGAGCGCGCCCTGGGCGGCCCAGTGCAGCCGCCATCCCTCTGCCGAGACCCACATCCTCCCGCGGGCCAGATCCCCGGGCTCTGGCACCGGCTCTGGCAGCTGCTCCGGCCGCGCCCCCCCAGCCTCCTCGGTGACCCGCGACGCGGCGCTCAGGCCCTCGCGCTTGAGCCTGAGCGCGCATCAGCCTTCGCAGAAACGCGGGCGCCTAGCCATTCCCGCCGCTCGCCGCCTACCTGCCTCACAGCCGCCCGGGCCAGCCGCGGGTCCGCACTCCACGCCGGGCAGATTCCGGCGCCAGCTCACTCTCTTTTTCCTTCCGTACACGTCCAACACGATGACGTTACGTCAGTGGCGTAAGAGTAAACCTGTGCAGCTAGGCCTACGCTGTTGACGTAGAGCGAGGGCCTGGCCCAGAGCTGCGGCGCGGCAATGGCGTAGGCCCCTTCCGAGAATCAGGCCCGCGCTCCACGTGGCAGGCCCGCCCACCAGGCCTCGGCAGGCGGGGCTCAAGTTCAAGGGGAAGGTCCACGTCCTGGGAGGGGACAGGGGTCGAAGACAACTTCCAAACGCCGCCCCAGCTGGCCTTCCAGGAAGATAGAAGAGGTGCCTGGCACCCTCAGCTGTCGGTAGATTTCATAAGGTGTGTTTGTCAGTGTTAACCATTTATGTCCGGGCACACCTCGGAAATAGGTTGGATCAACTTACATACATTACAGTTACTCCAGGCACATCCTGGAAATAGATTGGATCCATTTACACACATTTGCACACTTTGGCTCCTTAAATGGAAGCATTTTGGCACTGCAATCAAATTACTTGTCCCCTAGTCATCTGGAGGTTTCCCCAGTGGTCCCATCTCAAATCATCAAAGGCAGTTGTAAGGATATTGCTTTTTAAAATAGGATATACAATCTCTGACAACTAGAACTATTCCAAAGGTGAATGCAGACTCACCTTTAAAGGGAGACCACAAACACCTGGCACAGTGGTGTGCACCTTTAGTCCCAGCTTCTTGCAGGTAGAGGCAGGAAAACCACCTGAGCCCAGGAGTTCAAATCCAGCCTGGACAACACAGCAAGACCCCATCTCTTAAAAAGAAAAAAAGTGAAAACACAGATTTTTCTCCCTCTTTCCTTGCTGTGTTTTGCTCAAAGGACACATACCTGCATAGACACATAGTGCTGGGTGGTGGGAGGGCAGAACTTGACAGATTGGGCACAGAAAGGCATCTTGCCCATCTATTGTCCCTGATAACATTGCTAAACCTGTTTATTCATCTTCTTGTTCATTAAACACTGACTACTGCTATAGTCTGAATATGTCCCCCAAAATTCATAGGTCAGAAACTTATATTTCCAATGCAAGAATATTGGGAGGTGGGGCCTAATGGGAGGCATTTGGGTCAAGAGTGCTTGAATAGAGTGATCTTCATGAATAGATTAATGCTGCTATCAAAAGGTTTGTGGGGTGGGTGTCCTCTTCTGCTCTTCTGCCCTTCTACCATGTGAGCATACAGCAAGAAGGCCCTCACAAGATGCTGGCACCTTGATCTTAGATTCTAGAACTGTGATAGATAAATTTCTATTATTTAAAAATTATCTAGTGTGTTATTGTGTTTTAGCAGCACAAAATAGACTGAGACACCTAGTTAATGTGCCAAGCATTCCCTGGGTGTGGAAGAAGACAAAGTTGAGTTCACAGTCTTATGGAAGAGAGAGATACATGAGCAAATAATTACAATACCATGGATAATGGAGATCTCAGTCTCTCAGTAAAGAAAAAGAAAAAAAAATACCATGCTTGCTTCGGCAGCACACATAATAAAATTGGAACAATACAGAGAAGGTTAGCATGGCCCCTGCACAAGGATGACACGCACATTCATGAAGCGTTCCATATTTTTTTGAGATACCACTTCACACCAGTTAGAATGGCAATCATTAAAAGATCTGGAGGCCGGGCACGGTGGTTCATGCCTATAATCCCAGCACTTTGGGAGGCCAAGGCGGGTGGATCACGAGGTCAAGAGATCGAGACCATCCTGGTCAATATGGTGAAACCCCATCTCTACTAAACATACAAAAATTAGCTGGGCATGGTAGCGCGCACCTGTAGTCCCAGCTACTCAGGAGGCTGAGGCAGGAGAATTGCTTGAACCCAGGAGGTGGAGGTTGCGGTGAGCCGAGATCACGCCATTGCACTCCAGCCTGGGTAACAAGAATGAAACTCCATCTCAAAAAAAGAAACAAAAAAAATCTGGAGACAACAGATTCTGGAGAGGATGTGGAGAAATAGGAACTCTCTTACACAGTTGGTGGGAGTGTAAATTAGTTCAACCATTGTGGAAGACAGTGTGGTGATTTCTCAAGGATCTAGAAATAGAAATTCTATTTGACCCAGCAATCCCATTACTGGGTATATACCCAAAGAACTATAAATCATTCTACTATAAAGACACATGCACACATAGGTTCATTGCAGCCCTGTGTACAATAGCAAAGACCTGGAACCAACCAAAATGTCCATCAATGATAGACTGGACAAAGAAAATGTGGTGCATATACTGTAAGGTATATTGCCGAGTTAAAATGAGGAAACTGAGGCCAGTGTGAGAAAATGAGAATCCAATTTATTCAGCTCCTGGGCGAGGTTCTGTGGTCCGGGAAGGGGCCAGAGAAGTCACACTGGGCTTCTCAGGGTGTGGGGTTTTATAGGGAGTGGAGGTAATTAATTGGTCTTTAGGGAAACAAAGAGCAGACAGTTTCATTGGTGAGGAGGGTTGATTGATTATTAGGGAAACAAAGAGCAGAGAGTTTCATTGGTGAGGGGAAGTCAAGGTGCTGATGGGGCGAGCTGCCATTGGTTGCCAGGCGGGACTACTGGTGGGCTGACCGGCTGGGGAGGTCAATATTAAGCTGCTGTTGGACAAATCTTTGGTGGGCTTTTTAAATTTTGAAGGGGTCGAGTGAGGAATGCAGGAGTGGGTGTGGGGAGCCAGCATAGAGAGGCCAGCATGGGGAGAGATAAGTGTGTCAGCATGGAGAGGCCGGCACGGGGAGAGATAAGTGTGTCCATTTAACTCCTGGTGAGGCAGCCGGCCTTACATATACACCGTGGAATACTATGCAGCCGTAAAAAACAATGAGTTTGTGTCCTTTGTAGGGACTTGGATGAATCTGGAAACCATCATTCTCAGCAAACTGACACAAGAACAGAAAGCCGAACACCGTGTATTCTCACTCATAGGTGGGTGTTGAACAACAAGAACACATGGACTCAGGGAGAGGAACATCACACACTGGGGCAGTTGGGGGGGCAGGGGAGAGACAGTCGGGGGGTGGGGAGGGAGGAGAGGGTGGGGAGGGATAACATGGGGAGAAATGCCAGATACAGTATGCACCTAAAGTAAAATAAATAAATTTTTTAAAAAAGAGAGAGAAAAAAATATCATATGATAAATACTAGAGAATGGGATGCCCAGACATTCAGAGATGGCAGATACGGTTTGGCTTTGTGTCCCCACCCAAATCTCACCTTGAAATGTAATTCCCATTATCCCCACCTGTGGAGGGTGGGACCTGGTGGGAGGTGACTGGATCATAGGGGTGGTTTCCCCCGTGCTGTTCTCATGATATGAGTTCCCATGAGATCTGATGGTTTTATAATGGATTCTTCCCCCTTCACTGGTTTGCTGTCTTGTGCCTGCCAGCATGTAAGACATGCCTCTTCCCCTTCTGCTATGATTGTAAGTTTCCTGAGACCTCCCCAGCCATGTGGAACTGTGAGTCAACTAAACCTCTTTTCTTTATAAATTACCCAGTCTTGGGTATGTCTTTATAACAGTGTGAAAAAGGACTAATACAATGACTTTAAAAAGACTTGATATTCAAATTGTGCTTTGAAGCACTAGAAGTAAGTGGTGTACCTAAAAGAGGAATACAGGATCACATGAGGAAGAGGGAATAAGGGAATGAAATATGCAGAGGTGTGAGGCACCCTGTGAAAAGAGGCTGCTTGCAGTAAGACATGACAGGAGAGGGGTCTGGCTGGGATCCTATCTTACAAAGGGTTTTTGTGCTATGCTAAAGATTTTGAATTTCATAATCCTCAAAAATAGAGAGCCATGACTTTTAAAGTGCTGGAATGGTCTGATCAAATTTTGTGCCAGAAGTCAGTAAAGAGGCCTAGAGCTGGAATGTTGGTTAGCCCAAGTAAGAAATGGTGGCCCAAAAAAAGGCTCCAGCAGAGGAATGAGGAACAAAAAGGAGAGAGAACTAACAGCACTTATTCAAAGTAGGAGGGTGAGAAGAAGGGCAGTGCTTGGGAATCTGATGGTGCTGCAATACCAGGAATCAAGAAATCAATGAGGGAACAGTTCTTTTGGGTGAGGAACGAGAATACGGAATGTGATAAATTTGGAGTATTTTGGATTTGCAATAGGGTAGAAAAAACAAACTTTTCTTTGCCCATCTGTTTCCTTTTCTCTACTTTTCTTTTAAGATAGAGTCTCCATTAATGAACATTTGGTGGAAAATGGCTTCCCCAGCTCTAAAAAATTTTTCCAGTTAGTGCCCTCTTGCGACTGATTTCAAGTCTTGGTCTAAATTCCAAGTTCCTGGGAGAGAAAATTGTACTGGCCTAGACTGGTTCAGGACTCCATTCTTGGTCCAGTCACACATGTCATGGAAACATGGAGGCTGTCCCCTCCACTTCTTAAGCAAAGCTCTGAGCAGTTGGAATTCTCAGAGAAATGGTAGACATATTCAGGAGTTGGCAATGATGGGACACTTAAATGAAACCAGTTTCAGCCACACTATGCAACATCACATAGTTTCACAAACCAAGCTGTACATCAGAAGCATCTGGAAAACTTTACAAAATACAGATCTTGGAGTCCCCACTTCCCAGACCTGCCTCTTCCACCAGTGATTCAGAAACTCTAGGGATAAGACCCAGGAATCAGTATTTTTATAAAGCACCCTAGAAGATTATTTTGTGACTAAACTTTGGGAACCACTACTTTAAAAGACCTAGAATACCGAACAAATAAAATGATAAAAATAGGAAGTTACTCATAAATATGGAGTATTACATGCAATAAACAAGAAGTTGAGTTTTTGTTTTGTTTTGAGACAGGGTCTCACTCTGTTGCCCAGGCTGGAGTGCAGTGGCGTGATCATGGCTCACTGCAGACTAAACCTCCTGGGCTCAAGTGATCCTCCTGCTTCTGCCTCACAAATTGCTGGGACTACAAATGTTCTGGTGATGGTTGTGTTACTCTGTGAATATATTTAAAACCACTGAATTGTACATTTTAAGAGGATGAATTCTATGGTATGTGAATTATATTAGACATATAATTTGCTTAAAGGCACAGAATGGTCTCATAGCACTTGGGCATGGGGCTAAAGATCTGAATCAGGGAGTAAGAGGGACCAGATTCTGAAAGGAGCAGGTTGTCTATCACCAGTGGATTGGATGTCTGCTACTCCATAGATAAGAATAAGTTGTCACATAAGATTATATCCCTTTAAGAAGCCCAAACCTGGAGAACTTAAATACTCTATTAGCTTTGTGGTCAGTTTTACTCCAAGTCTCCTCGGAGGCAGAATTATTGAATTAAATGTCTAGGAAATGGACTATGGTGGGAATCTGTGCTATCAGGTTCCCAGCTACCAGCCTTCCCTTGTGCACAATCTCCCTTGTACAGAAGCACTTCCTCTAGTTTAATAACAACTGCTACAAAACTTTGCCATTTTCTTTCAGGGAAGCTGGCTATTTTCCAAGTGCTTTGGAAAAGGGCAAAATGATAAACCAGAGATGGTATTTACAAATGAGCATTTTCTTCTCATGAAGCAGGATTGTAACTAAGCATATGATTTATTAAAAGACAGTTTTAATTTCAGAGCATTAATATGCTGTGAAGAAAACCAAACTATCTCTGAATTCTGTCTGGCTTTCAAGTCCTCATAAAAGGAGCTGCCATCCTGCTTATCTTGGCTGTTTGGCACATTCAATTCTACTAGTCACTTCAGCCCCCAAACCCTCCCGTCCATGAAAAACCCTGGGCCTTCATGAGGAAGAGAAAATAAGGGAATGAAACATGCAGAGGTGTTCTAGGCTCCTGGGATCACCTTCCCTCACCCACTCTCCCAATCCCCTGCATCCTGCCATGTTAGTTCCAAACTCACCACCTCCTCCAAACTTGCCCCTCACTAGTCTAGGCCACATTGATGTTTGCTTTTCTGAACAAATATAGTCTGTGTCACATGTTGATCTTCCCCCACTAGATTGTTAGGTCACTGAGGAGGTGCACCTTACAATTCCACATTTCAGAGTTTCACTAAAGTTGTTCCAGTACGTCCTATTCTTTAGATTCAATTCTTTGTAAAATGGATTTAAAGTTTAAAACAAGTAGATTTGATATCTTCCACCAAAAATTTGCCTTAATTACAAGGCTAGCATAATTCTGCTCTAGGCCTAAACCTTTTAATGTTTTCTATCATAGTTCCCAACCAATTCCTATCCACCCAAGAATGATAATAGGAAATTACTTTGTTTTCTCTGCAAGCCAGAATCTGAATTGGCAGGGCAGGCAGAGCCCTTTGTAAGCTGCCACTGCCTTGTGCTAAAAACAGATTTTTGGCTCTTACCCATCTTGCAAGATGGCAGGTGAAAAAGTTGAGAAGCCAGATACTAAAAAGAAGAAACCTGAAGCCAAGAAGGCTGATGCTGGCGGCAAAGTGAAAAAGGGTAACCTCAAGGCTAAAAACCCCAAGAAGGGGAAGCGCCATTGCAACTGCAATCCTGTCCTTGTCAGAGGAACTGGCAGGTATTCCCGATCTGCCACATATTCCAGAAAGGCCATGTACAAGAGGAAGTACTCAGCCGCTAAATCCAAGGTTGAAAAGAAAAAGAAGGTTCTTGCAACTGTTACAAAACCAGTTGGTGGTGACAAGAACCGTGGTACCCAGGTGGTTAAACTTCGCAAAATGCCTAGGTATTATCCTAACGAAGATGTGCCTCGAAAGCTGTTGAGCCACAGCAAAAAACCCTTCAGTCAGCATGTGAGAAAACTGCAAGCCAGCATTACTCCCAGGACCATTCTGATCACCCTCACTGGATGCCACAAGGGCAAAAGGGTAGTTTTCCTGAAGCAGCTGGCTAGTAGTGGCTTGTTACTTGTGACTGGACCTCTTGTCATCAATTGAGTTCCTCTACGAAGGACGCACCAGAAATTTGTCATTGCCACCTCAACCAAAATTGATAGCAGTGTAAAAATCCCGAAACATCTTACCGATGCTTACTTCAAGAAGCAGCTAGGGAAGCCCAGACACCAGGAAGGTGAGATCTTCGATACAGAAAAGAAGAAATTATGAGATTACAGAGAAGTGGAAAATTGATAAACTGCGGACTCACAAATTTTACCAAAAACCAAAGCTACTCAGCTCCAGGGCTACCTGCGATCTGTGTTTGCCCTGACGAGTGGAATTTATCCTCACAAATTGGTGTTCTAAATGTCTTAAGAATCTAATTAAATAACTGATTACCTTTAAAAAAAAATATTTTCATGGTGGCTTATGCCTGTAATCCCGGCATTTTGGGAAGCCGAGGCAGGTGGATCACGAGGTCAGGAGATTGAGACCATCCTGGCTAACACGGTAAAACCCTGTCTCTACTAAAAATACAAAAAATTAGCCGGGTATGGTGGTACATGCCTGTAGTCTCAACTACTCAGGAGGCTGAGGCAGGAGAATTGCATGAACCCGGGAGGTGGAGGTTACAGTGAGCCGAGATCACACCACTGCACTCCAGCCTGGGTGACAGAGTGAGACTCTGTCTCAAAAAAAAAAAAAAAAAAAAAAAAAAGATTTTATGCTGAACTCACCAATGTGAGTGTCACAAAACTGGGGTCTTCAGAGCATATCTCCAAGGCAAAGAACCCAAGTCCCCTGACTTAAATGGTATTGTGCATTTATGAAAGTTTTCTCCCTCCCTGCACCTCCTCCACCTTTTTTTGAGATGGTTTTGCTCTGTTGCCCAGGCTAGAGTACAGTGGCATGATCATGGCTTCTTGCAGCCTTGACTCCCTGGGCTCAAGTGATCCTCCCACCTCAGCCTCCTGAGTAGTTGGGACCACAAGTGTGTGCCACCATGGCTGGCTAAGCTTTCATTTTTTGCAGAGATGGAGTCTTGCTATGTTGCTCAGGCTGGTCTTGAACTCCTGTCAAGTAATCCTCTTGCCTCAGCCTCCCAAAGTACTGGGATTACAGGAATGAGGCACTCTTCCCAGCCTTTTTTTTTTTTTCCTGAAACCTGACACACACATGAGCATAATCAGGAGGCAGACCACAGGTCAGCTGCCTTCTACCATGCTGTTGGAATTAGTACAACAAAGCTCTCAACCAGTTTTATTTTTCTTTACCACAATGAATGGAAGAAAAAGGCAGAAATAAATGGTAGGGTCATTTGCTAGTAGAAAAGAAAGCTGGGATTTCCTCATTTACTTTGGAAACTGAGTAGAAAGAACTGCTTTGCCCACTCGAGTCTGGGCAAAGGGTGTGCCCAGACATTGGCAAAGGAACCAGACAAAATAAACAGCCAGCAGTTTTCTATTCCAAACAGCTAGCTCTTCTCAAGTCCAGAGAGAAGCTACTCCTGAGTTCGTTCAAGGTGACAGTAGAATTGTCTCTCTTTCTGCCGGGCCCAACTGTGCCTGAGGGCAGGTGGATCCAGACCTTGTAAACATTAAGCTAGGTATAACACAACCAGAAAGGCTGGAGGAAGGCTCTTGGCCTTCCCAGCTTGAGATATAGAGGACCTAATACGTAACTGGTGGCCTGCAGAGCCCAAAGCAGAGAGTTATGATGAATACAATATTTTTATTGCTTTTCTAAAATAACTCCTTTCATATACAAGGATTCTTTCAGTTAGATCCTTTATTATCCTAAATGCTCTCCTCTTGTCATGAGCAGGTGAGGATCTATTTAGCCAAGATAAGTGGCTGCCTCAGAGTTTCCCATAGGGAAAATTGAAATCTGATTATTTTCTTTCCTTCACTTAGTCTCTAGGTTGAGAACTCCAAGTAGTAAGAGGCACAGGATGAGGATTGGAGAGATTGAGCATTTTTGAGAGAATACTCCTCTGCTGAATACCACTTTGAAGGGAAAGAAGTCAAACGGCAATTTCCAGTCCATTTTGGGTTGGCCCCTTGGAGAATCTGGCTTCTGGGTAATGTCCACAAAGTTCACAAGAGTTGTCAAAGATACTTCTGTAACTTCTTGAGAATCCTACAGGAAGAAAGTCAATGACAAGTCAGCTCTTGGTACTCATTCATATAGCACTCTAACTTGGCTGTTATTACTACTTTCCCTGAAGAGAGAAATGAATTGTTCTAAGCAAGATATACCTTTATCTAATATTGGTCCTATGTAGTTCTCTTTCAGTGAGACACAAGGAAATGAGTATCTTAGCAACAGTCAGATAGCAGAACTATGAACAGTTACACCTACCTAAAACACTGACTCTAGCTTTTCCCAGCTGGGGAGCTGCCTGATATCAGAGAGGCCACATGGCAAAACTGCTGCTTTTATGTGCTTAGCAGCTCTACTCTATCAGAAGGCTCCAGGCTCTGAAACACTACATATGTACAAGTGGAAGTAGTAGTAGCAATTTTATTCCTTCTTAAATGGCAGAAAGAAAGGTCACTCACAGACTCTCAGGGTTGAAAGGATCCTTCTACCCACCCACCAATTCACGTCAAATAAAACAGATGTCCCTGGGAGAAGGGATCTTGTCAGACTGACTCAAGTATCTGATCTAACAGATGTAGCTTTGGTAGATATGGCTGCAGCCTAATGATGTCTGGAATCATGTTTATCTAAAATGAATTCCCTTTGTTTTCACTCAGCTCAACAAACAAACTTTTGATTACAATTTTTGGACAGTAAATGTTTTGTTAAACTTGAAGATTGTCTTCATTCACCTTCCTTCACTCTGATGAACATATTATGCATTTGCTGTGGTCTTCAGCAACAGTTAAGTACCAAGCTCTGGGAATATAATTTTGCCTGGAAAAACTCTTCTAGGGACTGTCATTTGTTTGTTTGTTTTTAGAGACAGGGTCTTGCTCTGTCACCCAGGCTGAAGTGGAGTGGTACAATCATAGCTCACCGCAGCCTTGACCTCCTAGACTCAAGTGATCCTCCTGAGTAGCTAAGATTATAGCTCCAAGTGCACCACAACACAAGCTAGAGTCAGTGTTTAGGTAGGTATAACTGTTAATAGTTCTGCTGTCTGACGGTGCTAAGATATTCATTTTCTTGTGTCTCACTAGAAGAGAACTACATAGGACCGATATGAGATAAAGGTAGAGCTACTTTGTTGTTGTTGTTGTTGTCGTTGAAATGGAGTATCACTCTGTCACCCAGGCTGAAGTACAGAGGCACAATCTCGGCTCACTGCAACCTCTGCCTTCCAGATTCAAGCGATTCTCTTCTCAGCCTCTTGAGTAGCTGGGATTACAGGCACCCACCACCATGCCCGGCTAATTTTTTTGCATTTTTAGTAGAGATGGGGTTTCACTATGCTGGCCAGGCTGCTCTTGAACTCCTGACCTCAAGTCAGCTGCCCACCTCAGCCTCCCAAAGTGCTAGGATTACAGGTATGAGCCACTGTGCCTGGCCTTACTAATTTTTATTACTATATATATATATATTTTTTTAGAAGCAGTTGTCAGTGTTGTCTATAAGTTGATTTAATCAATGTGCTATTCTAACTCACTTCAGAGCCTTTAGGAGGAGGGCGTATTTGAAACTGTGCAGTCTGATGCATAATATGTGCATCAGAATGAAGAAAGGCAAATGAAGAAAATCTTCAAGTTTAACAAAATACTTGTTTACAGTCCCAGGAGAATTTCCATGTTAATCTTGCTATGTTGCCCAGGCTGATCTCGAATTCCTGGCCTCAAGTGATCCTTCTTCCTTAGCTTCCCAAAGTTTGTTTGTTTTTAAGTGGGTATGGAGTCAGTCCTGTGCTAATCTTACATTCAAATTAATTCTTTAGGTTTTTTTTTTTTTACATAGTGAGGCTCATGAGGAACTTGGCATAGAATTAATATAACTTCTGAGGCACTGAAAGAACCACATACATTACAAGGATGGCCAGCCTAGGCTGAAGCTGCCAAGGGATTCCTAACTCCAGCTAGCCATCGAAGACTGGCTGAGAATAATCAGAGAAAGAAAATGGATAGGAACTTATTACCTATGAACAAGTAATAAACTTTCTTTTGACTTAAACTTAAGGATTTACTATTACGACTTTAGTTTTCCTTCAGGAATTTTATAATGGGGAGAGGACATATAGTCAATTTTGGACCAAATCTTTATAGCTGACATGATTGAAGCATGTTATTATTATTTATATAAACTCACTGCAGAATGCCTGGTGACCTATACTGGCTGAAATGGGTAGAAATACTTTGGGATGGGAAACAGAATAGGGAATGATTTTTCAGCTATGGGTTCAGTGTCATCTAGAAGTTGATTAAATCAATGTGTTATTCTAACTTATTTCAGAGCTTTTAGGAGGGGGGCAAATTTGAAACTGCCCACTAGCAGTCCCAGGAGAATCCCCATAGGAGCTGTGGTTGGAATTGGGAAAGTGGCCTCATGATGGAAGAGTATAGTATTGAATTAGGAACCTCACTGCTATATACCCAAATCACATCCACCTAGCATTACTTAATAATAAAACTGATATTTGATGATCTTTATCTGTCTGGCTCCTTTTAATTGGTTTCAAACTTAGGAAGGGAAAAAGAGTATAATTAGCCTCCTCAAACTCCCAAGTCAGGGAATTTCTGTAGCCTCAAGGTCATCCCATACCCAGATTTGAACTCTAATATAACTATAAACCCAAGAAGGCAAATTTTAGGCTGATGTCCACTCAAGTATATATTAATATCGTTAAGTCTACAGTGGTGTTTCAGTGGCTGAGAAACCCCACGACAAAAATTGTTCTAATAGAGTTGTTCTTTCAGAGTCACCCAGAATATGTGCTCATTAAGAGCTACTACTAGATTTGAAGACAGCAGCATAAAGACATGTCTTCTCCTTTTGTATCTTAAAACCACTCCAATCCAACAAGAAACAGATACAAAAACTCCATGTTCCCTGGAATGGGGAGACATCATAATATGTGAAAACAGAAGGCAGATGGCAGCAAGGCTTAACAGAGGGAAAGAAGTCCAAACTTGAAAGTTTTCAGAGACTAGACACAAGCAGATTTTTCTCTGTGGAACTCTAAAGACTCAGTCACAGGAGGTAACAGAGGAAGGGATGAAGGATGGATGGAAGATCATTACTGAATGGTATCCCTTCAATGCAATCAGGCACCTATACCCTCTCCCCCTCAACAAAAGACTGAACAATTTAAGCCAGAGAAATTCTAGACTCAGGGACATTGGGCATAGAGAAGGACAGAGTGAGGCATGGAACTAAAAATGGGGAATTATCCCTTCTCTCATTTAGCTCCAAAACGCTTACAGATGGTTTTACACCCATACCTTCAGTCAGGAAACTAGGGAGTTTTTTCTAGAAAAAAATTAACAGTTCCAGCAAAGACACAAAGATACTAACTGCTCCACAGTGAAGGCCAAAAGTCAGTATCACCCACAATCACAGAGCTTTCAGTCAGCTTAATAGCTTACTCTCATTTTGGATAGAGAGCTAAAGATTGACAAACATGGAGAAAATTTCTCACAATAAAGAGAAAAACTATACCAAATGAACAGAATAAACAACTCTGAGGAAACACAGACAATGACAGATGAAGATGCAAAGTTGTTAGTATCTTCAGAGATATATGAAAAAAGATACTATGAAAAGAAACAGAAGAAAGGGCTGATGGCCAAAATAAAAAACTCAGTAAAAACGTTAAAAGATAAAATTGAGAATCTTTTTTAGGAAGAACAAAAAGATAAGGAGATAAACAATGAGAGAAAAGAAAAAGAAACAGATTCAATCTAGTGACACCCTAACAGATTAATAGGAGTTAAAAAAAATAAAAAGAGAGATCAAAGAAAAGACTGGGAAATTATTAATCATGTAATAATAATTGAAAATTCTCAGAACAGAGTTTCAGAGATTTGGCATAATGAATGAAGAAATTTCAAAGATTTGGCATAATGAATGAAGAAAAGATCTACTCAAGGCATAAATTTGTGGCAACTTCAGACTATTAGGAATAAAAAGATCTTAAAATGGCTTCTGAACAGCAATACTGGAAACTAAAGACAATGAAAGAATGCCTTCAAAATTGTGAGTGAAAATAATTTTCAATCTAGAATGTTATATCTAACCAAATGATCATTTAAGCATGATGATGATGATGACTGAAGATATTTTCAGAAAATGTAAACTAAAGAAAAAAAATACATGCATCTTTCCCCCCTAAATTATTAGAATTTAAGCTCCATGAGAATAAACCAAGAAAAAGGAAGAAGTAGTATCCAGTAAATAGTGAATCTAAGGCAAGTAAGAAGAATAATTCCCTAGATGGCAGTACAGGAAAGTCCCATGACAACTGTGGGGCAGCAACTAGTCCACACTACATCAGTTTATGGAGGTCTCCATGAAGAAAAGATGCAGGAAAATATGAAACTGATAGATAATATGGCAAGTTCAACTGCTTGAAAAACTGCATTGAGAGAAATTTTACAGAGCTATTGAAGAGTGTGAGAAGCCTTAGCTATTAGCTCAAAGAAAATAAGAGTGAAATAGGTAATTATTAATTTCAGAAAAAATAAAAAATTCCACAAAATTGAATACTTGCGTAGCATGCATATGTACATAAACATCATGATGAAACAGTGAATAGTGATTTAATAATTTGATGCAAATACACTGGGAGAGTGGCAGGAGGGGTAGGAGGAAAATAACAGAGCTTGAACTGACCTACAAAAATAGGAAGTCAATACATTATCTCTGAAACAGACAAGTCAAGAGATAACTAACTGTTCAACAGCATAGTAGGGCAACTATATTAATAACAATATATTGTATATTTCAAAATAGCTAGAAGAGGAGATTTTAAATGTTCCCAACCACAAAGAAATGACAGATGTTCCAGGTGATGGGTATCCTAAATACCCTGATTTGATCATTACATATTGTATGAATTTTTCAAAATAACACATGGATCCTTGACACCTTCCCCTTCAACTTCCACATCTACACAGTGAAGTCTTACCTGTGACATCTCTAACTCTGAATTCTGTCACTTCTCACAGCCCTCAAAGCCCCCACTCAAGTTCAGGCCATCAGTATCTGCTGGTGAATTTCTATAACAGATTAGAACTGTTCTAATTTCACCTCAGTAGTGCCTCACAACTTCCAGGGATGATGTCTATCTGCTTCACCTCTCTATACCTAGCTCCAGGCCTAGTACTTGGCACAGAGTAAGCACTCAATAAAGATTTTTTTTTAAACAAATGATTAGAAGTATTTTTTGGAGGTAGGGAACATAAGAGATTAATAAATTGGGAGGCCAAGGCAGGTGGATCACGAGTTCAGGAGTTCAAGACCAGCCTGACCACGTGGTGAAACCCCGTCTCTACTGAAAATACAAAAAATTAGCTGAGCATGGTGGCGGGTGCCTGTAATCCCAGCTACCCGGGAGGCTGAGGCAGAGAACTGCTTGAACCCGGAGGTGAGGTTGCAGTGAGCCAAGATGGCGCCACTGCACTCCAGCCTGGGCAACAGAGCAAGACTCCATCTCAAAAAAAAAAAGAGATTAATAAATCACAAGGTAGAAAGTATGTCACAGCTATTTAAGAGTTAGCAATTACAGATCTATTTGACCCTTTCCTTCCAACCACACTGTAATTAGGGTCTTAATGGTTGTGCTTAATTGATTCATGTATTTATTAATAAATATTTCAAATGAAGTGCTTATGCTGCATTTGTGTAGAAGTTTGGAATAAATGCAGCCTAGTATATAATCCAATTAAAAGGAGCTTAAATTGCATTTACCAGGTAACCAGATAATGCCTAATGTTATTGACCTATTTTATTTATTTATTTATTTATTTATTTATTTATTTATTTATTTATTTATTAAGACAGGGTCTCACTCCCATTGCCCAGGCTGGAGGGCAGTGGTGCAATATTGGCTTACTGCAGCCTCGACCTCCCCTGGCTCAGGTGATTCTCCCACCTCAGCCTCCCAAGAAGCTGAGATTCAGATGTGTGCCACCATGACCAGCTTTTTTCTTTCCTTTTTTTTTTTTTCAGTAGAGATGGGGTTTCGCCATGTTACCCAGGCTATCCAAATTCCTGAACTGAGGCAATCCACCCACCTCAGCCTCCCAAAGTGCTGGTATTACAAGTATGAGCCATCACACCTGGCCTATTTTATTTTGAGACAGGGTCTTACTCTGTCACCCAAGCTGGAGTGCAGTAGCACAAACATGGCTCACTGCACCCTCAACCTCTTGGAATCAAGCAATCCTCCCACCTCAGCCTTCTAAATATCTAGGACTACAGGCGCATGCCACCATGCCCAGCTGATTTTTTGATGTTTTGTACAGATGAGGTCTCACAATGTTGCCTGGGCTGGTGTTCAGTTCCTAGGCTCAAGCGATCCTCCTACCTCAGCCTCCCAAAGTGCTGAGATTACAGGTGTGAGCCACTGCACCCAGCCTATAGACCCCTTTTTGGAATTTGAGTTTTAGTATCACATGAAGAACAAGGTTCTTTGAGTATATTCAGTGTGTTATGTTTTGATTCTCAATTCTAAAGTTTTTCCATTTGTTTTTCAGAAGTTATAGATAGGCAAAATTAGAGAATTCACTGTTTATTGAGTGTGTGCAACGAGAAGAGCATTGGGGAAAAATAACTCCTTCAAAGTCTGGTCACCTCATTTCTTTTATCAAGACAGACAAAAGATACATAGCCCAGTCAGCACATTTCATTTACTGTGGGTGCAACTCTGTTATGCATGGTTGACTTAATTTATTTCTACTTTAAGCTATAATATTTCATGATGTTTACTTAAGAAATTACCACCAGCAACTTTGTTTTAACACTTTGTAAAGTTTTGGGGGTTATAAATCCTTTGTTCCAAAATAAGATTTACTTTGTAACAACATGAAGAGCTTGGGTTAGGTTATGTTAGGCTTTGGTAATAAGAAGTACACTCTATATATTACATCTGTATGATCACAATTTTTAAACCATTGTATGTTAATGCCCTATGTAAAATCAGTACAAATGAAAGCTGTTAAAGTTGTGGACAGTATCTTTTAGGTGTGTTTTCATAGCTGCATTCAGACTATGAACTAGAACAAATTCATCTTTGGTGCAAGTGTGTAACTCATTAATGAGCTGTAAGTGTTCCTTATTTTACATATACAAGAACTTTGTCACACACATATATTACAAATATTTTCCTTTTCATCTTTTCTTAAATGTCTTTTTGTTTGATTTTAATAGTTTTATTGAGGTATAATTTATAAACAATAAAATATATACATCTTAAGTGTTGAGTTCAATGAGTTTTACCAATTATATATGCTTTATAGCCAATACCCAAAGCAAGCTCTGGAATATGTCCATCATTTCAGAGCTCCTTCGTGTCCCTTTTCAAGCTATTCTGTCCTTTTCCCAGAAGTAGCCACTTTCTGACTTTGATCATTAAAGATTTTCCCTGTTCTTATACTTCTATAAATGGAATCTTACAGTATATTTGTGTGAGTTTGTGTGTGTGTGTGTGTGTGTGTATGTGTTTGGCTTCTTTCACTAAAGATAAATGTTTCTGACATTCATCTATGTTGTTCTGTGTATCAGTAATTCATTCTGTTTTCTGCCAAGTAGTATTCCATTGTGTGAATGTATCATAATTTGCCCTTTTCATCAAGATGGATATTCAGGTTGAGCTATTATGAATAGGGCTGTTAGGAACTTTTTGCACAACCTTTTTCGGGGCATATGTTTTAATGTCTCTTGGGTAAAAACTGCAGATTCATATAGCAATGTATGAGAATTCCAGTTGTTCTACATTCTCAGAGCATGGTTGTCAGTCTTTTTTGTTTTAGCCATTCTTGTTGGCATAAGTAGTAGCGCATGGTTTTAATTTGCATATCTTCAATGATTAATGATGTTGAATACCTTTCCATGTTTCTTGATCAATTGTTTATCTCCAATTGTGAAGTATCTGTTCAAATCATTTTTTCTTTTTCTTTTTTTTTTTTTTTGAGATGGAGTCTCACTGTATTGCCCAGGCTGGAGTGTAATGGCATGTTCTCGGCTCACTGCAACCTCCACCTTCGGGGTTCAAGTGATTCTCGTGCTTCAGCCTCCCAAGTAGCTGAGACTACAAGCATGCATCACCACGCCCAGCAAATTTTTGTATTTTAGTAGAGATGGGGTTTTTAGTAGAGATGGGGGCCACTCGAAGGGAGAGGGATTACATGCTGGGATTGCAGGTGTGATCCACTGCACCCAGCTGAAGTATCTGTTCAAATCCCTTGCCCATTTTTAGTTTGCCATTATATTATTTATTTGTAATAGGTCTTTTCATATTTTAGATAGGACTCTTTTGTCAGGTAAACTATTGAGAAACATTTTCTCCCAAATCAGCCTGTCTTTTCATTTTCACAATGGCATCTTTTGGTGAAGAGAGATTTTTAATTTTGCTAAAGTCCAATTTATCAATGTTTTAAAGTTTATGGTCAATTATTTTTTGTTTCTTGTCTAAGAAATCTTTGCTTTCTTCAAACTTGTAAAGATAGTCTCTTATGTTTCTTTTAGAAGCTTTACAATTCTGGATTTTTTGTATTGGTCTATGATCCAGGCATAAGTACTCTATGTACAGACTGAGATATAGGTTAGAGTTCATTTTTCCCCCATGTTTATCCAGTAGTTCCAGTTTCATCCAGTTGTTCCAGCTGGATGAAATAGTTTTTGAGGTACAGATGGTTTCTGGTTACATGGATGAGCTCTTTAATAATGAAATCTGAGATTTCAGCAGCACCAACTATTAAAAAAGAAATTCTTTTTTTTTTTTTAAATTTTTTTTTTTTTCAGGGAAGGTGGCTCATGCCTATAATCCCAGAACTTTGAGAGGCTAAGGTGAGAGGAACACTTGAGACCAGGAGTTTGAGACCATCCTGGGTCACAGTGAGAATTCATCTCAACAAAAAATTAAAAAATTAGTTGGGCATGGTGGCATGTGCCTGTAGTCCTAGCTATCTCCGAACATTGAGGCAGGAGGATCACTTGAACCCAGGAGTTCAAGGATGCAGTCAACTATGATGGCACCACTGTACTCCAGCCTGGGCTGTAACATAATAAGACCCTGTCTCTAAGAAGTAAATAAATAAATACTTTTTTCTTTTTCCCATTGAATTGATGTGATTTATGAACCTATTTTTGAACTCTCTTCTGTCCCATTGGTCTATTTGTCTATCTTTATACTAGAGTACAACTCTGTCTGAGATTTAGAGTTAAGTCTTTAAATCAAGTACTGTAAGTCCTCCAACTTTGTTCTTTTTAAAAATCGTTTTTGCTATTCTAAGTCCTTAGCAATTCCATGCATATTTTAGAATCAGCTCATCAATTTCTATAAAAATGCTTTCTAAGACTGGGTATAGTGGCTCATGCCTGTAATCCCAGCAGTTTGGAAGGCTGAGGCAGGCAGATTACCTGAGGTCGGGAGTTCAAGACCAGCCTGACCAACATAGAGAAATCCTGTCTCTACTAAAAATACAAAATTAGCCAGGTATGGTGGCACATGCTTGTCATCCCAGCTACTTGGGAGGCTGAGGCGTGAGAATCACTTGAACCCAGAAGGCAGAGTTTGCAGTGAGTCAAAATTGCACTATTGCACTCCAGCCTGGGCAACAAAAGCAAAACTCTGTCTTAAAAAATAAATGCCTTCTAGGATTTTATTGGGTCTACATTAAATTTATAGATCCATTTGAGGATACAAACCTCAATGTTAAGTTCTCTTCATGAACCATTTATTTAGATGTCCTTTAATTTATCTCAGTAATGTTTTATAGTGAAGAAGTCTTACATTCTTATTGCTAAATTGTTCCTAAGTAATTTTTCCATGGTACTGCAAATGAAACTGAATAAATTCATTTTTAAATAACATCTAGTTATTTTTAGAGTTTTCCAGTGACTTTAATTTTACAAAAGCAGTAAATTATATTATAAAGTTAAACAATATAGATAAGTAAAAATAATAAAACCATATTTCTACCACAAAGAATACCATTATTAATATCTATATTTCATCTATACACACAGATATCCATATGTATTTTTTTTTTTAAGATAGGGTGTCACCATGATGGCTAGGCTGGTCTTGAACTCCTGACCACAGGTGATTCACCCCCCTCAGTCTCCCAAAGTGCTGGGATTACAGGCGTCAGCCACTGCACCCGGCCCCATATGTATATTTTTAACTACACGAGATCATACTGTACAGAGTGTTTTATAATCTGCTTTAAAAAAGTAGTGTCTACCTTTTCATGTCAATAACATTTCTATCTAAAATATAGTCCATATTCAAGTTTCCCCAACTATCCCAAAAGGTGCTTTAATTTGTCCAAATCAGACTTCTATCCAAAAACATAAACTGTATCTGTATATCTACAAGTCTCTTTTAATTTAACACAATCAGATATAGTGATTTCTATTATGAATGTTAGACCTTATTTAATAAAGCATATTGCCACTCTAGCCAGGGTGACAGAGCAAGACCCCACTTCTAGAATGAATGAATGAATGAATGAATAAATGAATAAAGTGTATTGTAAATGTCCATGTAAAGGTAATATTTCTTTAAATATCTCCATTCTTTTTCTTATGGATAAACATATATTTGAGAGAGAAGCCACTGAAATCTTTAAATTCCCTAACTTAAAGATGTCAATGAAGTTTTCCAAATTTTCAAATGAGTCACTGAGAATGAATATATTAAAGGATAAAGGTGGTTAAATGACATGTATCAGGGAGAGATTTCAAATGGTTATGTTTTACTTTATTTTTTTGAGACAGGATCTCGCTCTGTCACCCAGATTGGAGTTCAGTGGCACAATCTCGGCTCACTGCAACCTCTGCCTCTTGGGTTCAAGCAATTCTCCTGCCTCAACCTCCCAAGTAGCTGGGTTTACAGGCATGCACCACTACGCCTGGATAATCTTTGTATTTTTAGTAGAGACAGGGTTTTGCCATGTTGGCCAGGCTGGTCTCAAACTCCTGACCTCAAGTGATCCACCTGCCTCAGCTTCCAAAATGCTGGGATTACAGATGTGAGCCACCATACCTGGTTGGTGATACATTTTAACATAAAAAACATTAAGCAAACTTTAAAAAGTTCTTTTCTTAAAAAGGTAATAAAATAATTAAAAAATAACCCCCAGCTGAATGAACTAGGTCAGTTTCTTCTATGCTAGCTATTAAGATATTAAGATATGCTAGCTATTAAGATATTAAGATATGCTAGCTATTAAGATATTAAGATATGCTAGCTATTAAGATATTAAGCGGTCAAAAAAAGTGGAAAAAAAAAAAAAAGCCGGGCGCGGTGGCTCATGCCTGTAATCCTAGCACTTTGGGATGCTGAGGTGGGTGGATCACCTGAGATCAGGAGATCAAGACCAGCCTGGCCATTATGGAGAAACCCCATCTTTAAAAAAAAAAAAAGATATTAAGCGGTAACTTTAATCACAATCAACAGGCTCAGATGCTCATATATAACTGTGTGAATGACACACTAAACAATTATGGAAGGTGTTTTCTGTGGTTGAATCAATCAGAATAGTAATAATGGTAGGATTATTTAAAAGAAATTAACCTGTACTATAATCTGGGGTCAGAATTTTTTTTTTTAAAGGCTATAAGCTGTAATTCATGACATGTTAATTTTAATAACCAAGCAGGGTGAATAGACTTGAAAATTATGTCAGCTCACTTTAAACAAACATTGGTTGCTAACATAAATTGGCTCTTGGTAGGTAAAAATAATCTGGTCAACAAATGGCTGATAAGACAATCTAGGCTTTGCAACACTTAGTAGACCTTTATGAGCCATGACTTACCTGTATGGACTGGCATTGGTATACGAATCGAACACCTGATACATGAGCTTGCGGGTTGGACTGGAGGCCTACATATGCCCATAATACCTGGATCTCCAGGGAAACTGGTATGAGACAGCAGGAAGTACAGTTCATAGCCTGCAGAAGGGTAAAGATGCATCTGCTTAAATTGCCTGATGGTTGCCTATAGTCAATCACCATGCATTAAGCCATTGTTTCTTAAGCATTATTCAGTAATAAGGAAGGCAATGTAGCTTAGTGGAGAACACAAAAGTTCACAGTCATTCCTGATCTTTTTTTTTTTTTTTTGAGATGGAGTCTTGCGCTGTTGTCCAGGCTGGAATGCAGTGGTGTGATTTTGGTTCACTGCAACTTCTGCCTCCTGGATTCAAGCGATTCTCCTGCCTCAGCCTCCCCAGTAGCAGGGATTACAGATGCCCACCACTATGCCTGGCTAATTTTTGTATTTTTAGTAGAGACGGGGATTCACCATGTTGGCCAGGCTGGTCTCAAACTCCTGACCTCAAGTGATCTGATTGCCTGGGCCTTCCAAAGTGCTGGGATTACAGGTGTTAGCCACGGCACCTGGCCTCATTGATTAATTTAACTCAAGCCAGTACCTACTACACACCTCACACATAGGAGATACTACTGAGTACTCAGATACTACTGAGTATCTCCTATGTGTGAGGTGCGTAGTAGGCACTGGCTTGAGCAGATCATGTGATTAAAGGACCTGAATATAGGAGCAGTGAAAAGTCAAAGAAGATGACACCTAAGGGTTAGATTATGAAGTGCATCCAAGTAGTCTAGAAGCCAGCAAAGAACCTGAAAGTTTCTAGAATAGAAACATAGTATACCTAATGCAGTACTCTAGGAGGATTAATTGCAAGATGCAGAAAGACATATCGTTCTTTTTGGTTTTGATTTTTAACCAGATAATGCATTTTCATGTAAATAAATGTAAAAATGCAAATTTTTATAACAGTAAGATTACAATTTTAACCTCATGAAAGTCTATGCTGACCAAATATTTAAGAATATAAGAGTACGTGAAATATACGATGAGATTTTTGAACAACAGAAATCTCTAGATTATCTGCCTTCAAATTTTTTTCTAAGTAAGGAAACTACGTTAGGTATTTAAAACATAACCTGAAATAATGACTTTAGGCTGGGCACAGTGGCTGATGCCTGTAATCCTAGCACTTTGGGAGGCCAAGACAGGAAGATCACTTGGGCCCAGCAGTTTGAGACCAGTCTGGATAACTTAGTGAGACCTTGTCTCTACAAAAAAATCAAAAAATTATCTGGGCCTGGTGGCATGTGCCTGTGGTCCCAGCTACTTGAGGGGCTGAGGTGGGAGGATCACTTGAGCCCAGAAGGTCGAGACTGCAGTGAACCATGATCGTGCCACTGCACTCCAGCTTAGTTAACAGAGCAAGATTCTGTCTTTAAAAAATAAAACGCTTTAAGTGGGCATTGTAAGGCCGGCTGCCTCGCTGAAGAGCCAAATGGACACACTTATCTCTCTGTGCTGGCTCCCCACACCTGCTCCTATCTGGTTTCTCCATGCAGGCTCCACACGCCCACTCCTGCATTCCTCACTCAACCCTTTCAAAATTTAAAAAGCCCGCGGAAGATTTGTCCAATGGCAGTTTAACATTAACCTCCCCAGCCAGTCAGCTTACCAATGAAACTGTCTGCTCTTTGTTTCCCTAACAATCAATCAAATCTCCTTACCAATGAAATTGTCTGCTCTTTGTTTCCCAATGACCAATCAACTACCTCCACTTCTTATAAAACCCCACGCCCTGAGAAGCCCATTGCGACTTCTCTGGCCCCTTCCTGGACCACAGAACCTCGCCCGGGAGCTGAATAAATTGGATTCTCATTTTTTCTCACTGGCCTCAGTTTCCTCATTTTAACTCGGCAATATACCTTACTGGCATTATTTCTTTCTTTTTTTTTTTTTTTTGAGACAGAGACTCCCTCTCTTGCCAGGCTGGAGTGCAGTGGCATGATCTCGGCTCACTGCAACCTCCGCCTCCTGTGTTCAAGAGATTCTCCTGCCTCAGCCTCCCAAGTAACTGGGATTACAAGTGCCCACCACCATGCCCAGCTAATTTTTTGTATTTTTAGTAGAGATGGTGTTTCACTGTGTTAGCCAGGATGGTTTTGATCTCCTGACCTCGTGATCCAACCCCCTCGCCCTCCCAAAGTGCTGAGATTACAGGCATGAGCTAACGTACCCAGCCGGCATGATTTCTTATACTCTTCCTTCTATGACAAATGCATTATCTGTGGAGACAAGACTGGCTTTAACCTTACTATCCATGATTTACAAATGGGTAAAAATGAGTCTTCATCAGAAACTGTATTTCTCTCCTTACTGAAATGCCGCAGTGCCTGTTGAGGATCTTGGTCCACCCTCCTTTCTGGGCTGGGTCAGCATTACCAAAGATGGCAACATGCTCTGGTCTGGCCCTTCCATGAAGAGTCTGATAAATCTCCTGCTGCAAGTGGCTGCAGTCTGCCTTCTTCAACCTGTAATTCAACAGCATGGAGGCTGGAGTCTGATGCTAACATAATAACAGACCCATATTAGTACTATATATTAAACCAAACATTGGAAATAATATTATAAAATAGACCAGAGGGTATAATCCTTAGTAGGTATTAATGACTGTCAGAAAACTCTTAGCAATATTAACACTATTTAGACTAAAAGACTATTCTTAACTAGTATCTTCTGAACTGTCATTCAAAATAAAAAAGTTACCATATCAACATATTCCCTACATAGTCCTGATAAAATTGCAAGAAATGATGTGGAAGCAAAGAACTACCTGAGCTTGCATCCAGATATTGCATTCACTCCAAATTGTACTTCATGTTTGTTAACAGAGCAACCTCCATTACCCTGGCTCTGTAGGAGGGTCATCTGAGGTGGAAAAGTGAGGATCAAGGACATCATAACAGAAAAAAAAAAAAAAGGAGGCAGCATTGCAAAATTTATGCTCTCATTCTCCCTTAACACTATTTATATTGTATTACTATCATAATGTTCAAGTCACAAATTTGTGGTTTTTTTTTTCCTCAAAAAACCACAGAGAGACAACTACGATTCCAAAAATGTTTAGCCATATATTAGTATATAAGTACCTCATTAAAGCAAACAAAAAATTCCTGACCTTTGGCTAGTCTAACATAAGTCTGAAAGCCTTTGCAGCTTTTCTCATTAGGCTACAACAGACCACCCAGCTCTAAAAAGGATACTGAGTAACTTATATCACCAGTCAGAGCCAAGAGTGGCTTCCCAACGATATAGCCAGGATTCCCACTTCTAGGACCAGTGAGAGAAGCAGCTGTGCTCTGTTGAAAAGCCTGCAGAGAGAGTGAAGAGAAGTCAATTATGGAGGTAAGCATACTTTCCCACCTCCCACTGCTTGGCTTCACTGTACCCTTCCTTAAGGCAAGGCAATGCAATAAGTGAGCTACATTAGACAATCTGGCTTCTTTCCACAGTGTAGCATTTTGCTTCTTTCACTTTTTACGTTCACTAAAATAAATCCTTCATGATCTGAATATTGAAATTCACAATATCCTACTTTTACCAAGGATTAAAACCAAGAATCTACCAAGGATCCCTTAACCCTGTTTCTCAAAAATTAATAGCAATTTAGCAATAATAACACAACCTGGATAAAATCTGAAGAATTTAACTGTAATTTAAAAAATATATATTTTAATTAACTATAGATGTTCCAGAGATGAGCTCTGAGATACCACAGTTGGTTGATCACCTGAGGGTACAGTTGGGAAACCCTATGCTGGGTTCAAAAAGAGGAATGAAGTAGCAGAAGCAAAATGGTGGTGATTAAGACTGGACACTCAGATTAAGTGGGAAATGAGTAAAATGCTGACTGCCCAGAAATATAAGCAAAGCTAGTTAAAGAAATTTTGTAGGTGTTGGCTGAATTTATGATTCGAAATGACTATTAAAAAAAAAGTTTAGATTTGAGATTGATGTCCCACTTTGTTGGGGCCCAGATAGAGAACTGGAGAAAATGGTTAATGAGTAAACACTTGTAGAATACCTACAACTCGCAGTTAAATTGTGCAGTATTAAATGTTGAGGCCTCAACTGACAGACTGAACTAGGCTTTCATATTCTTACTCTATTTCATACGTATTACAAAAGCAAAGGAACTGTTTCTAACCCGATATTTCTTCCTCTCTAAATCCCCGATAAGAAAAGGGCCCTAACCCTGAAGTGAATGATGAAGTGTTGCTGTAAGGAAGTGCCTGGCTCAACAGTCAGGTTGGTTTGTCCAAAACTGACAGAGACCTTTTGGATTCCAAAAGTCCCATTGGTCTCTATCTCATATGTGACCTGAAATGCAAAAAAGAATCAATTAATAAAAAATAGTTATTGGGCTAAATATGTTTAGGGCAGAAGATTTTCTGTCTTCAAGGGTTTTATTGTAACTAAATGAGGTAGACTGAAACAGTACTGTTAAAAATGTCAAACACAAATACTATGAAAGATAAAGATAATTTCATATTGTATTTGTATATGAAAAATAAACTGGATAGAGCTCTTTAAAATGGTTCATGCGGGCCAGGTGTGGTGGAAGATGCCTGTAATCCCAGCTACTCAGGAGGCTGAGGCAGGAGAATCGCTTGAACCCGGGAGGTAGAGGTTGCAGTGAGCCGAGATTGTGCCACACTGCACTCCAGCGTGGGTGACAGAGCAAGACTCTATCTCCAAAAAAAAAGAAAAAGAAAAAGCATTTATGGGTAGGTGAGTTTATGGTAGGAATTGAAAGGGAAGAAAAATAAGTTGGTTACAGGTAGAGGAGGGCAAGCAGAAACAGCCAGAGGTGAGCATGGAACAGAAATATGGTTTACTTGGCTCTGACAATGTCTGATAATTAATAAATATAGTTGCTGGGGATACAAGTTGCAGGCAATTGAAAGTAACCTTAAATTTCTGAACACAGTCTTTAAGAAGATGCTTTAAGATAATTCTTAATCTTTTAGGTTGGATTGTTTGTAAGAGAGAGAACAGAGGAATAGAAATTGATTAATCTACTTCAGATTTTCTGATGATACTGACTGGGTCAAAAAAAGCAAATGTGGTCAGCCAGTAAGAATCAGTAACAGACTGCAGATGGGCAAAGGAAGAGGTGTCAGAAATAATTTTAATGTCCTGGACCTGAAATACTGGAGGATGGTGGTGATGGCAATAACTGAAAAGTGGTAAGGAGGATAATGGGCTCAATTATTGACAAGTTAAATTTCAAACTTGTTGGGAATTGTTGAAATTCACAATATGCTACTTTTACCAAGGATTACAACCAAGAATCTTGCATTGCAATAAGTCTGCATTCCCAAATTGTTAGAGAATGCAAACAAAATTCACTTGGGGTCAGTGTGGTACTTAATGGAAGATGAGGCACCTCTGGTGGTGTTGATCAACATACATCATAAGGTCAGCATCCTTACCTGGGAAACTACATTCTGGCAAGTGTTTCCAGCCAACAAAGGAGCATTAGCCTGTGAAATAAGTATTACAGGAACCTGGAACTAGCAATGAAAAGAAGCAAATTAACTAAAACTGAAGGCAGTATTTTTGTCTTTTATCTATTAATAGATACCATGCTAAGATGAGTATTTTTCCTTCCCCCTTGACTACCCGCTTTCTCTCTTCTTCCCCACCAGCCAACAACTTAAATTCAAAAGTCTTTCTAAAGCAGCACTTCTTAAAACTTATTTCTCAGAACATTAGATCTATTAAATATAAAATGAGGGTTCCACAGTCAAGTAAGTGTTAGAAATACTACATGCAGTGCTCCCCTTAGAGATTAATAAGGCCCTCCAGCAAATTAAAGACTCCAGGCAGGATGAGATGGCTCACGCTTATAATCTCAATACTTTGGGAAGCCAAGTCAGGAGAATTGCTTGAGGCCAGGAGTTCAACACCAGTGTGGACAACATAGCGAGACCCTCCATCTCTACAAAATATTTTAAAAATTAGATGGGTGTGGTGGCACATGCCTGTAGTCCCAGCTACTTGGGAGGCTGAGGTGGAAGGATTGCTTGAGCCAGGGAGGTTGAGGCTGCAGTGGACATGACCGTGCCAATGCACTCCAGCCTGGGTGACTGAGCAAGACTCTGTCTCTAAAAAAAAAAATTAAGAAGCCCACCCTAAATATAGTTTATTTAACCCAATGTTTACAAACTAATCTAACACCTTATGGATCCTGGTTTCATACGAGGCTATTAATTGTATTGGACGTACTTGCAAAAGCATTGTTTTAGATCCCTACTTAACTGTTTGCTACATCACACTTACATTTATCTTTCAACAGTACAACCTAGACTAAAACTGCCTCAGATGCAGAGGAGTCAAATATATTTTTTCCTATTTCCTGATACAACAGGGTCATACCTCCATATTCTGTGGATCAGTTATGCCTCTCGGAACCTAGGAGAAAGCAGGAACATTAGGGTGCATATACCTTACCAAAAATCACCAGGAGCTTGTGGTTTCATATTACTAACAATAGGCTTTGCTTTGGGGGGAAAAAATCAATATATTAGAATAATTTACTTCCTCCCACCTGACTCATCTTTACACTAAAATGCCAGGAAGTGGAGCTAGACAAGAGGGTGATAGACTGTGATGCCTGCCTACTCTGACAGACTCTACTGAATAGCAAAAGCAAGACATTTGGTGAAACAGACGTCTTCCCCCTTCCACCCTCACAAGCCAATCTCATTGGTGAGAAGGGTGATGAACTCTTATCCTGGATATATATCCCTAATTATTTCATTTGTCTTCAGATATGGTTTCCAGGCCCTCTTTTACGTGGCTCCTGGAGATTCTGACTTCCAGTTCAATGCTCCTTCCACAACCCACAACAGTGAGAAGCATGTTCACTTCAGCTTCATAGTGGTGACAGTGTAGGGAGAGAAAGGACGTCTACCTTGAAGACTGTGAAGTTATAGTAAGAGGCAGCATTGAGGGCTGAATCCAAGGTACAGCTACTAGCCAAGTTCTTGAAAAAACGAGTGCAGGTTGTACTTTTACTCTCTAGGAAACCTGAAACACAAATAAGAGTGGTAAATAAGAAAGCCTGTTTTAAACTGAATGAAAAGGTTGGTACGTTTGCTCTGGACTCACCTGCAGGATTGCTTTCAGCACAGAGTCCCCCAGCTCCAACTCCTGCAGGTTGTCTCAGCAAGCTTATTACAGACCACTTGGGGAAGTAAGTCAGAATGGGGTCCCCAGCCTGAATAAAATATAAAAGAAGGTTTATTCACAGTGAGACTGGACTAAACTACAACAGAAAAGAAAGAATAGAAACAAAGTAAACTCAAGGGCGTGATTACATGGACAGTACTGCCCTCCAAAGACCTGACAATGGTTTAGCCAGCTGCAGGGTAGTACTGTAAAGATACCTTGTCAGTTGTCTGCTTTAGAGTAAAAACCAAACCAAACAATCCCATCCCCCTCCCCTGGCTCACCCTGTAAAAGGATGGTGGTGACTGAGTTTGGAATGTTGAAGGGAATGATTCGCCTCCAAACTCTGCAGCCAGGGCCTGGAAGTTGGTTGCATTGACCTTTTGGAGCTCCTGGAAATAGTTTAATTTTGCTAAAATGTTTTTTTAAAAAGAAAAGAAGTTTAGATAAAAGAAAAACATGCCAAGTAACTAATTTTTAAAAATATTATACTTTACTGAAGCATAATATACAAGGTGTAAATCTTAATTTTGCTAAAATGTTTTTTAAAAGAAGTTTAGATAAAAGAAAGGCATGCCAAGTAACTAATTTTTAAAAATATTATATTTTACTGAAGCATAATATACAAGGTGCAAATCTTAAGTGAAAACTCAAAGAATTTTTACAAATTTATATACTGTATTACCACTACCCAGATCAAGTTATAGAACATTTCCCCAGAAGGCTCCCAATCAATACTCCATCTCCAGAAATAACAATTCTGACTTCTATCACTTCTTAATCTATTCACAATCTACTGACTGAATTAGTTTTAATATTAAAGAATATGGTCAATGAATGCATCAGTTTCAAGTCACTGATGGCCAAGAATGCATATGATCAGCAATTTGTGATGAAAATAGGAAGCTCAATAATGCTTATATCTGCCCCATACCAGATGAGTCTCTAATACAACAGAATCGCACTATTTCCATAGGAACATGGTGAAGCTAGAGACAATATTTGATCTGTCCTTCCCAAATCTTCCTGTTTCCTCTAAACTTCAACTGACCAGTCCTAATAATGTTTCCATCTCTCAAGTTTTGAGATTTGTTGCATTTTATTCCTTAAGGCTTATAATTCCTCCATTCAAGATTTTAGATACTTCAAAAAGGTATTTTCTGGAACAATTCTATAATTTCTATGATATCAATGTATAAATCTATCTTTACGGCACTTCAGAACCAGTAGGGAGATGTAGGAAAAGGCTGTGGTGCTATCTCCTGCCCAGAGGATGGCAGGTGACTGACAATACACTGTCTGCTTTACTACTCCATCTGCTAAATTGAAAAATAACATAGTGAAACATGCCCCTTGCCAGTTTCATTTTCATATAATTAATGGTCATTTGGACAGAGTAAAAGAGGAGATACAATATCTGCATCATTGAAAGCAAATGAGGATTCCACGTTAAATGAACCTGTCCTTTATCCTCTGTGATAATATCTTAATTATGTGACTTTTCAGTTTTCTGATACAGCATAAATGCAACTCTTAATGCTGGGACTTTTCAGACTACTCACTCTGTACACATCTCCTAGATCCTTTTTCCTCAAAGTGGGGTGCACAGATTAGTAGCTCCAGCATCACCTGGGAGCTTCTCAGAAATGTCGACTCTCAGGCCACTCCCCAGACCTGAGTCAAAAATCCCCATGTTAACAAGATCTCCAGGTAATGAGCATGCATATTAGAATTTGAAAAGCACTGCTCCAAAATAGGTGATGCTGATGCTGCTCGTCTATGGGCCACTTTCCACCTCCGATCTGAAATCTTCAAACTCTAAAGCTTCCAAGAGCTTTTCTTTTTTTTTTTTTTTTTTGAGATGGAGTCTCACTCTGTCACCCAGACTGGAGTGCAGTGGCGTAATCTCAGCTCACTGTAACCTCCTCCTCATGGGTTCAAGCGATACTCCTACCTCAGCCTCCTGAGTAGCTGGGATTACAGGCACACACTACCAACCCTGGCTAATTTTTGTATTTTTAGTAGAGATAGGGTTTCACCATGTTGGTCAGGCTGGTCTTGAACTCCTAACCTCATGATCCACCTGCCTTGGCCTCCCAAAGTGCTGGGATTACAGTCCAAGTGCTATTTTAACATTTCCTTCAGAACTCATATCCTGAAAACCACACAGAAGAGATATTTACCTTACATTAAATGCAGTTATTTGTATCTTTATAAATGAAGTAAAAGTTAAAGGTAAGCTAAGAAAGAAGGTGAAATGAGATGGCAAAATAATCTATTTTTTCATGATTTAAATGAATCAGAGAAAGTTAACATTTTGTCTCTCACTTCAGTGCAAAGATATCGGTGGTAGTGATGGTAAATATAGGCTAAGTAGAATTTTTGCCTAAAATTTCTACTATCATAGATAATATATTACTCCTAAAAGAACTTAAAGGTATTTAGATTTCTATTGTTACAATTTCAGATGTCAAAGACCATGTGCCCTAATCCCATTACCTCCTCAGAGGTAAAAGAGTAGCAAAAGGCCAGAGAGCCAGCTTGCAGAGGTGAGAGTAAATTGCAGATCTCCTATTTCTGGTCTGTTTTTTCCCCACTCCATCATGCTGTACAGACTTTGACTAAAAACACAATTTACTGATGATCATTATCAGTAGATATGTACATTTTTAAATTTAATTTTATTTTGGAGACAGGATCTCACTCTGTTGCCCAGGATGCAGTACAGGAGCATGATCACAGTTCACTGCAGCCTCGAATTCCTGGGCTCAAGCAATCCTCCCATCTCAGCCTCCCCAAGTAGCTGACACTACAAACATGCACCACCACAGCCAGCTAATTTTTCTATTTTTTGTAAAGACCAGGTCTCATTATGTTGCCAGGATTGGTCTCAAACTCCTGTTGCATGCAATCCTTTTGCCTTGGCCTCCCAAAGTGCTGGGATTACAGGCATGAGCCACCATGCCTGGCTGTACCAATAGATACTAAGCACCATGGGGAAACAAAGATATGGTCCATCCTTTCAAGGTGTTGACAATTTTCCTGGAAAGACATGATGTTTGCATAAACTAATAATAATATTAAAAATCTTATAGGTTCCAAGGGGGTGACTCAAACAATAAATGCTTTAGAACTTCTTAGGATGGGCTTACTTCCAGTAGATGAGCAAGGAAACACTCATGGAAAATACAGGGCTTTCAAAATGCAGAGAGGAAAAGGAACTACAGAGTCAGAGAGAAAAACAAATACAAACTTGGGAAAAATACAGGGCATATCTTGAGGATAATGAGTAAATGAGTTCAGCTGAGTGGAGAGTAATGCTAAAAGAGCCAGGAAAGCTAAGTTGGATCAAATAGGAGATCTGCTGGCAGGCTAAGAAGTTGGATATTATTCTATGGGTAGTAGGAAGTAATGGAGGTTTCTGAATAAGAAAGCAACATAATGCAATATTATGGAAATATTAATCTAGTGAAGTGATTCTCCATAGCTATGTATACTGTGTGTACACACTATGTGTGTATTTGTGAGGAAGGTAAGCAAATAATCAGAACCAAAAAGAAGCTTTGCCTTTTTCACACTAAACATGAATCTATTCCCCAGCCTCATTCAGGGAAAGTTCATTGATGTAATGAACCATAATTACTATTGGAAGTGGTCATATTCCTCAGGTGTTGTTGGGTAAGGAAAGTTCAGATCCACTGGTCCTGATGGAGTGTGCAGGACTGTGTGGGAGGCAGGAGTGGGGATTAAAAGCAGGGAGCACCAGGTAGGTGCCACTGCAATAACCCTGGAGCATGATCATAAGGCTAGATTTAAAATATTTAGAAAGGAAGAGGCAATCTTATCTTTTTTTTTTTTTTTTTTTGAGACAGACTCTGATTCTGTCATCCAGGCTGGAGTGCAGTTGTCCAATCTCAGCTCACTGAAACCTCCGCCTCCCAGGCTCACACAATTCTGCCTCAGCCTCCCAAGTAGTTGAAATTACAGGTGCCCACCACCATGCCCTGATAATATTTTGTATTTTTGGTAGAGATAGGATTTCACCATGTTGGTCAGGCTGGTCTTGAATTTCTGACCTCAAGTGATCTGCCCACCTTGGCCTCCCAAACTGCTGGGATTACAGGCATGAGCCACCACTCCAGGCCACAACCTTTCTTAAAATGAAGTATTCACCTTGCTCCCATTACCCTATTACAATCTAAATAACCACAAGGCGTCCAGGTGCAGTGGCTCACGCCTGTAATCCCAGCACTTTGGGAGGCCAAAGCAGGCAGATCACGTGAGACCAGCCTGGCCAACATAGTGAAAACTCGTCTCTATTAAAAATATAAAATTAGCCAGGTGTGGTGGTGCATGTCTGTAATCCTAGCTACTCAGGAGGCTGAGGCAGAAGAATTGCTTGAACCCAGGATGCGGAGATTGCAGTGAGTTGAGATCACGCCATTGCACTCCAGCTTGGGTGACAGAGTGAGACTCCGTCTCAGAAAAAAAAATAAAAAATAAAAAAAATAACCACAAGGCTCCTGATAACTGCTTTCAAATTGAAGTCCCCCAAAACAAAAAATTGGTTGTTTCCTGAGACAAATATAGTTTCGCAATTTCTTATAACAGTCAGATGAAATCAGGGTGAGGTGACTTTCAGGATGCAAGAGACATTTAAATCCATTTTCTGCAGGAACATTATTTTGCTTCATAGGCATTTTAAAAGATAGATTAGCTTCATATCTTTAGAAATGTTATAGCCAGGCTGGGCGCGGTGGCTCAAGCCTGTAATCCCAGCACTTTGGGAGGCCGAGGCGGGTGGATCACGAGGTCGAGAGAGCGAGACCATCCTGGTCAACATTGTGAAACCCCGTCTCTACTAATACAAAAAAATTAGCTGGGCACGGTGGCGCGTGCCTGTAATCCCAGCTACTCAGGAGGCTGAGGCAGGAGAATTGCCTGAACCCAGGAGGCGGAGGTTGCGGTGAGCCGAGATCGCGCCATTGCACTCCAGCCTGGGTAACAAGAGCGAGACTCCGTCTCAAAAAAAAAAAAAAAAAAAAAAAGAAATGTTATAGCCATCACCAGCAAATTTCTAAGTCCACTAACCATCCCCAATAATAATAACCTCTAATTTTTATTGTACTCTACAGTTGTAGAGCACTTTCATATACAAAGCCAATGATATAATTTCTTACTCTGCAGTTGAAGAAACAGGCCTGGAAACACTAAGGCATTCGCCCAAGTCTGTATGGCTGGTAAGGAAACAGCAGGACTGAGATCCTAATCTAATGCTCCCCCTACACTACTGCCTCATGAAATGAAAACAAAGTTGGCATAGACTCATTTGTCAAAGATGTTCATTCAAACGTTATTTGGTGCTTACTATGTATTAGGCACTGGAGATTCAGTTAGTACCCTCATGGAGATTGCAGCAGATGGGGGATATTGTCTATCTGTGATTAATCTGAGTTAAGACGGATGATTAAAAGGATTGAAATTAAAGTTCTTTATGAGTTTTCTGATCCACAGCCAATAGAATATAAAACACTGCACATTTATTCAATAATAAAGAGAAAAGCAGCAGAAATTGGGGTATAGAGTCAAAGGACAAAAAAAAAGTTTATTTCTTCAGTGCTGCCTGGAAAAAAAAAGAAAAAAAAAGAGAGAAAAAGAGTTTAAAAAAGAAAGAAATGGAAAAAAGGTAGGAATAAAAGACAACTCTCAATAAATGTTACACCAAGCTTGTCCAACCCATGACCCACTGGCCGCATGCAGCCCAGGACGGCTGTGAATGCAGTCCAACAACACAAATTTGTAAACTTTCCTAAAACATTATGAGATTGTTTTGCTTTTTTTTTTTTTTAAGCTCATTAGCTATCATTAGTGTATTTTATGTGTGGCCCAAGCCAATCCTTCTTCCAACATGGCCCAGGGAAGACAAAAGATAACACTCCTGTGTTAGAAAATGCAAAGAGCCAACATGTTTCTACTCACAGTTGTTCACATGTACACAAAACTGCCTGATTCCATTAGAATCCATGAAAACTCTTGAAGGAAATGGGGAATTACTCCTGAAGATAAGAGAGCTGTCTACACAAACCCAGCTTGAAGACCTGTGAGGAAAGAAGAGGGAGAAGATATATTTAGAAGGGGCGGGGCAGGTCCAAAGAAGAGTGCCCTAGCAATATTGGTCAGATTCCAAAGAGAGGACTCCTTGGCACCCATAGGACGACACGAAGGTCTTATTCTACTGGCCAGCCCTGCTATAGAGAATCAGAAAAAGCAATTCCTAGGAAAAACCAAGGGAATGTCCTGGGAGTAGAAGTAGGGGCGAGAGGCACAAAGACTAACTCTTCTTACATCCAAATGTTACCCACTATAGGCCCCAATCCCCTTTAGGATTCAGTCTGAGCAACGAAGCTCACCTTACGCTGCCAGGAAGGCAGAAGGAGAAAACTGTCCTCGGATGGAGAAGATAGCAGTCCCTGTCGCAGCAGCAATTTATATCACAGGTGCCAGGAGTCAAGTCACAGACACAGATCGGTAAGACTATGAAAGTACAACACAGAGTGAATGGGATGAGGATCCCCCAACTCTCCCAGGTGCTCACCCCACTTCTTCCGACAGCCCCACTCCTGGCTTTGTGGCAGTTCACTTTGCTCACAGAATTTTAGATCTCAGAATTAAGTTTCCACCCCCACAACGTTTCCCCTTACCTGGGAAGAGGTCCACAGTCCTATTCCCAGGCGCCGAGGGGGTCACGAGAGTAGGGACCACTGTAGAGATCCCAGGCACGGCCGGGGGAGTTGCAGTCGCCTCTGAGGAGGACTGGAGGGTTCCGCCATGCGTCCCTGGCTCTAGCGCCGAAGACGTGGGCACTGGCCCTGACGGGGAGGAAGAGGGCTGAGGCCGGATGCCCTTGGGGAACATCAGGAAGAACACTTGGAGGAGCGCGAGATGTGAGGTGCCCATGGGGCAGTCAGAACTTCCTGGGTCCAACGTGAGCCTCCGCGGTCTCCAGACGCGTTGGCAGAGCGTGGGTGGGAGAGGTCGCATAGCGTCTGACGCCAACCGCGTGCCTCTTCTCATTGGCTCTTGCGAAGGCTGAGAGTTCTTCAGCCAATGGAAAGCGAGGTTATTACAGTTCTTTCAGGATCCTTCGGTCAGCTCCCTCCTCCTTAATACGCACCGAGCCGTGTCTCCGTTGCCTGGCAACCGCCAGTGGCGAAGAAGTATTCTTGCGCCTTCTCTCCGCTGGGTGGCGGTAGGAGTTCGGCGGACCGACAAGTTCCACGCAGACTTCGCGGTCCAGAGGACTGAGCCCGGCCTAGGTGCAGGGAAACCCCAGAGGCCGGAACTAGAATTGCACATTTTTTTTCACCCGGATTCCAACGGTGAGAAACCCTTTCTATGGAAGAATAATGTTCTCAGGTGGGGGAAACACACGTAAGGTCACATACCTTAAAAACGGTTTCCTCTGAATATGGATTTTGTTGAAAACACATTAGAAATAATGCCCATTCAGCTCCTAATATTTTAACATTGAGAGATTTTTAAAACCCTCAATAAATGCATCAGATCATTAAAGGTGGACTGCATGTTTGTTGTTAGAAAAAAATAGTGGGAGAAAAATAAGAAAAAAGGGTAGGAAAAATATGAGAAAATAGGGAGAGAAAGAATTAAAAAAAAGGAACATTGTCTAGGAGGTGAGAAAATAAGATGCAGGAATAGAAATAGCCAAGGGATAGAGAAGAAAACCTTTTTTTTTTTTTTTTTTTTTTTTTTTGCTGTGTTAATGGCCAATTTTAAAAGCCTCTCTAGGAGGTTCTTGTTCTTTCCAGGAATGGCGTGCCTCTTCTGATTCCTCACAGCAGCGTGGGCCATGGGACCTTCCTGCAATGTTGGAAATGTGCTATAGCTGCACTGTACAGCATGGGAGTCATGTGCCTTATGTGGCAATTGTGCCCTTGAAATGTGGCTAGTGTGACTGAGGAGCTAGCTGAATTTTTTTTTTTTTTGAGACAGAATTTTGCTCTGTCACCCAGGCTGGAGTGCAGTGGCGTGATCTTTGCTCACTGCAACCTCTGCCTCCAGGGTTTGAGTGATTCACCTGCTTCAGCCTCCTGAGTAGCTGGGATTACAGGTGCACACCACCGGCCCGGCTAATTTTCTTTTTTTTTAAGTAGAGACGTAGGTTTCACTATGTTGTCCAGGCTGGTCTCGAACTCCTAAACTCAAGTGATCTGCCCACCTTGGCCTCCCCAAAGTGCTGGGATTACAGGTGTGAGCCGATGTGCCCGGCCTGAATTTTTAATTTTTAAATTGTAATGAATTCAAAGTTAACCATGGGTGTGAGTAGCTACCATATTGTATAGTGGGACTGTAGATGATCAAAATCTTGCTGCTCCTAGACCCAGTGTTTTTCTGTGTCCTCAGTTCTGACATCAGGATTATTTCAGATATTTAGTTTTAGTATATAAATTAACATCTGTTAAGAGTTATCTAAAATCTAGTACACTTACCTAAAATCTAGTCAATATCTCCCTTTACAAGTGAATCGCTTAATTCAGGTAAGTTTTAGGACACTTGACTTTATTTGCATTCTCTTACAAGATCTTTATTTTCTAATGTTTTGAAGTCAGTAGCTAAATGTATCTCTGTGTTATAAATGTTTTCAAATATGTTTTTATGTTATTGCGTGATGGACAGCTATGAGAGTTATGCATATTTGTGTTTGGTCTTAAAACATTTATTTACCTTACTAGTAATTTCTATAGGAAAAGGCAAAGTTCAGATTATTCAAATTATGTGATTATATGTATATACTAGAATGTAAATTCCAAGAAACAGGGAATTTTCTCTGTTTGTTCACTGAAGTATCCCCATGCCTAGAACAGTGTCTGGGACATGTTAGATGTCCATTAAATATTTAAAAAATATATTAAAAATTGTCTTGTTGAACTCTTTAGAATCAATTCTTTGAACATTTTTAGTTTATTTCAGGATTGTATTGCTTTCTATACAATTTCTTTTTTTTTTTTTGCAACCAATTTACCATGTAACGATCTTTCTATAAAATTTCTATTGTACATCTGATTAGAGACTATTTTAGATTTCAAAGTTTGGAATTTAAATGGCAACTCTCAATCAATTAAATTATTAATATATTAGTGTTGGCAAAATACTGTTGGTTGAAGTAATTTTAAGGATGAGTGACAAGGAAATAATGTTTCAGGATCTTTTTGAGTTGCTTTTTCTTATTTTTGAATTTTAACAACCTTTTTTTAGAAAAGTTAAATTTTTTCTTTTTTTATAGTTGAGCAAAAAGGTTATTTGTATTTCTGTTTTAAACTTCTTTTGCTTTATTGATTTTACTTATTTATTTATTCATTTGAGACAGAGTCTTGCTCTGTCATCCAGGCTGGAGTGCAGTGGCATGATCTTGAGTCACTGCAACCTATACCTCCTAGGTTCAAACGAGTTTCCTGCCTCAGCCTCCCTAGTAGCTGGGACTACGGGTGTACCCACCATGCCCGGCTAATTTTTGCATTTTTAACAGAGACAGAGTTTCATCATATTGGCCAAGCTGGTCTCAAACTCCTGACCTCAAGTGATTCACCCACCTCAGCCTTCCAAAGTGCTGGGATTACAGGCATGAGCCACTGTGCCTAGCCTGTATTGCTGTTTTGTGTTTTTAAGAATCTCTGTAATACAGAACTCTCAATACTTTTGAGATCTAATATTAAAATCTGAAAGATAATTTTGTGGATGAAGAATGAAATTTATTCACATGTGTCATGCAGATGTCAGTTTTAGTATGGGACCAAGTCTTAAATTGAGATCATACGACATCACCTCAGAAGCAGAGATTTCCAAATTAGATCATATGATACTAGCAGTTGTCTGTGTTTGGGATTAAAAGAGTTTAATACGTAACTGGAAATTTAGCAAGGAGATTGTATTGAGATGGCAGACGAAAACAAGTTCTTTCCTTTTCCCACTTCTCCCTCCTTTTCCAAAATCTCTAAAAATTACAGAAAACTTAGATACGCACATACTTGTGCATACATGAACGTGCCTAGAATTGAAATACATGAAGGTGTTCTCTCATGGGCCAGACATCGGAAGAATACTTGAAAAACAGAAGGCAGATGGGATTGAATTGAAGGTGAACAGACAACAGTTGTATAATAAAGGCCTTATGCAGAAATGGAAGTGACTCTTGGAGTGTTCTAAGCACACAGAAAGATGCTATTGGTTATCAATAGTGGCCTTTAGGCAATTCTATGAGTTATTGATTGAAACCACTATAGGAAGAGCCAGGTCAGCCTCTCAACCTTACCCCTACTTTTACTTGCAGTGGATAGCAGAAGAATTTGCCCCTAAAGGTGGTGTTGGGGTTAGCGGGAGGCAGTCCATGTACACTTTTACTGAAAAGACAGGACAGTGCCCTGGATGGCTTCTGACATTTAGAAGGAAAAGAGAGCCCCCATACTTTGAGACTGGTCCTAGCCCACTGCTAGTTTCGCATGTCTCCTCCAAAATTCATTTCAAAACTTAAACCCCCAATGTGCAATATTAAGAGGTGAGACCCTTAAGAGGTGATTGGATCATGAGGTCTCTGCCCTCCTGAATGGACTAATCCATTCACGGGTTAATGGATTAATGGTTTAATGGATTAACGCCTTGTCATGCAAGAGGAACTGGTGGCTTTACAAGAAGAGGAAGAGAGACCTGAGTTAGCAAGTTAACATGCTCAGCTTCCTCACCATGTGATGTCTTGTGCCCGCTTGGGACACCGAAGAGAGGTCCCACCAGCAAGAAAGGTCTTATGGGCTTCCCAGCCTCCACACTGTAAGAAATGAATTCCTTTTCTTTATAACTTACCCTGTTTCAGGTATTCTGTTATAAGCAAAAGAAAATGAATGAAGACAGAAAACTGGTACCAAGAAGTGGGATTTTGCTGATGACGAATACCCAAAAATGGGGAAGCAGCTTTGGAACTAGGTAAGGAGCAGGGGCTGGAAGAGTTTGAAGGAGCAGACTTTAAATGACTGTATTTCAGTGAATGGAGCATTAAAGGTGATTCTGGTGAGACTCAGAAAACAAAACGACAAGGGAACATTTGGAATTTCTTCAAGATTTGTTAAGTGGTTGTAACCAGAATATAGATAGAAATATGGACATTTCTGAGATTTGAGATGAAACTGAGGAAGGTGGTATTGGTAACTGGAATAAGGGCCATCCTTGTTATAAATTGTCAAAGAACTTGGCTGAACTGTGTCCGTGCCTGAGGGTGTGGTGGAGGGCCAAACCTGAGATTAATGAACTAGGGTATCTGGCAAAAGAAATTCCTAAACCGGGCCGGGCGCGGTGGCTCAAGCCTGTAATCCCAGCACTTTGGGAGGCCGAGGCGGGTGGATCATAAGGTCAAGAGATTGAGACCATCCTGGGCAACATGGTGAAACCCTGTCTCTACTAATACAAAAAATTAGCTGGGCATGGTGGTGCGTGCCTGTAGTCCCAGCTACTCAGGAGGCTGAGGCAGGAGAATTGCCTGAACCCAGGAGACAGAGGTTGTGGTGAGCCGAGATCATGCCATTGCACTCCAGCCTGGGTAACGAGTGAAACTCCGTCTCAAAAAAAAAAAAAAGAAAGAAATTCCTAAGCCAAATGTGGAAGGAGCTACATGATTACATTTGGCAGCTTATGCTGATATTCAGAAGCAAAGGAATAATTTAAAAATAGAATTTATCATGAAAAGGTAAGCAGAGTGGAAAGATTTGGCTAACTCTCAGCCTGACCACGTAAAGAGTATAAAAGCATGTTCAGCAGAGGAAACCAAGGGTGAAGCCTAGTGACTGTTTGCTAAAGAGATTAGCTTGGATAAAAGAGAGACAGGTGCTATTCCTTTAGACAAGGGAAGAAAAATACCAAAGGCATTTTAAAGATCTTAGAGGGTGCCCCTACCATCATAGGCCCAGAGGTATAGGAGGACAGAATTGTTTCAGAGGACAGGTAAGGGTACTTTGCACAGGCTCACTGCCCAGGGCCACCTCAAGAGAGTCCCCACCAGCAAGATGGCTCTCTCCAGATATGCCTCTTTGACCTTGGACTTCCCAGGCTCCATAACTGTAAGAAATAAATTTCTTTTCTTTATAGATTACCCAGTTTTAGATATTCTGTTATAAGCAACAGAAAATGGACTAAGGTACACACCTTGTGAAACTCCACATCTACCGTTTCTCCTTCAAAAATCCTGCAGGTGGAATGCAATAAGCAGATCCCACATATGCACAGGCTAACAGGGAATCTCAGTTACCAAGGTGAACACACACTCAAAAGATCTACATTTGAAAACGAAAAAACCCAGCAAACAAAAAAAGGGTATAATACTCAAGAAACATTAAAACCTGAGTCCGGGTACCGTGGCTCACACCTGTCATCCTAGCATTTGGGAGGCAGAAGGAGGAGGACTGCTTGAGCCAGGGAGGTTGAGGCTGCAGGGAGCCATGATCACACCAGTGCTCTCTACCCTGGGTGACAGAGTGAGACCCTGTCTCTAAAAAAAGAAAAAAAAAATTTTTTTTAAAGGACAAGTTAGAAGAACAGTTTAGAACAAATATAATTTAACATTTATAGAGAGACACAAGAGAATTTTGCATCTATTAAAGAGAAATCAACTATTAATTGTAGTTAAAGATTGAAGAAAAATGCACATTTGGGCCGGGTGTGATGGCTCATGCCTCTGTAATCCCTGCAATTTGGGAGGCTGAGGCAGGATGATTGCCTAAGTTCAGGAGTTAGAGACCAGCTTAGGCAACAGGGTGAAACCGTGTCTCTACAAAAAATAAAAATTAGCTGGGTGTAGTAGTGCACACCTGTAGTTCCAGCTACCCAGGAGGCTGAGGTTGGGAGGATCACTTGAACCCAGGAGGTCGAGGCTGCAGTGAGCCCTGATTGCACCACAGTACTCCAGCCTGGGTAACAGAGCAAGATCTTGTTAAAAAAAAAAAAAGAGAGAGAGAGAAAGAAAGAAGAAAAGAGAAAAAAGAAAGAAAAAAGAGAATGAAGGAAAAGAAAGAAAGAGAGAAAGGAAGGAAGGAAAGAAAGAAAAAGAAAAAAGAAAAAAAAGAGAAAGAAGGAAGGAAGGAAGAAAGAGGAAGAAAAGGAAGGGAAGTGAGGGGAGAGGAGGGGAGGGGAGGGGAGGTAAAGGAGAGAAAGAAAGAAAGAGAGGTCGCGTGGTGGCTCAGGCCTGTAATCCCAGCACATTCGGAGGCCTAGATGGGCAGATCACAAGATCAAGAGATTGAGACCATCCTGGCCAACGTGGTGAAACCCCATCTCTACTAAAAATACAAAAATTAGCTGGGCATGGTGGTGTGCAGCCTGTAGTCCCAGCTGCTCAGGAGGCTGAGGCAGGAGAATTGCTTGAACCCGGGAGGCAGAGGTTGCAGTGAGTGGAGATTGCGCCACTGAATTCCAACCTGGGCGACAAAGCGAGACTCCGTCTCAAAAACACAAAAAAACAAAAAAACAAAACAGAGCAGTTCCGTCTCCCTGAAAATCTCTCCTCTTGTCCTTTCATAATGCACCTTTCTCCACCCACTCCTGCTTCCCAAGACGTAGTTTTAAACCATCATTAATTAATTTTTGTTTATTTATTTTTTTGAGACGGAGCCTTTTGCTCTGTTGCCCTGGCTGGAGTGCAGTGGCACGATCTCAGCTCACTGCAACCTCCGCCTCCCGTGTTCAAGTGATTCTCCTGGTTCAGCCTCTCCAGTAGCTGGGACTACAGGCGTGCACCACCATAACCAGCTAATTTTTGTATTTTTAGTAGAGACGGGGTTTCACCGTGTTAGCCAGGAGGGTCTGGATTTCCTGACCTGGTGATCCGCACACCTAGGCCTCCCAAAGTGCTGGATAACAGGTGTAAGCCACCGCACCTGGCCCCCACATTAATTTTTATAATCATGATAGGCCAGGTGTGGTGGCTCATGCCTGTAATCCCAGCATTTTCGAGACCGAGGTGGACAGATCACTTGAGGTCAGGAGTTCCAAACTAGTCTGGCCAACATGGTGAAACTCTTTTTCTACTAAAAATACAAAAATTAGCCAGGCTTGATGGTGCATGCTTGTAATCCCAGCTACTCAGGAGAATCACTTGAACCGAGGAGGCAAAGGTTGCAGTGAGCCAAGGTTGCACCACTGCACTCCAGCCTGGGCAACAGAGTCAGACTGTCTCAAAAAAAATTTTTTTTAAATAGTAATGATTAAAATGACTGTAATTTATCTAAATTATTGTTTATAAGCATTCATCTAAATAAATTGAATAAACAGTGTCTACATGTTTATTAGAAAACAAATGTTAGTAGTTCTGGCAGATTCATCTCCTTGCTTTTTAAGAGATTAATAAACAATGAATACATTGTAGAGGAAAGAAGTATGTTTTCACTTTGAAACCTTTTAAAAAATTTCTCTTTAGCCATTTAGTATTAATAACATGCAAAGACGGGTTTCTGCTCCTTTTTTTCTTTGCTCTTCTTCCTCATTTCATCCTTTGGAGACTGTCTATAGTCCCACATTTTCTCTAGTTCTGAATCTGTGTAACTTTGACTCTATAGTAGTAACTGTTAGTTGCTGACCATATATTTGTTCTCTCTTCTCTCAAATAAACAGAGCCCCAGATTTTTACTGAGCAAAATTTAGACAAAGGATGATATTGCCCGGCCTTTTTTGCAGAGAGCTGTAGCTATTCCAGGCTCTCAGAAAATGGTAGCCCCAAATGAAGGCCTCTGAAGCAGAACTGCCCTGTATCTTTCCTCCTGCCCTTCTGTCTCTGGCCTCTCATTCTCCCCAAGGCTAGCATGGAAACTAGAATTCCTCTTGCCTCAGGTGGGTCTTAGAAGCCAGCCACAAAAGCTAAAAATATTACTCTAACTTTCTCCCGGCCTTTCTGTATAAAGACTTGCCATAAAGAAATGATCTGACTTGCGTTGTTTGACTGTTTCAGATTGTTGAACCCCATTCCGAAGAGGGTCTAGTCCCACATCCGGAATGAAGGAATGCACACAGATCAAGAAGAATCTAGACAGACAGCATTGCTGAGTTCCCCCTACTCAGTCTAGAGCTTTAGATCATTCTCTTTCTTTGTCCCGACGTATTTCTACACGGTTCTCCATTCTTGGTTGAACCTAAGCATAAAAGTGGACAATTTCCTCTGTATCTTTTATTTGTTTTATTTAGAGACAGGGTCTCACACTGTCACCTGAGCTGGAGCTCACTGGCACAATCGCAGCTCACGAAGCCTCAAACTCCTGGGCCCAGCATACCTGGCTAATTTAAAATTTTTTTGTACAGATGGAGTCTTGCTTTGTTCCTAAGGTTGATCTTAAACTGTTGGCCTCAGGCCATCCTCCCTCCTTGGCCTCCCAAAGTGCTGAGGTCACGGGCATGTGACACTGTGCCCAGCCTCCCCTGCAGGTCTTAATTCTGAAGTCTCCTGTGTAGATGTAAAACTGTGATCAAATAAATTTGTATGCCTTTTCTCCTATTAATCTGCCTTTTTTTTGTCAGTGATTTTCAGTGAAACTTCAGAGGGCAAAGGGAAGTTTTCCTTGGCCCCACCAGTTTTGGTGCTGTGAAAACTGGCTCTGCTCTTCTGGAAGCTGCAATGAAGGGAACAGAGGATCTGACTAGCCAGCAGAAGGGTAAGAAATTCTTACCAGTCAGGCTCCCAGCCTCTCTCCTTCTGTGGGATCTGGTAAAGCCGGTGGTAAAAATCGCTGTTTGTCTCATTTTCATCTCCAAAACCTTGATTAATGGGATAAAAGGATATGTGTGACTAGTTTTGGGTGTAGCAACTCTGGTGTTCTTTTTTGGTATGAATATTACCATTGTTTGATCAGTTGCCTTCCAGAAATAGTCTTTGTCTTTCTGTGTTGTTCTGTCATAAAGAAGGATGCCATAGGGTAGAACATGGGCCTAAACCCCATAATCCCTCTGTTTGAGCTGTCCCTGCAGACTGATCAGTTTTGCAGTTCTGACTAGACCAGATATTCACAGGAGTCATTTCAGAGTTCTTAATATAACTTCGCTGTAGTCCCCAAAAAAAAAACCAGATGAGATTCTCCTATTGTTTTGTTTCATGTCCATATAAGACCTCAACTTTTGAGAGCATTTTCTCTTGGTCCCTGCCATTCTGGGGAGTGTGATTTTCGGGTCACATTAGGTGACCAGTCTAAAAATGGCTGGTCACATCATAAGATTTTAAGAAGTACACTTTTTGTTCCAAATATGTCAAGTTTTCAGGGGAGTTTGTCTTAATAAGTTCCATCTATAAGGGGCTCTTGTTGCCTGGTTAGGCTGGGAAAATTCCAATCCCAGGAGGGCCTACCTGGTGCCAGTGGATTAACGGGTCTGTGACTGGTGGCCCCTGGAAAATTTGTGGGTTACTAGTGGCACCATATGCACAAACACCAGCCTTAACAGTCTGTGGCAACAAGAGTCTTTGTTATCTTGTCTACTGCTGAGTGAACTTTTGGGGATCATGGAGACTGTCTCCTCTATATGTTCTCAAGGAACACCTCTTGTTTGTATGTTAAAAACTTATTCTAAACCTGGAAAATTATCTCCGGGATTTTCCAGGAAGAGGCATTGTTAAGTTACTACTGGAATTTGTAAACCATTGGAATTTTTTTTTTTTTTGAGATCAAGTGTCGCTCTGTCACCAGGCTGGAGTGCTGTGGTATGATCTCAGCTGACTGCAACCTCCGCCTCCCAGGTTCAAGCGATTCTCCTGCCTCAGCCTCCCAAGTAGCTGTGACTACAGGTGGGCACCACCACACCCAACTAATTTTTTTTTTTTTTTGGTATTTTTTAGTAGAGACAGGGCTTTACCATGTTGTCCAGGATGGTCTTGATTTCCTGACCTTGTGATCCGCCTGCCTCAGCCTCCCAAAATGGTGGGATTACAGGCGTGAGCAGCCACACCTGGCCAACCATTGGAAATTCTAATCATCAGTAGCCAAAAGATGGATCCTTTAAATTAAAAAGAACCTTAATTTTTTTTTAGAAAAAAGAAGATTTTAGAGATCTCTCATTCTAAACAATTGTCTTACTTGTATTTATGGGATAATCAAATTAAAGAAAGGCACAATAGTGTCTTGGCTTAGAAATTCTCTTGACAAAATTAAAATCTAACCCAAAACAAAATTAAAATTATTTGTGCACTCAAACTGCCTGCTTTGAATTCCTTGTGGGATTTACAAAGGAGGCATTTCACCTTGTGGTATAGTGGCTAAGAGTCTGTGCTTTCACAACTGTGGCCTGGATTTGATTCTTTGTCATACAATCAGTCCCTATAGTGCATGTAAGCTCTTTAACTCAATAGCACAAACATTTATAAAACTTCGTTTAATATTTGTGTGACTCTTGACTTTAGAGGTACTCATTTGTTATTGGACAAATGTCCACAAAAAAGGTAGACAGGATATCCACTGCAGCTGGAGTAAGTGACTAGGAGTAGGTTAGCTCTACCATGAAGCAGGAGCAGAAAGGAAAAAAAAATCTATCAACTATTTTCAACTATTTTTATATCCATCCATATATCCATCCATCCATTCATCAATTTAAATAGTTACAGCTATTTTGGCTATTTTGGCATAAGTGCAAATTTTTGTACAGATCAAAGTGTAGTAAGTCTGTATTTTATTTATTTGTTTATTTACAGTCTAGAATAATGGCACCATTATCACAGAAATCACATACACATTTTGCTTAAGCTAAAGTTTGAGGCCTGGGCATGATGGCTCACTCCCAGCACTTTGGGAGGCTGAGATGGCTGGATTGGTTGAGCTCAGGAGTTCAAGACCACCCTGGGCAACATGGTAAAACCCCATCTCTACAAAAAATACAAAAATTAGCCGGGTGTGGTGGCACAGGCCTGTGGTCCCAGCTACTTGGGAGGCTGAGGTGGGAGAATCCCTTAAACGTGGGAGGACAAGGCTTCAGTGAACCATGATTGTGCCACTTGAAAAACAGAATAGCTTACAACACTTTATGATACTGTGTGTTATACCAGACAAAGCTCATTTTGAAACTAAAGTTTACAATCTCTTAACCTTTGCACAAATGCTATCACTTATTTATTCATTTGTGCATTACTTTACTTCATGGAAGGAATATATTTGTCATTTATTTATTTTTCAAATAGAGTTTCAAAATTTTTTTTAAAGAATATGCAGTCTTTGTAAAACTACAACAGCAGCAGCAACAACAGTTTAAGAATAAAATTAGACCACATACTATCAAAACAGTATTTTCAGGTCTATTTTCTTACACCTTGTGAGAGTGTACATTCTGGGCACTATCTTACTGTTTCAGTAAGCCTCGGACTTGTTTTGCAAAAGGACGGTGGGAATGAAAATAATTATCAAGTTTTCATTGGAGAGAGTAATTCCCCTCGGTTATCCCTGCAATCTGGAAACATTGCAGTTTATGAACTTATTTAAATAAAAGGCTTACGCAAGGATTCTTGTTTTGCCTTTTTTATTTCTCCTGGAACTTCACCATAACAATATTTATTTTTGGTGAACATTACTTAATCAGGAGTCATTTCAGATAACTGAGTCATACCCTTTGTTTCTCCTTTCAATTCTGTCAGTATTTGCTTCATGTATTTGGGGCTCCATGGTTAGGTGTTAGGTGTTTATAATTGCTATATTTTCCAGATGTATTAACCTCTGTATTGTGATTAGATGTCTTTCCTTGTATGTCTTAATGTCCTTTGTCATAAAGTCTATTTCGCCTGATATCCATATACCCATTCCAGCACTTTCACAGCAGCTATTTATGCACACTATTCAACCTATTGTATATTTGAATCTAAACTGTGTTTCTTTTAGGCAGATGTAGTTAGATCTTGTTTTTTATTTTTTAATACATTCTGACAATTTTTGTCTTTTGATTGAACTGTTTGTTTAGTTCATTCACATTCAATGTAATTATTGGTATGTTTGGATTTGTCTATTTTGCTATTTGTTTTCTATATGTCTTATTTCTTGTTTTTCCTCTCTTACCCTTTTATTGCCTTCTTTTGCTTTAAATCAATATTTTAATTCATTTAGTGAGATACAATTCACATACCATTAAATTCACCCCTTTACAGTGTATAATTCAGTGGTTTTTGATATATTTATAGAGTCATCTAATTTCAGAACATTTTAATCACTCCCAAAAGAAATCCTGTATCTATAAGCAGTCACTCCCATTTCCATATCCCTCATCCCCTGACAACCACTCATTTGTATTTTTGTTGTTGTTTGCTTGTTTGAGACAGGGTTTCATTCTGTCACTCAGGCTGAAGTGCAGTGGTGTGATCATGGATCACTGCAGCTTTGACCTCCCAGGCTCAAGCGATCCTTCCACCTCAGCCTTCTGAGTAGCTGGGACTACAGGTGTGTGACACCACATCCAGCTAATTTAAAAAATTTCTGTGGAGTTGGGGTCTCACTGTGTGGCCCATGCTGGTCTCAAAGTCCTGGTCTCTAGCAGTCCTCCTCCATTGGCCTCCCAAAGTGTTGTTATTGCAGGTATGAACCGCTGTGCCCAGCCCATTTTGAAGTATATTTTTAAAGTTCATTTTCAGTGGTTGCTCTAGGGATTTCGATTTTTCTGGAACTTCATAATAACTTCAACTTAAAATCCACTTCAGGTTAATGGTTATATACTTATGATAAAATATGGCAACTTTTCTCCATTATAGCTTAATTTTCTCCCTTTTATTTTGGTTGCGAAAGGCAGTCCTTTGGTTCCTATTTGTTCCTGCATTGCTGTGGTTTGAATATGGTTTGTCCCCACCAAAACTCATGTTGAGGCTTGGTCCCCAGTGTAACGCGTTGAGAGGTGGCAAGACTTTAAAAGGTATTTGAGTCATGAAGGATCTGCTCTTATGAAACGATTAATGCCATATTGTGAGAGTGAGTGAGTTCTGTCTCTTGCAGGACTGGATTAGTTACTGAGAGAGCAGGTGGTTATAAAGTGAGGTTGCCTCTCATGTTTTGTCTCTTCTGCACATGCCTGCTTGCTTCTGTCACGTGTGCTCCTGCCATGTGATGCCATCTGCCATGTTATGATGCAACATGAAGCCCTTGTCACATGTGGCTTCCCAGTCTTAAACTTCCCAGTCTCCAGAACCATGAGCTAAATAAACTTCTTTTTAAAATCAATTACCCAGTCTCAGGTATACCATTATAGCAATGTAAAATGAACTAAAACATGCATATTCTTGCTGAGCATGCCAGACTGCAAACTTTATTCATCTTCTAACACTGAGCTGTTTCTGTAGCTAGTCATATAGTCAACTAGCTGGTCAAGGTGACCTTAGAGTGATATTCTGTACCTGCTCACTGCCTAAGGAGAGGGAGGGAAACTGAATTTGCTGCTTGCTCAAAAACTGTTGGGCCCTTTGCCTGGGTTGCAACCCACTGTGTGGGAAGGCATGGGCCCTGCGGGATTTAGCCATGAGGAACTGAGGCAAATACATTGATGCTCATTCTTCTTGCTGTTCTGTGAGTAATAAAGTCTTTATGGTGCAGGAATCATGTGTCTTCTGCCTGTTTCCATGAGACAGTGACAAGATAACTGTAAGCTTTAAGTAATCTACAATCCCAAATCCTTCACCTTTTAAATTTGTTTTCAGCGATTCACCTAGCTATCTAGATGTGCTTCTCTTTGTGTTTATCTTACACACATTGTTCATTGAGGTTCGTTAAGGTTCTTGGATCTGCAGGTTAATTTTTAAATGGAAAGTTTGGGAAGTTTTCGGCCATTATTTCTTTTTCTTTTTTTTTGAGACAGAGTCTCCCTCTGTCACCAGGCTGGAGTGCAATGGCACAATCTCAGCTCACTGCAATTTCCGCCTCCCAGGTTCAAGTGATTCTCCTGCCTCAACCTCCCAAGTAGCTGGGACTACAGGCATGCACTCCAGGCTCAGCTATTTTTTGTACTTTTTAGTAGAGACGGGGTTTCACATGTTGGCCAGGATGGTCTTGATCTCCTTCCAAAGTGCTGGGACTACAGGCTTCAGCCACCGCGCCTGGCCTGGGCCATTATTTCTTCCAGTATGTTTTCTGCTCATTTTTTCACTCTCCTCTTTGTCTGAGACATCTCTTACATGTGTGTTGGGACACTTTAAATGGTCCTATAGATCTCCTCAAACATTTATAAAACTTGGTTTAACATTTGTGTGACTCTTGACTTTTGGAGTACCCATTTGTTATGATGGACAAATGTCCACAAAAAAGGTAGACAGGATATCTACTGCAGTTGGAGTAAGAGACCAGGAGTGGGTTAGCTCTACTATGAAGCAGGAGCAGAAAGGAAAAAAATCTATCAACTATTTTCAACTATTTTTATATCCATCCATATATCCATCCATCCATTCATCAATTTAAATAGTTACAGCTATTTTGGCTGTTTTGGCATAAGTGCAAATTTTTATACAGATCAAAGTGTAGTAAGTCTGTATTTTATTTATTTATTATTTACTAGAATAAATAAATAATGGTACCATTATTTATTTAGACCATTACTAGAATAATGGCACCATTATCACAGAAATGACATACACATTTTGCTTAAATTAAAGTTTGAGGCCAGGGCATGATGAACAGAGCCTCCTCTGTTTTTCATCAATCTGTTTTCTCTCTGTTACTTGGATCAGATACTCTCTATTGATGTATTGTTAAATTAACTGATTCTTTATTCTGATACCTTCAATCTATTTTACTTTTGGGCCCATCTAGGAATTTTTCATGCCAGTTATTTTGCTTTTCTTCTCTAGAATTTTTATTTGGTTCTTTGCTATGGCTTTTGTTTCTTATTGATACTTCCAATTGCTGAATTGTATCATATTTTTCTTGATTTTTGAACATCATAATAACTTCTTGAAATCCCTGCTAAATCCTATATATCTGGCCCCATTCAGAGTCAGTTTATACTTTTTCCCCCCTCTGTGAGTATGGGTCATACTTTCATAGTTTTTTGCATATCTAGTGATTTTTAATTAGATACTGGATATATGAGCTAATATAGCAACTCAGGATTCTGTTTTATTTTTCTGAGGATTGTTGTTTTTCTAGTAATTTGTCTGGGATTAAACTGCAGATTCTCTCTTCTCTGTGGTGTATAGCTACCGATATCTCTGCTCAGCTTTTTACTCTTGATTTTAGCCTGGCTTCCTGCAAGTTGCCCTCATGTCTGCTTTAGTTTAGTGGACAGCCTATACTTTAGAAGAGGTTGTGTTCAAATCCTTGAGTCCATAGGGATTCCACCCGCTGCTGTTGAATCTGTTTGTGCGTTAGAGAATGTTTTCAAAGTTAAAGCCAGTTCTCAAATCTTTGGCTTTCACTTTTTTCTAGGCTCTCTTGGATTTCCATTATACACAGATCAGAGAGAGAGCGATGTGGAGTGCTTATATCAGCTCAGATAATTCCATTAAATTTTTGGTTGGTCCACTTATCATCCCAATTAGAACTACAAAACCGTGGGATTTTCCCATTCATGTCTGACTAAGTCTGTCACATTTAGCTGGCAAAAGTGGTTTTCTCTTCCCACCTTGCGTTGAACCTGGCCTTTCTGGAGGAAAGCTGTTGGTTTTCACACTGGACTACTATTCTTGCCAAACTGTGTGCAGCTTATGGGTAGAGAAGAAAGAGGAGTCATCCCTGGCAAGCAGGTCACAGTTTCCCATTGTTCTTACCTAAAGTTTTGGAGATTTTTCATGAATAAATGCTTTCAACTTGTTGTCTGCCTTTGCTCAATTTCTGGTGTGCTGAAATGGCTGTGTTTGATACTAGAAACCTTACCTCCCTTTAGATCACTTTACCCTCTTCTATTTATAATTTTTATAAATATTATCCTCTACATATACTAGAACCATAATGAAAGTGTTAAAATTCAAACAATTTTAAAAACTCAAGAGAAGGAAAGCCTATTATATGTATTCATATTTTTGTTGTGTTCTTCCTTTCCTCCTGTCTTCCAAAAATTCTTAATTTAAAATTTCTTTTCTGCATAGAAAAATCCTATAACTATTTTTTAAGGATAAATATGCTGGTGATAGATTCTCTTCATTTTCCTTCATCTGAGAATGTCTTAATTTTCCTTTCATCCCTCAAGAATATTTGTGCTAGATATAGGATTCTGCGTTGACAATTATTTTATTTTAGTAGTTGAAAAAATACTGTGCCGTTTTCTCTGGCATCTGTGGTTTCAGATGAGAAAGCTATTGTGAGTCAAATTATTTTTCTTCTATAGGTAAAGTGTTGTTTTTCTCGACTTTCAAGATATTTTCTTTGTCTTTAATTTTCAAAAGTTTGATAATTGATATGCCTTGGTGTATTTTGGGGGGTTTATCTATGGGAGGGTTCACTCGGTTTCTTCAATTTTTAGTTTTTTTAGGTCCCAGTATCATCTCTGCACACTGGGTCCTGAGTGACAGAAGTGAGGCTTTTTCCCAGATTCATCCTTTTGAACTTTGTGCTCCCAGAGAAGTGGCACCACCTTCAAACTCAGGTCAGGATCACTGGCTCACTGCTATCTCCAGTTTAGAGTTTAAAATTCAGAGAGCTCCCAAGAACATGACGCTCCTTTGTCAGTGTTTCCACAGTAAATTATGCACCAGCTTAGGTTCAGAAGTTGATGGAATGCCAGTTTGTCCGATGTAGTCCAAGCAGTCTAGTCGGGTGATGGGGTTTGTTTGGACAAAACATGGAGCTCTAATATTAGGAGATTGATAGTGTGACCTTTAGATTTGAGTCACAGTTTTGGTATATTGAATTTTCCCATTTATTTGAGGAAAAGAAAAGGAGAGACTCATTTAATCAAGACCAACTCTTGTATTATTAAGAAGCCTAGACAACCTCCAAAACATAAGGCTTCCATTTCTATTTACTCTCTAGAAATTTTTTCCCTGTATCTGAGAATAGTGATCAGAATTCAGTCTAGAGATAACCTCAAGGCCCCTACCTCCTATTTGCAAGTTGTCTAGGAAATTCCTTTGATAACTTATATGCAATTCATATTTTACAATCATAAAGATTTGTTTCATTTATTACCCATTTCTTTGTAGAAAGAATTCCCTAACTTGCCAATCAGTGATAAGAAGGACTCAAAATGCGCTGTGGGGAGAGTGCAATCTCTCTACCTCCAATCTCACCATTTGCTTGTGAGATCAATGTTTTAACTCCTTTAAGCACATGTATTTTCTTATTATTTTAACCTAGGAATGATATATGCTTATGTTACTTTTCTCGTAGTTATTTACAACTAATTGTGGAGTAAATGAATTTAGCCATGTTTTAAAAAATTTAAGATTTCAGCAGGCAAGTGATAGAGGTATTTTTAATAAAAGTTCTCTTAGCAGCATGTTAAAAATAATGCTGAAATAATATCATCTACCTAAATGGTTACTCCTAGCAGTCCGATGCTAAAATCTAAACAAATCTAGAATTTTTATATTTGGAGTGACAGTTGTACAAACATCAGAGTATTCACATAAATATTCTATATAAGTTAAATTATTTAAGTATATTATTAAGTTATCATCCTTCCCATCCAAAATATTTTTTAAATCCTAAGAAAACGTCATTATAGTTTTAGTTATTACAAACTAGAGCAATCTTTAGCAAGTTTGGGAATATGAAAATAATAGCTTATTTAGGCTGTCTAACTATTGAAATTGTTTCATATTTAAGTTCACCTTTGAACAATGTGGGGGCTAGGGTGCTGACCCTCATGAAAACTTTTCATGTAACTGTTGGCTTCCCTGAAGCTTATCTATTAATAGCCTACTATTGGCCGGAGCCTTATAAACAGTTGATTAACACATATTTTGCATGTTATATGTATTATATTTTATATTTTTATAATAAAGTAAGCTAAGAAAAGATTATTAAGAAAATCATAGGGAAGAGAAAATATATTTACAGTACTATACTGTGTTTATGGATACTGTAAGTTTATGTTGCCTGTTTATAAGGTGAATTGTCCATCTGAAATGGTGGGCAGCTGCAGCTGCAGACCTCAATTTTTGGTACATATCAAGCAATTCACTTTTTTCTTGTAAAGGCAAGACTTTGCTTCTTGGGAGCACTTCCAGCATCACTAGTGGCACTTTATGTAGATCCCATGGTGTTGTTCAAGGTTGATGGTATTGCACTAAACACAATGAAAAATATGTGAGAGCCATGAGAGATCACTTTTTACCATGACACACAATTTACTGGAAAGAAACTGCTCATACAGAGATTATCATCACACAGTGTTTTAAGCAGATGCTTGGAACACTTGAGCTCCCCACAATGGCAACAGAAGGTAGCTATAAAATCATTACAATAGCACAGTATGTTCTACAGTGAATTTTATGAAGTTATGATTTAATGCTACATCTTTATGTCTATTTCTGTTTCTCTCAACTGCAAATGGCATTATGTATAGTCTCTGTTTGTGTATTGACAAATTTTAACTTTTTATAATAGTTACATATATTTCATGTTAGTAAATGATAAAATAGACTAATATCTATATATATTTTAGGATTTATGACATAGCTAACTTTTTATTAATATTTTCAATATTTCTAGGCTACATGGTTCATCTGCATCTTTTTTCAAGTTGTTGTAAATTTCCAAAAATTGCAAATATATATATATATATATTTTGAAATCCACATATAAGTGGACTCTCACAGTTCAAGCTTTTTGTTGTTCAAAGGTCAATTGTACTTGAATTCTCTCTAGTCTTTCTCTTTCTCTCCTTAAACACATCAAATATTCTAACATTTTAAATGGAGTTCCTACCAATTATATTCAGAGAAACACAATATGAAGCATGAAAATTACCTATATGGAAAGTGGCTTATTACTTCATAGAGATTTTTTAAAAGTAAGTTCCTTTAACCTTACTGGGAAGGAGGTTCTATGCAAAAACTTTATTTCCTGGAATAATCAGTCCTAAGCTGCCGTACTAGTTATGCTTCTTGCCAAAGTTCAGGAAGGCACTATCTGTTTCCTCAGGATGGTGTTATAATGGAGTGTTGGCAGTGCTCTTTCTGTGAAGTAGAGAGATAACAGCTAGAAAGCTAATTAAAATAGAGTAGACTTGCTTTAAGGAAGAGGGCAAAACCTTTTCCTTCCCAGAAAATTTTCCTACTCCCACCCACTGCAAAGACTTGAAACAATAGAGTCAGCAATAAGAATGACAACTTTATGTCCACTTTTATGAAATTTCTAATTTTGTTTCCTTAAGTCTCTACCTCCCTCTGTGTTGTCTTGGGTATGTAAGAATTGACAAATACTTATTTTCCTAGGAGTGGTACATTTAAAAACAATCTCCCTTCCCCTAATGTTCCTTTTAGAAAACTTTATTCCAGCCAAATGAGTGACTTTACACTGGGGGGATCTTAAGACAATAATGGTGAGATAGCCCTAGAAGAAATAATTGCCTTTGTTTCATGAATTTCTCTGACTTAGTGATATCCCGATTCCTGATTTTTAACAAGTCAGAAACACTGAAATCTCCACTTAGGAACATTAATAATAATTTTACTAATTCACTAGATTTGATTATTGCACACAGAAGCTATTCTTCCTAGTATTTCTTTTTCTTTTCTTTTCTTTTTCTTTTGAAACGGAGTCTTGTTCTATCGCCCAGGCTGGAGTGCAGACACGATCTCAGCTCACTGCAACCTCCGCCTCCTGGATTCAAGCGATTCTCCTGCCTCAGCCTCCCAAGTAGCTGAGATTACAGGAGCATGCCACCACGTCCAGCTAATTTTTGTACTTTTAGTAGAGACGGGGTTTCACCATGTTGGTAAGGCTGTTCTTGAACTCTTGACCAGGATTACAGGCGTGAGCCATGGCGCCCGGCCTTCTTTCTTTCTTTTTGAGACAAGTTCCCACTCTGTTGCCCAGACTGGAGTGCAGTGGCATGATTACAGCTCATTGCAGCTTCAACTTCCTAGGCTCAAGCGATCCCGCCTCAGCCTCCTGAGTAGCTAGGACTATAGATACGTGCCACCACACTTGGTTAATTTCTGTTTTTTGTTTTGTTTTGTTTTTCAGACAAGGTCTTGCCATGTTGCCCAGGCTAGTCTCAAATTCCTGAGCTCAAGTGATCTTCCTGTCTCAGCTTCCCAAAATGCTGGGATTACAAGCGTGAGCAGTATTTCCCACTATAATCAAATGGTGCCACCACCATTTGTCTTACATTTCTACATCAAAAGGGAAGTGAAAAGAGAAGGGACAAAGAATCATAATCTTGGGAATAATTACTGGGTCATTAGAAATGTTAAAGCATATAAGGACAAAAGAGTAAAGTACACTGAAAAATAAAAGGAAATAATGGGGAAAAAACCATGACTTTATTAGAAACTGCTGTATAATTAGAATGTAGATTTTTGCTGAGGAATTATTAATAAGAAAATAATTGTAAATAAATATATGTTATTTATTTATACCCATTCATATTTTCAAAAAGATATGTGGTGGTAAATATTTATGAAAATGTCTTCCTAACTGAAAAACACATTGAAACAAAAATAGTGGCATTTCTTTTTAACAGTGTTGTGTTTAACGATGGAATTGCTTCCTATCTGTCTGGAAAAGTGATGGTATATTAACACCTCACACTTGTATAACCTTTGTAATGACAGAGCATTTTCACATTCTTTGAATTTTCATAATAGCTTCATTAGGCCAATAGATGTTACTGTACTATAAAGTTGAGGAAACAGCCAGAGCTGCTAAGGACTTGCCTAAAGTGGCATCATTAATAATTACCAGCGCCCGAACTAGAATTCTCGTCTCCTCTTATTTAGGAATTTTCTTCAAGTGTTTGGACTCTCAGGTAACTTTTCCAAGATCTTTTCCAGTTTCCCCAGTTTTAGCTAATATATAAACATGTCATAATATTTTTGTAACCAAACAGTGTTGTGTGAGATTTTAAATCTTGAAACTTGAAAATGCCTGAAGATCAGTGTGCTGGATATTCTCTGTTCACTCTCCATCCTCCTCTGCCCTGCTCTGGGTCCTGGGAGACCAGCCAGAGTGAACTACATCAGGGGGCTTCTGGTTAGGTTCAGCAGGAGATTGAAGCCTGTGAGCAGAGCAAGATCTGGTATTTATTCCTCAGCTCCTTCCCTGCTGGGCCATGGACCGGCAGTGGGTGTACTCTTTAATTGAAGGTGTAGCTAACCCTATGGGCCCCCTCCCCATGTATTCTCAGCTGTCACCATTCCTTATGCATGGAGGTGGCTTCTTCTTTTGAAAATACCTGCCACTCTCTGCCTGATGGCTTTTTCTGGCCATAGAAATATGCTCAGCCCATTAGCAGGACAGGCCACAGGTTCTGGATAGTTGCTTTCTCCAGGGAACATCCCTTAATGAATGATGTGTAGGAATTGGTGGATAAATATCTGTTTCTGTTTCCCTGAATTAGAACAGCCATGAGCTGTATTCTACACCCATTTTCCAGGGTTCTCTATTAAGACAGAGCCCCAAATGCGCTCAAATCTGCTAATCTATGCATTCTGTGTTGGCCTCTTTCCCTGCCCTGTCTCATTTACCCACTCCTCTTCCAGTGCTTCCTGAAATTGCCATCAAAATTACCTGGTAGTGCTCAAATCCTTGCTTCAAGTTCAGCTTCTAGGGGAACCCAATCCAATATAGAAGCCATAGCTTGTATAAGACAGCTGCCTCCTATAGCCATAGCTTACTCTACACATTCTGGGAACTGCTTCTTCCTGTTATCTCTTCAGGCTAGGCATAGTCACAGAAACACATTATTGCTAGCACCAGATGATTCACCATCCCTTGTGCACACAGATGCAAGATAGACTGGTCAGTGTAGTCTTTATGCTGAGTGTGACTAACATTGGATATCCTTTTTTTTTAATTGAGATGGAGATTCGCTTTTGTTGCCTAGGCTGCTGGAGTGCAATGGTGTGATGGCTCACCGCAACCTCTGCCTCCTGGGTTCAAGTGATTCTACTGCCTCAGCCTCCCAAGTAACTGCAATTACAGGCATGTACTACCACACCCAGCTAATTTTTGTATGTTTAGTAGGGATGGGGTTTCTTCATGTTAGTCAGGCTGGTCTCGAACTCCCGACCTCAGGTGATCCGCCCACTGCCTCCCAAAGTGCTAGGATTACAGGCATGAGCCACTGCACCCAGCTGGATAGTCTTTTAGCTAGGAAGAAGGTAAGAATTAGAGGAGTAGACTTTTTTTTTTTTTTTTTTTGATATGAAGTCTTGCTCTTTTGCTTAGGCTGGAGTACAGTGGTGCAATCTTGGCTCACTGCAACCTCTGCCTCCCAGGTTCAAGCTATTCTCACGTCTCAGCCTCCTGAATAGCTGGGATTACAGGCACCCACCACCATGCCCAGCTAATTTTTTAGTAGAGGTGGGGTTTTACCATGTGGGTCAGTTGGCCTCAAACTCCAGACCTCAGGTGACCCACCCACCGTGGCCTCCCAAAGTGCTAGGAGTACAGGCATGAGCCACCACACCTGGCCAAAGTGGACATCTCTTAGTAACTGCAACAGAGGCATGCTTCAAATACTATAATTTTTTGAGACACATTATAAGATAATTAAATGATCAACAACAATACTAATTAGGCCAGCAATGATTACAGTGCTATTGCCCCCATAATGTCAGTACAAGGTTGGGGTTATTGGTTGCTGTCAGGATGATTGCTGTTTGAGAAGAGCCTGTTCTGCCCTGGCTGAAGCAGGCAGAAGTTCTTGCAATTTTTCTGTAGTGCCGACCTGATGACACATTAACCATGCACTTTTTTATTTTATTTTATTTTTATTTATTTATTTTTTTTAGTTCTGATGGTTTTAAAAACCATGCACTTCTTAGTTACAACAAAGCTGCTCCACACCCAGCGACCTAACCTACTTTGTTTCTGTCTCAGGCATTGCTGTGACAATATTTACACTCAGTTGTAAAAACTTTTACAACAAAAGAAAAATACACATTTTCTTTTTACATTTCAGTGAAAATTTGTAGGGGCTTCTAGGAGGGATTTGCTGTCTTAAATGCAGCGGTTGTGAATTCTCATGTTAGGTATTTTAGGAAATATAAAATAAGTAATAAACAAACTCTTCTCTCTGGAACTCCAGGATTGGTAGTAATGGAGATGGGGTGAGGAGCGAAGATAAATTCTGTGTGGGAAGACATGATAACACAAGTGTGAGTGGCAGAATTCTTTGTTAAGATGTTAATTATTGTGGGTTCCCAGTCCTACCCTGGCTCATTGTCAAAATTATGCAAGCTTCCCTAAAGCAATAAGGTAATAGGGAGAAATAAAGGGGTACCTTTGAAGACCAAGAAAGAGTGGAAGTTTTGGGTCACTGAGAAGGGGTGAAGGTTGGTGTGCCTATGGGTAGTGGGGACTCTCGCCCATTCTGTGGTCATGTCCTGCTGGGTAGTATATCAGAAAGGACAGCTGCATGGTGTCTCAGAGATGCTCCACTCCAAGCACCAGAGCATCCAGCTGAGGCAAAACCCCTCACCACAATCCCCCTTTCCTACTTAGCATTGGAACAGAAAAGTTGGGCAGCCACAATATCAGATGAGCTCAGAGTAGGTGAGAGATTAGAAACACTTCTTCCAGTTTCTATAGTTGCACTTTCCCCAGATTCTGGTGTAAGCCAAGGAGGTAAGAGGACTCTAATAATGACAGACTGAATTTCTTGCCAGCCTAGAGAGCCAGAGACTTGAGATGAATTTAAGTTGATATAAAGAAAATAAAGAGCAGAATGTTTTCGACACCTAAATGTGGTGGATTAAGATGGAACCTGCTCCATACATAAAAAACAGAGACAAAAAGGGCCAAATATGGCAAGGGCTCTAGGGGAGGGAAGCAATGGAATGTGGCTATAATAAATCATGACACGTTATTTGCAATTTGGGAACATTGTAGTCTCTTCTCCACAGAGCGTCTTCCAGCTGAGCAGAGGAAAGAAGAGTTAAATGGAGAAGGGGGAAGGAATGATTTTCTTCTTGGATTCTTTTCTTGCTTCCTCTGATTTCATAACATAAAGTATAGTAACAAGTAATTGTACATGTAGTAAATGTTTATTAGTCAAGTATTAAGAAAATAGTTTGTTAATTCCTCCTTTTTCGGTAGTCCTATGTCACACTGATTTTTATGTCACAAAATCCATATTGCCCATCTGTTGGATTATGGAGATAGACACAACATTGTCTGGTGTCAATATCAAGGCATCATGGCACACAGGGTGAAGATCTCTTCACTCTTCTATTTCTCCATCTCGCAGACTCCTTTGTCATTCTGCAGGCTTCAGAGCAGAGACCTCTAAGCGATTTCTGTTTCTCCTGGAAGAAATTATAGCTGGGTGTAGACATTTTCTACATGGAATATGTATTTCCTGGATTCAAAAGCACTTGATGAAAATGATTTTTTTTCTTTTTTTTGAGACGGAGTCTTGATCTGTCTTGCCCATGCTGGAGTGCAGTGGCGCGATCCCAGCTCATTGCATCCTCCTTCTCCCAGGTTCAAGCCATTCTCCTGTCTCAGCCTGCTGAGTAGCTGGGACTACAGGCACACACCACCACACCCAGCTAATTTCATATTTTTAGTAGAGACAGGGTTTCACCATGTTGGCCAGGCTGGTCTCAAACTCCTGACCTCAGGTGATTCACCCACCTTGGCCTCCCGAAGTGCTGGGATTACAGGCATGAGCCACCGCGCCCAGTGAAAATAGATTTTTAATGTTTGGAATTCAAGATGTGTCTTTCAGTCAAAGTCAAAAGAAATCTATTTGTTTCCAGAGGATCTCGAGTTATGCTGTGTTTATCATCGTGCACAAGTATGCTTAGTAGTTCATGGAAGATACTTAATCTGATCGCCAATGCAGATGAGTTATTTGTAACAGTACTTGATGCAAGTGAATTTTAATTTAATTCTAGACCTCCAAATGGCTTTTAAAACCTTTTAAACATTAATATAATTAAGCAAAAACTAAATATTATTTTTTAATTTTATTTTTATTTTTGAGACAGAGTCTTGCTCTGTTGCCCAGGCTGGAGTGCAATGGTGTGATCTCAGCTCACTGCAACCTCTGCCTCCCGGGTTCAAGCAATTCTCCTGCCTCAGCCTCTTGACTAGCTAGGATTATAGGCGTCCACCACCACACCCAGCTAATTTTTGTATTTTTAGTAGAGACGGGATTTCACCACGTTGGCCAGGCTGGTCTCAAACTCCTAACCTTGTGGTCTGTCTGCCTCAGCCTCCCAAAGTGCTGGGACTACAGGTGTGAGCCACCACACCTGGCCTTATTTATTTATTTTTTGAGATGGAGTCTCACCCTGTCACCCAGTCTGGAACAAAATGGTGCAATCTCGGCTCACTGCAACCTCCACCCCCCAGGTTCAAGCAATTCCCCTGCCTCAGCCTCCCGAGTAGCTGGAATTACAGGCATGCACCACCATGACCTGCTGATTTTTTTTTTCTTGAGATGGAGTTTTGCTCTTGTTGCTCAGGCTGGAGTGCAATGGCAGGATCTCGGCTCACCAGGGTTTCTCCATGTTGGTCAGGCTGGTCTCAAACTCCTGACCTCAGGTGATCCTCCTGCCTCGGCCTTCCAAAGTGCTGGGATTACAGGCATGAACTACTGCACCCAGCCAACCTTATTTTTTAATGTGGAAGATTGCCTGTTTTAGCTGAACAATGGATGTTTAAATAATAGGGGTGTTACATACTTTGGGCTATATTAGAAAATTTTCGAAGTTTTTTTTTTGAGACGGAGTCTCACTGTTTGCCCAGACCAGTGACACGGTATCAGCTCAAAGCAATGTCCACCTCCCTGGTTCAAGGAATTCTCCTTCCTCAGCCTCCAGAGTAGTTGGGATTACAGGCTCATGCCACCATGAGCATTTTTAATAGAGATGGGGTTTCGCCATGTTGCCCAGGCTGCTTTCAAACTCCTGGCCTCAAGTGATCCGCCCAGCTCAGCCTCTGAAAGTGCTGTGATTACAGGTGTGAGCCATCACACCTGGCTAGAAAACTTTCAAAGTTTTGAGAGATTTGTGTGACCAATTAGTGTGTTGAAGGGGAGTTTTGCTTGGGATTGGTACATCTATTAAAAGATTCAAGCTAACCTTTTCCCCTAAAGCGTTTATGAAAATGTTTAATATTTAATAGAAATAATTTGAAAATATATAAAGAAAAAGTTAATAAACCCCTTTACCACCCCTCCAGCCATTTTCTCTTCTGTTCCTCCCTCAGAGGAGGATTCTTATCCATCTTTTTTCATGCTCTTGCATGATGTGCATATATAGGTTTTTGTTAAAATATAGCAATGATGGTTGTACCCACACCCCTCAGATCTCTTTACTATTTCTGTGCACTCAACTCCTGGTGTAGTTATCCTCCTAACAGCCCAGCCCTGCATCACTTTGTGAGCAAATGGCCCTCAAGTTACTGGAATGTGCTTCATTTGTGCACACTGGGGGCCAAAAGTGCCTAAGAATTTATGCTCCCAGCTGGGTGCAGTGGCTCACACCTGTAATCTCAGCACTTTGGGAGGCCAAGGCAGGCAGATCATGAGGTCAAGAGATCGAGATCATCCTGGCCAACATGATGAAACCCTGTCTTTATTAAAAATACAAAAATTAGCTGGGCATGGTGGTGCGCGCCTGTAGTCTCAGCTACTTGAGAGGCTGAGGCAGGAGAAGCCCTTGAACCCAGGAGGCAGAGATTGCAGTGAGCCAAGATCGTGCCATTGCACTCCAGCCTGGGCTAAAGAGCAAGACATTGTCTTGGAGAAAAAAAAAAAAAATGTATGCTCCCACCCCCCAGCCCTTAACTAATGACTGATAGGTGCAAAAATACAGACTTCAGCTCTCTTGTATCCCTCATCAGTATAATTTAGTCAATCACTCCAGGTAGTTTCCCAGCATTGTTTTGCTTTTTGACACTAAAAATAATGCTATATTATATAACTTTCTACATATAATCTATGTATTTACCAAACATCCTTTTTTTTTGTGAAAGCGATCCTCTACTTGAGTCCACTGAAGTTGAACTAAGCCACTTTCTGCAATACTGAGATGAAGTGGTGGAGCTAGAAGTATGAAGAGGGATCTATGGAGGGGCTAGGCAAAGGAATCTTTGTCCTTTCAGCAAATATTTACTGTTCTCCTATTATGTGCAGGCTGTGTGTAGAGTCTACTATTCAATGCGGGATAAAAAAGAAATGGTTCCTGCCCTCATGGAGCTGTCTGGTAGTGGAGTAAGATATTAAGCAAAGATGTCATATGTAAATCTTTGCAAATTGAATAAGTGGTATGAAGAATGAATAGAAGGTGCTCTGTGAGAGTTAATTAGGGGCCTAATTTAGAAATGGAAAAACCTCTCTGAAGAATTGACAGTTGGTAGAGAAAAACAATTAAAACTTTTTTTTTTTTTCGAGACAGTATCTTGCTCTGTTCCCCCAGGCCGGAGTACAGTGGTGCCATCTCAGCTCACTGGAACCTCTGCTTCCCGGGTTCGAGCAATTATTCTGCCTCAGCCTCCTGAGTAGCTGGGATTACAGGCACCCACCACCACTCCTGGATAATTTTTTTTTGTATTTTTAGTAGAGACGGAGTTTCACTGTTGTCCCAGCTGGTCTCAAACTCCTGATCTCAGATGATCCACCTGCTTCGGCCTCCCAAAGTGCTGGGATTATAGGCTTGAGCCACCGCACCTGGCTTAAAAATTAAAACTTTTCCCCAATGTTTAAATTATTTGCACAGCCCTAAAATTCATTCTAAAGAATTTTATTTTGTGTTTATTTTAATCGAATAGACTTGGAATTGAGTTTTGTTCCAACTTGCAATGGCTGCGGAACAGCCACCTTTTTTGCAGAATTTCTCTCAAATCCTTATGAGAGAACAGCAGGAAATCTGTAAGTGTGATAGGTGGCCAAAGTAGCTGGAGAAATGTTTGACTTGTAAATGTATCATGCTGGGATATCTGGAGCATCTGAATCCCACCACCATGCTGTAAGAGGAAAACCTGGTGGAACTAACTAATTGAGGGCTGGGATTTCTAGCGTAGGGAGAAAGGAAGGGAGGGAAGATGAAGGAGACCAGGAGAGGATCCTAATGCTCAAAAACGTCCCTGGCACATGGTAGGTGTCCAGTCCATATTTATTGAATAAATGATTGCATGAATGATGCTCAGCAGGGGTGTATTGCACATGGACCGCTCAGCAGCCTCAGAGGGAGAAAACGCTGTTTCGCATCAGCCCCTGGAATCTCTATGTGTGCATGGTAGTCTGATGATTAGACTGGTAATGTCCTGTGCCTGCCTTGATTTTTAGATGGTAAGGGCTCAGATAAGCATATGAACCAGCTTTCCAAAGATGGGGTAATTATCAGATACTAATGAAGTATGGCAGTAGGCAAACCTAGGGCCAAAATAGAGGTGAGGGAGGCCCCTTGCTTGGCCAGATCACGGGTCACTGTCCAGAGGCTTAGATCTCATCATTTTCCTGCACCAAAGCTGGATGTAGTGGACAGTCAGCAGAGTGCAGGGAGTTGTGTGTGATCAGGTTCAAAAAAGGCAAAATTGGTTAGAGAAATGCATACCCAGTTGGTGAGATGGAGAAGACCTATTCCTTCTCACCTCAAACCAAGACTCACCATAAGTATGCTATACATAATCATGATGATCTCCTGACTGTTTTGAGTAGCTTACCAGAAGGGTAAGATGAGAAAAGAGATCGAATTTACATTTTTAAAATGGCAATTAGAGGGAGATCACAATAGCCAAAAAAGATTAGCTATTTATTGTGCACATATGCACACTCTGGTTTAGGTGCTGTGGGATATTGGAGGATTTGGATAAGGGGGAGAGAAAAAGAATTCGCATATAGGCATACTTTAGAGATATTGCAAGTTCAGTTCCAGACCACCACAATAAAGCAAATATTACAATAAAGCAAGTTACACAAATTTTTTGGTTTTCCAGAGCCTATAAAAGTTATGTTTACATTATATTGTAGTCTATAAAGTGTGCAATAGCATTATGGCTAGAAGTACAATGTATATACCTTGATTAAAAATATTTTATTGTTAAAAATGCTAATGATCATCTAAACCTTCTGTGAGTTGTAATCTTTTTGCTGGTGGAGGATTTTACCTCAATGTTAATTGCTGCTGACTGATCAGCATGGTGGTTGCTGAAGGTTGCGGTGGCTGTGGCAATTTCTTAAAAGAAGACAACAGTGAAGTTTGCCACATCAATTGACTGTTCCTTTTATGACAGATTTCTCTGTAGCCTGTGATGCTGTTTGATGACATTTTACCCACAGTAGGACTTTCACAATTGGTGTCAGTCTTCTCAAGCCCTGTTGCTGCTTTATCAAGTAAGTTTATGTAACATTTTAAATCCTTTGCTGTCATTTCAATGATGTTCACTGCTTCTTTCCCACGAGTAGATTCCATCTCAAGAAACCAGTTTCTTTACTTATCCATAAGAAACAAGTTCTCATCTGCTCTAGCTGGATCATGAGATTGTAGTCACATCTCAGTCACGTCTTCAGACTCCACTTCTAATTCTAGTTTCTTGCTGTTTCTAGCACATCTGCAGTTACTTCCTTCACTGAAGTCTCGAACCCCTCCAAGTCATCTATAAGGGCTGGAACTGACTTAATCCAAATCCTTGTTGAAGTTGATATTTTCACCTCATCCCATGAATCACGAATGTTATTAATGGTATCTAGAATGGTGAATTCTTTCCAGAAAATTTTTTTGTTTACTTTGCTCAGATCCATTAGAGGAACTATCTATGGTAGCTACTATCTGTGATAAGAATGAAATACTTATGAAATGTATTTCTTAAGTTAGCTACAGCCTTATGAAATGTATTTCTTTTTTTTTTTTTTTTTTTTGAGACGGAGTTTCGCTGTTGTTACCCAGGCTGGAGTGCAATGGAGTGATCTCGGCTCACCGCAACCTCCGCCTCCTGGGTTCAGGCAATTCTCCTTCCTCAGCCTCCTGAGTAGCTGAGATTACAGGCATGCGCCACCATGCCCAGCTAATTTTTTGTATTTTTTTAGTAAAGATGGGGTTTCACCATGTTGACCAGGATGCCTCGATCTCTTGACCTCGTGATCCACCCGCCTCGGCCTCCCAAAGTGCTGGGATTACAGGCTTGAGCCACTGTGCCCGACCGAAACCTATTTCTTAAGTAATAAGACTTGAAATTACTTCTTGATCCATGGGCTGCAGAATGGAGGTTGTGTTAGCATGCATAAAAATAACATTCATCTTCTTGTACACCTCCATCAGAGCTCTTGGGTGATCAGGTGCATTGTCAATGAACAGTAATATTTTGAAAGGAATATTTTTTCTGATGTAGCAAGCATCAACATGAGCTTGTAGACAGATTTACACTCATCCAGGCTTTTTCGTTCCCGTTATAGAGCACAAGCAGAGTAGATTTAATGTAATTTTTTTTTTTTTTGAGATGAAGTCTCACTCTGTCACCCAGGCTAGAGTGCAGTGGCACAATCTTGGCTCACTGCAACCTTCACCTCCTAGGTTCAAGCAATTCTCGTGCCTCAGCCTCCTGATTAGCTGGGACTACAGGCGTGTACCACCAAGCACTGCTAATTTTATGTATTTTTAGTAGAGATGGGATTTTACCATATTGGCCCGGCTGGTCTCAAACTCCTAACATCAGATGATCTGCCTGCCTTGGCCTCCTAAGGTGCTGGGATTATAGGCGTGAGCCACTGTGCCCGGCCGATTTAACGTATTTCTTAAAGGCCCTAGGATTTTCGGAATGGTCAAGTAATAATGGCTTCAACTTAAAGTCACCAGCTTCATTAGGCCCTAACAAGAGAGTCATCCTGTCCTTTGAAGATTTGAAGCCAGGCATTGACTTCATCTCTCTAGCTATTATGAAAAACTCTACTGGTCCCAGAGGATGAAGGGCCTAATGTGGCATCAAAGATTGCACCTTCTTCCAAAAGAAGGCTATTTGATCTACATTGAAAATCTGCTGTTTCGTGTAGCCACCTTCATCAATGATCTTAGCATGCTCTTCTGGATACTTTGCTGCAGCTTCTCCATCAACACTTGCTGCTTTACCTTGCAATTTTATATTACAGAGTTGGCTTATTTTCTTAGACCTCGTGAACCAACCTCTGCTGGCTTCTGACTTTTTTTTTTGCAGTTTCCTTACCTCTCTCAGCCTCCATAGAACTGAATAGAGTTAAGGTCTTGCTCTAGATTAGGTTTTGACTCAAGGGAATGTTGTTGCTGGTTTGATCTTCTATCCAGATCACTCAGACTTCCTCCATATCAGTAATACAGCTGTTTCTCTTTCTTATCATATGTGTGTTCACTGGAGTAGTGTGTTTACTTTTTTTAAAAAACTTTTTCTTTGCATTCACAACTTGGTTGTTTTCTGCAAGCAGCTTAGCTTTTAGCCTGTCTCAGCTTTCGACATGCCTTCCTCGCTAAGCTTAATCATTTCTAGCTTTTGATTCCCAGTGAGAGACATGTGACTTTTCCATTTACTTGAACACTTAGAGGCCTTTGTAAGGTTAATAACTGGCCTAATTTCAATATGTTGTGTCTCAAGGAACGGGAAGCCCAAGGAGAAGGGGAGATAGTGGGACAGCCAGTGAGTGGAGCAATCAGACCACAAACAGCAGTTATCAATTAAATTCACCATCTTATATGGGCATGATTCGTGGTGTCCTAAAACAGTTAAAATTTTAATATCAAACGTCACTGATCCCAGATCATCATAAGAAGTATAATAATAATGGAAACATTTTAAATATTGCAAGAATTACCAAGATGTGACACAGACACATAAAGTGAGCACATGGTATTGCAATAATGCACTGATAGACTTGTTCAATGCAGAGTTGCCACAAACCATCAATTTGTAAAAACTGCAATGTCTGTGAAACACAGTGAAGCCAAGCATAATCAAGTGGAGTATGCCCGTAAGAAACATTACATATGAAAAATCAGCAGTGCAAGGCATTAAGCAATTGCCAAGTTGCTTGGCACTTATGAAAGCCTCTTCGAATTTGGAGGAAAGAGGGTTGGCTAGAAGACTTGAAAGATTTAAGGTTTGAGCCAGACCTTGGATGAGCTGAGAGAGTCGTCTTAGGCTAAATAACGATCTCAAAAGTGTGAAAATTGCTATTACTGTTATCTTTTTCTGTTCTCCTATTTCTTCAGACTTTACTGGTCCCCCAGAGGATGAAGGGCCTAATGTAAAGGAGAACTGAGGCCTGATTTTGGCATTACCTCAAAGATTTGTCACCCCTGGCTGATCTCTGCAAAGGCGGAGCCGTTAAAAGGAACATGGGAGCTTCCTGCTATAGGCTGGTCTGGTATTGTGGGATATTATTGTCCTCAAAAGCTGGGTGTGTGGGCCATGCTGATAAGGTCATCCACATCAGTCTAAGGACCATGTGTTCTTCAAAACTTTCCACTGACTCTTAGGACCAGCAAGGTCCAGAAGTAGAAGACAGAGATTTATGCTGTTTGGAGTCTTGATTGCTTGGCAAGTATTAATACAATTCTGGGGCACTTACGGTTGGTTAGTGGGGCAAATTTTGCTTAACACCAGCTTTTCTCCCTCTCAGAGCTACTTTAAGTTATCTGGCAACGTTCCCAAATAAGGGTAACCCTGTCTGGAGAAGCCTAGGCCTTTTCCTTCCTTTTGTTATTTTTTTTTTCAAGTGCTACAACCAGCAGTCGCTACTCCTTCCTGCCCTCCCCGCAGAGTTGCTGACTTCTCCCCAGTGACATGTATTTGGAAACTTTTTAAGATAGTAGAAAATCAACTTAGAGACTGTCTTTTTCTTCTTCTTCTTTTTTGTTTTTAGACCAATGGGAATATTGTGTGTCGTGGATGGAAAGATCTAAATACTACTATTTTCACATTAAGTTCAGTATAACAAGGTTATTTCCATGTCTTGGCACACAGCCTGAGTTAACTTTGTTTTGCTGGATGTGCATACAGTGAATTCTGTTCGAACAAGAAATCATGTGTAACATGCTTTTGCAAAATCATGTCATGTCATTAAAGCAGTTAATTTAATAAAGATGGGCTTCACCAAGGGGTTTCTGGTACAACAGCTGCAGTTAAATATCTATACACTGTTAACATATTTTTTAAACAATAAAAATAAACTTTTAATTATAGAATAGTTTTCAATTTACAGAAAAGTTATGAAGATAGTACAGAAAGTTACCCGATACTCTACCCAGTTTCCTGATTATTAACATCTTACATTAGTGTGGTACATATGATACAATAAATGAACCAATACTGACACCTTAATGTCAACTAAAGTCCATACTTTATTCAGATTTCTTTAGTTTTTACCCAGTGTTCTTTTCTGGTACAAGATTTCAAATTGCATTTAATCTTCATGACTCCTTAGGCTCCTCTTGGCTGTGACAATTTCTCAGAATTTTTATTTTTGATGACCTTAGCAGTTTTGAAAAATATTGGTCAGAAATTTTTTATTATGTCCTTCAACTGGGATTTGTCTGATATCTTTCTCATTATTCGATTTGAGTTACGTACTTTTTGGAGGAAGACCACAGGGTGCCATTGTCATCACATCATACCAAAGATATGTGTTATCAACATGATTTATCACTGTCAATGTTAATCTAGATGACCTTGCTGAGGTAGTGTTAGGATTTTCCACTGTAGAGTCATTCTTTCTTACTCCTTTTCTCTACCGCACTCTTTGGGAAGAAGTCACTATCCAGGCCGCATTTAAGGAGTGGGGAGTTATACTTTTCCTCCTAGAGAGTGGAGTATTTACATAATTTATTTGAAATTCTTCTGTATGGATTTGTCTGTTCTCTTCCATTTGTTTATTTAATAATTAATTTGTTAAATATACTATTTCATAAATTAATAGCCTATTTCAATATAGACTTATGGATATTTATTTTATACTTTGGATTATCATTGAATAGGATTCCATTTTATTGCTCAAATTCCTCTAATTTTGGCTATTGGAAGCTCTTACAGTTGGCTCTTGTGTCACTTTGACACACCCCATCATTGTAAGCTTTCCTTTTTTTCTTAATTACTTTCTGGCCCTATAGGATTCTTGAGGATTACCTTGTAATATTTCCTGTCCCCAGCCTAGAGTCATCTATTTATAAGGGAAATTCTGGTTCTTTTTACGGGAGAATGATTTAGAAACAAAAATCTGGGGGTTAGATGTGCTTATTGCTACTGCAGTATTATTGCTTAAAGGTCCACTCAGCTGACAGAGCAAGAAAATATAGACATATTCTAAACCATATATATACATATATATATATGCACAACTATAAATAGTTCTGTATTTATTCATATGTATCTCTATTAAGCTAAACCTGAGTTTATATTGATGTCTCTAACTTTAATCCATTACCACATGGATCATTCTAGCTATCTCCCCTTACTTGTCTATAAGCTTCCACTCCCACAGTGAGAAGCCTGATTCCTATTGTCTGTCATCCATTTATGTAATTTTCTGATTCCAGTATACATGTTATAGTGGTTTCAGAATTATGAATCTTGGGAAACAGAGTAATGTTCTTTTGTATGTTCCTTTTGCCTTTGGTCTTACAGACTTTACTCACATCTAAAGTGACTTAGGGCCAGGAGTAGGGACTCATGCCTGTAATCCTAGACTTTGGGAGGCCAAGGTGGGTGGATTTCTTAAGGCAAGGAGTTCAAGACCAGCCTGACCAATGTGGTGAAACCCCATCTTGACTAAAAATACAAAATTAGCCAGGTGTGGTGGTGTGCACCTGTAGTTCCAGCTACTTGGGAGGCTGAGGCACAAGAATCACTTGAACCAGGGAGATGGAGGTTGCAATGAGCCAAGATCATGCCACTGAAGTCCAGCCTGCGTTACAGAGTAAGACTCTATCACAAAAACAAAAAAAGGGATTTAGGTCAGCACCCTTTTCCTCTACCTCCCTCTGTGAGGTTATTTCATGCATTTGTAATACAGTTCAATTATTTTGTCACAACTTACATTTTATTCTGGGCTCCCTTGACTTCCTGAATAATTTTTGAAAACTTTGTATAGGTTAAGGTTCATTCTTTGTGATTTAAAGTTTTATAGATTTTGACAAATGCATATTGTCATGTATCCACCATTACAGAACCATACTGAAAAATTCTATCACTCTAAAAATATCCCCTCTACTGTGCCTATTCAACCTTTCCCTTTCCTGATGAATCTTTAGTAATCACTGATCTATTTATTATCTCTTTAAATTTAGCAGTTTTTTTAAAAAAATTTAAATTTTAAAAAATATTTTTAAGTTTTGGAGCTCTAATAAGTTGATTGGTCTTTCATAGATAATGAGTCCTTTTTTTTTTGAGACAGTTTCGCTCTTGTTGCTCAGGTTGGAGTGTAATGGTGCGATCTCAGCTCACTAAAACTTCTACCTACCAGGTTCAAGCAATTCTCCTGTCTCAGCCTCCTGAGTAGCTGGGATTAAATATCCTTGACCTTAAAGAAATTATAGCTTTTATCAGTTATACTTGCAATTCATGGATTTGGGTTTGTGTTTTGAAGTAGCAATAACATCTTATCTTTTTTATTTTTATTTGTTTATTTTTTAAGAAATAGGGTCTTGCTCTGTTGCTTAGGTTGGAGTGCAGTGGCATAATCATAGCCTTGAAATCCTGGGCTCAAGTGATCCTCTTGCCTCAACCTCTTAAGTAGATGGGACCATAAACATGAGCCACCATGCCCAGTTAATGCTTTTATTTTCATTTTTTAAATATGAGATCCCATTATGTTGCCCAAGCTGGTCTCCTGGCCTTAAGCAATCCTCCTGAATTGGCCTCCCAAAGTACTAGGATTACAGATGTGTTACTAGGATTACAGGTGTGAGACACTGCACCTGGCCAATCTTACCATTTTTGATGAAGTGACAGCTCACTCATTATCTCTGCAGACCTTTGAGACATTTAGACAAGTTGAGGCACTTGATGTGGGGGGTAGGATAAAGGAGGTAAAGAGGATATTTCAACAGAACATTTAGGTAAGAGAATTCACTAATACAAGGCAAGAGAGAGGTAGTAATTATAGCTCAAATAAGAGTGGTTATAATCATTGAGAAATACTTGCTGTAAACCAAGGTAATGCCTACACAGCACTGACTTCATTAAGTACTAGAGTTGGGTTAGATATTTGCCATAGCATAGTGCTGAGTCTGTCCTGCAGATTCTGACCAAGCTACAGATGAACAGAGTATGCAGACACAGGTATTTTGCCTGTGAGCTCCGCTAGGGGACTGCACGGCTTAGCACCACCAATGGGCCTTGATAAGGCAAAGATGCTCGCATTTATTTAGTACAGATTTAATGACAAAGGCCTGGAGCAAACAGCATTTGTGGGTAATTAACATTGTCAGCCCCCTAAAGTAGGTTATTTTCCAGAGAAATAGATAAACAAACTTATCTAGATAAATTCCTTTGTGCTCCCTTGTTATCTACTCTCTGCCATTAGCTCAAGGTAAGAAGATTAGGCTGCCTTCAGCCATAATACTTTCCTGAAACTTTTGCAAAATCTCCTGTCCTTCCAAGAAGCTTTTGCATATTTCCTATAATTTTTCCCACCACCCTGACTGATCTCCTACATCTCCCCTTTTTCTGTTTTTTTTTTTTTTTTTTTTTCATCAGGTATTATTGATTGAAAAGTACAGATATGTGCAGCAACAGGTTTGTCAGGCACAGCGGTTATGTCATGTTCTGCCTTTGCATCCTAGAATTAGTAAATAACATATGACAAACATGAGTATACTCAGTAACATGTAGTGACTCAAGGAGTGACATGTAGTGTTACTTGGCACCTCAGGCCACTGTGTCCATTACTGAGGGACCTCACTGGGGGTATTTCAATCCTTCCTAGCCAAACAGCTATGTTATTAGAGGCTGGGAAGGGGGTGCTGCCTAAGTAACAGAGCAAAAAAAAGCAGATCTAAGAGATGAGCCCAATAGAGTGTAGCAGGGGTTGCAGGCTGAGTGAGAGAATAAGAAAGGTTAATACCCTACAAAAGTTGCAATGTACAATAGAGAGCATGGCAAGGAACAAATTATCTGGAGTGAATGGTGTCTGTGTCCAGAGAAGGATTTGCTCAGCCTCCTAAGTTGTCTTCTTCAGCATGATATCCAGGGCTGCGGGTCCTGCAGGGTCATTTCCTTCATATCTGGTACTGGGTTGGGTCCTAGCCATGCCATGGTATGGTTTGATGCATCATGCTGGAATCCAAAGAGGGCCTGAGGAGGTATGAACATAAGCATATCCTCTTCCCCATGTTAGCAAATCATCTGGACTATACCATACATTACTATTTACATCTTTCCATAAAACTGCAGGTTTTTATGTCTTGAGTGGTTTTAGCAAAGTCCTTTTCTATAGCTGATTGACATTTGTCATGTAAATTTAAGAAATTCAAAGTAAATACGGCTTGTGCGGGCCAGGTGCGGTGGCTTACGCCTATAATCCCAGCACTTCGGGAGGTCGAGGCAGGTGGATAACGAGGTCAAGAGATCGAGATCATCCTGGTCAACATGGTGAAACCCCATCTCAACTAAAAATACAAAAATTAGCTGGGCATGGTGGCACGTGCCTGTAGTCCCAGCTACTCGGGAGGCTGAGGCAGGAGAATTGCTTGAACCCAGGAGGCAGAGGTTGCGGTGAGCCGAGATCACGCCATTGCACTCCAGCCTGGGTAACAGGAGCGAAACTCCGTCTCAAAATATATATATATATGTATATATACGGCTTGTGCTAGTAGTGTTCCAGGGTCCTTATTCATATTCCCCCTTTTTTTGTTTTCTGAGCATATTTTTAAGGGTGGAGTGGGCATGTTCTACTATGGCCTGTCCTTGGGGGTTCTATGGGTTGCCGATGGAATGTTGGATGTTCCATGTGTGACAAAATTGTTGAAATTGTCAGCTGGCATAAGCCAGACCATTATCAGTTTTAATTTTTGTGGGCTGCCCCATAAATGCAAAAGTTAAAGAAGATGTTTAACTTATCAGGTAAACTCTCCAGGAAGAGCATGTGTGCTAATTAGATGAGAATTGGTATCAACGGATACATGTACATATCTGAGTTTTCCAAATTCAGGGATGTGTATAACATCTGTTTGCCATAACTGATTAGGTTCTAGTCCTCTAGAGTTAACACCTGTTAAAGGAGGGGGCATGCTTGTGATCTGGCAATCTGGGCACTGCAGGATACTTTGTTTAGCTAGTCTTCGAGTAAGTTGAAATTGTTAAGTTTCTCCAAAATTGATGTGATTGGGTGGCTTGGTCAAGCAGTGACATCATAACCTGCAGTTCTGCTTGATCATTGCCATAAGCCAGTGGGCCAGGCAGTGAGCCCTGGGCTTGAATACGTGTAGTAAAAATAGGATGTGTTTATAGATCTAGCAATTGCTGAAGCCAAAGAAAAAGGGTACACAGGGTAGGCTCAAGAGTGGACTTAGTGAGGGCTGTCTCAAGGTTCTGCAATAAATAAACAGAGTAAGCAGAGTCACTAACAATATTGATGGGCTGAGCAGAAAATGTTTCCAGGGTTAATATTAGGGCTCCAACCTCAACTCTTTGAGTGCAGTTAAATCCAGATCAAGTGAGGGAGTTAGGCAGTTCCCACCATATAAGAGCTTTTCCATTTTTACCAGAGCCATCAGTAAAAAGCATTAAAGTGTTGGGTATGAGGGAGTGAATTACTTTTGTAGGCAAAACTACAGGAGTATGAGGTAAGAACTGAAGTAGTTTGCCAGCAGGAACTGCATGTTCTATATGGCCTGCATAATCAGAGAGTGCTATTGAAGATCTAGAGATAGGGGCAAAACTGCTTCAAATTGCTTTTTACTCAAGGGAATTCTTAAGACATCAGGGTCATAACCTAGCAACAGATTGCATCATCTGTGGCCTGTATAGATGACTTTACTAAACTAGCTGGATACAGGGAGATAGTTCCACTATGTGAGCAAAAATCCCATTCTAGGAAGCACAGTACTGGGGCCATCTGTTGTATTAGTTCTGTTGGGGAATGTTTAGTAGGAAAAACAAACAATTGAACTGAATATTGTAGGTCTATGAGATCTAGTTGCCTCTTAGAAATAGCTTGCTCTATTTCCTCAATTTCCTTTTTTTCTGGCGGGGGTTAAGTACCTGGGAGAATCTAGGACTCTTGCCTTTTAAGATAGAAAACAGGTTTTGCAACTTATCAGTAGTTATGCCCAACTAGGGTGAAGCCAGATAATATCACCTAGTAATTTTTGATAATCATTTAAGGTATGTAAGTTACTAGTATTGAATTTAACCTTTTGAGATCTTACTGACCAGGGAGTTAGGATGTATCCAAGATATTTCCAAGGAGAGGACATCTGTACTTTTTCATGTCCTCTGATTAAACCTAACTGTGTACTCCTTTGGACAGAAGCATATAAAGTTAAAAGTACAGGCTCCATTGGGGATACTAGTAAAATATTATTCATAAAATGAATAATCTTGCAATTAGGAAATTCTTTTCTACTGGGGAGCAAAGCCTGATTTACATGATACTGACACATGGTGAGACTGTTAGTATTCCTTGAGGAAGCACTTTCCAATGAAATCAGCAAACTGGTCTTTCATTATTGATAGCTGGTAATGTAAACACAAATTTTTTGTCCTGTTCTGCAAGGGGAATAGTATAAAAGCAGTCTTACGTCAATAATGACTATCGGCCAATCTTGAGGAATCACAGCAGGGGAAAGGGGCCCCAGCTGAAGAGTCCCCATAGGTTTCAGATTAGCATTAATAGCATATATGTCATGCAAATGTCTCCATTTGCCAGACCTTTTGGAAATGATGAAAATGGGCGAATTCCAAGGGCTGCTTGACGATTCTATATGGCTGGCTATTAATTAGTTAATAGAATTAACTATTTAATTGAATAATGAATTATTCATGGACTCATTGTAATTTCTCTTCCTTTAAAGGCTACTGTTCTATCCAAATAGGATTTTGAGAGAGCCATGTTAGCGGTAGGGCTGTTTTAAGGTTCAGCCCTTGGAATAACAGTGAAGAGGTCATGTGGTAATTGTTTGCTATGGCCTCAATTTATCCTTTCGTAAATGGGCTATTGGCTCCGTTTTCTCTAATGCTTTTTCTTATCTTTTTATAAGTGTCAAAAGAAATGGGTTCAAATAACTAATTACCTTGTTGATCTTGCATTACCCGGCAGGCCAAGCGCTCCCCTTCTAATGCTGCTTGCCTAAGATGGGGTCCCATAGCTGTAGCGTCTCCCTTGTCTTTTTTCCAATTTATTGGGGAAGGAGGCTCAGGCAAGACCTTTGTTTCCTCTTTGGTATTTTTACTCAGAAATTGCAAGGCTGAGGGAGAAGGAGGACATGGTAAGGTAGGTGGTTCCTCCTCCCTTCCCTCTTTAGGCTCTTCTGTGTAGAGTGGGGCCAAAGCAGCCCTGACTAAGGCCCATAAAGTTAAAGATGTTACTGGGACCCATGGCCCTTGTGCATGATATTGTTTAAGATTTCTTCCCACTTGTTCCCAGAGCTCTGTGTGTAGCGTGCCTTCTCCTGGGAACCATGGGTTATGGGAAACAATACTTTGCATTAGGTCCCTTAATTGAGCCTGCAAAACCAAGGATCCACTAGCTTTGAGCAGCTGCTTCAATACTGTTATATACTGTTTCTGTTGAGCTGATAACTGTTGTCCCAAGATTGAACCCTAGCCTGAACAATTCCCTCAAACTTGGAAATCCCTAGCAGGCGCCAATGACTGCACAATCTCTTCACCTTCCTTTTTGAGGGTTCCGTTGTGATCCATTGCAGCATTCCTCAATGCAGGGGCACCAGCTGCAGAGTCTGTCCTGCAGACTCTGGCCAAGGGACGGATGAACAGAGTACAGAGACACAGGTATTTTGCCTCTGAGCACGGCTAGAGGACCCACGGCTTAGCACCGCCAATGAGAAAGTGTGGCCCAGGTAAGCCAGAGATGCCTGCATTTATTTAGTACAGATTTAATGACAAAGGCCTGGAGAAAGCACCATTTGTGGGTAATTAACATTGTTGACCCCCAAGTGGATGATCAAAGATTGGTTTCCAGAAACAGGTAAATAAACTTATCTAGATACATTCCTTTGCACTCCCTTGTTATCTACTCTCTGCCATTAGCTCAAGGTAAGAAGATTAGGCTGCCTTCAGCCATAATACTTTCCTGAAGCTTTTGCAAAAGACACTACTTGACATTGTGCTTTGACAGTCTATCGGCACTACTTATACATGTTTTATCAAAAGAGAAATACTGATAAGATAAGCATAAGATCTTTGTTTCAGTTCAGCAAACTCTCACTGGGTGCCTGCTCTGCTTGAAGCTGCTGTGCTGTGCACTCCAGGCTTACCTTCTTCTGGTGCCATGTTTGGTTGCATACTTTCACTTTGGAAGGGTTTGCCATTCTGCAACATTCAGGGGCTTCCCCAAGCTCAGTTAGGGCATTCCTCCCTGACTACCTGGAAATAGAAAGACATGGGTGATGTCAGGTCATACTTCACTCCTTCTCCCAACATTGCCTCAGTTCCACAGTTGCTGGTTGAATACATAGAATCACTTAACTTTGGGAAAAGGGGTGGAGAGGTCCTTTGTGCTATAGAAGGGAAAGGCCTTTGACTCTCATTTCCTCAAGTACCCTTAGGTTACTTCTGAAAAATAAGTAGAAGATATCAGAGGGGGGAAAAAGCAAGAGACACAAGTACAAAAGACAATGTTTTGTTTAATACGAACATAGATTAACACATAGTGAAGAGGAACGGAACTCACTCTTACTGAGTGCCACCTATGTGCCAGAGTCTGTTTTGGGAGTTCTCACATATTTATTCTTTTTTTACCCCCCACCATGGCTCTTGTGAGGTAGATTTAAAAAAAAAAGAAAAGACAACACCTTTCGTTTACAGATACATTGGGGTTCAGAAGCGCTCACTAACTTGTCTAAGATCATAAAAAAAGAATTGAATTCAGATCTTCTTAATGCCCTGGCAGCACTCTAAAATCATCTTGGCCTTTAAAAAAAACATGGCCGAGTCTGTGTACGGTGGCTTATGCCTGTAATCCCAGTACTTTGGGGGGCCAAGGTGGGTGGATTATGAGGTCAGGAGATCAAGACCATCCTGGCTGGGCAACATGGTGAAACCCTGTCTCTACTAAAAATACAAAAATTAGCTGGGTGTGGTGGTGTGCCTCTGTAGTCTCAGCTACTCAGGAGGCTGAGGCAGGAGAATCACTTGAACCTGGGAGGCAGAGGTTGCAGTGAGCTGAAATTGCACCCCTACACTCCAGCCTGAGCAACAGAGAGAGATTCTGTCTCAAAAACTCAATCAATCAAACAAAAAACATGGCTGAAACCTACCCCAAACCCAATAAAATTCCAATCTCTGAAGGTTCGGATGGGCATTAGTATTTTTTATAATTGGCCCTGTGATTATAATGTACAGCCAGAGTTGAGAACCATGGCTCTGACTGAAGAGACAATGCCTCTCCTACTGCTCTCCACAAGAAGGGACAGGGCACTTTTTCAATGAGTGTGCATTCTAAATACTCTTGAAACACTTTCAGATACATCCATCCCTTTTTCTCTGCTCCTCCTCTCTTGTACCACAGGGGTCCTTCTCATCTCTGGATATCTGTAAACAAGCAGATGGAATGAGGGGAGAGGTTGTTACTGATGGTAGAGAAATACAAATTCGACTGAATTAATTTTAATCAGTATTTATCTTTTGATAAAACATGTATGTGTAGTGCCGATAGACTGTCAAAGCACAATGTCAAGTAGTGTCAAGAAAATTTGATATAGTTTTCCAAACTTGTTGACAACTTTGATTTGTTGAATATGCATACACCAGTACCAAAGCATACTGACTTAGTATCTTGGCTTATAGAGATCATAAAAAGGATGGGGCAGGGGTCTATTGCTGGTGGGAAAACAATTTTGAATTCCTGAGATTAGATTCGTTAATTGCCATATAACACGTAACATTTTACCCCAAGATTTTTGAAGTAATGTGATTTACCATATCTCTGGCATCTCATATACAAAAATCCATTATTATTATATTTTAAGTTTTTTCACACCCTCCACACTCCCAAAAAATCCATTATTTTACAGTCTCCTTTTAATCTTCAAATTGACCATGAACAAGGATTGTTTAAAAACATCAAAATGTCATAATATTTTGAACACTTTGTCATATGTTATGAAGAATCTTTTCATATATTCATCTATAACTAAAGTTGAATACATAAATACAGTCATTCTTGGAATTGGCAAAACATGTCATTTTGTACAATAGTTACCTTGGGCATTTATTTTAGGATACGTAAAACCAGAGTACCACCTATCCTGAGTTTTATCAATAGACTTCTATTTTAATGGAGAATTAGAAACAATATAGAGAACTGAATGCTCATCTTCCACCCTATCCAACTAGCTCCATCCTTCCTGCCCTGACTATCTGGTCCCCAGTGATGCAGAAACTACCATTACTACTCAGTCCATTTTATGTGGTTCCTGCTTGGTCACTGTTGGGTTTATGGAGCATGCCTTAAACCATCAAACCACAATAGCATATTGCATGTTGGACATTGTGTGTGGTCCTTCCTGATTTCTACATCTAATGTTAAGTTCCACAGGGAAATCTGAGGAAACCTTGATATTGCTGCCTGATTATTGCACTACAGACAAATTGCATGGTGAATATACTTTTCTTTATTACACTGATATCAGTTCTATTTTCTTTTTAGCTTTGATCAGTTTATGTTCAATTACTTATATTTTTCTGGCAAATGATTTCTTCTTTCTGCCCCTATTTGCCCCTAAAATGAAATACCCTACTTTGTGAGGATCATCTTGCCAATTTATAGCAATTATTTTTAACTCCCCAAGTCCATTTTGCATATTGCTCCTGACTCCAGAAATAGTCAGTTACATTTGTTAAATACAAGTAACAATACCCCATATAACCACTGCACATCATCGAATAATCTCCCACTTTTTCACCAGGATTCTTTCTTGCATTTTATTGCAAAAAATTTCAAATATAGAAAGTAAAATAATAAAACATATCCCCACGTACCATCCAGCTTCAGCAGTTATAATCTCATCCCTAATCTTGTTTTATCTGTACCGCACCCATTCCTCTTTTTCAAACTAACCCCAGATTTCATCTGTACATATTTCAGTGTGTGTCTCCAGTAGATAAGGACTTTTGAAAAATTACAGCCACAATACTATTACCACACCTTATAAATTAACAATTCTGTAATATTATAAAATATCTACTCAGTCTTCAAATTTTTTGATTTTTTTTAAAAGTTTCTTTTAAATTGGTTTGAATCAGAATTTCAAGGTCCTGGTATTAATTTTGTTGGTATATCTTTTAAATATCTTTTAATTTATAGGTAGGTACCTCATTCTCTTTTTTCTTCTCTGCAATTTATTTGTTCAAGAAATTGAGTTGTTTTATTGATTGTTTTAATCTAGTCTCATGCAGACTGGATTTTACTGATTGCATTCCTGTTGTATTTTTTTTAACATGTGTATCCGTCACCTTTTTTCCCCATAAACTGTTAATTAGATTTAGAAGTTTCCATTTTTGGCAAGACAACTTCAGAGTATGTGATATGTGCTTCCATCAGAAGGCACAAAATATATATTTGTGCCCCCTTTTGTAATGTGAAAAGTCATTGGTGATTATTGTTAGCTTCATTCCTTTGTGAGGTATGCGAAATGGTGATACCCAAATGCTACCTATTTTAGTCTTTCATTATTTGGAATACTTTAAAGAGACTTTTCCCCATCAACGATTTGGTTGTCCTGTGGTACAGTTTGTGCAGCAAAGGGAGGTTGAGTGTTGCTATTATCCCTGTTGTGTGTTTTCACAATAATGAATTGGTTCTAAAGGTGAACGGTGATTTCTTCATAGTAGTATTATGACTATGTAGAACTCAATGTATCTGATACATTTCAATCCATTGCAGTTATTATTTTTATTGCTGCTTAGACTTCTACTTTGGCCAGTAGGATCCACTTAAGGTTGGCTCCTGAGTCCTTTTGACACAACCCTAGTAATTTTAGATAGTGTCCTTGCTTTCTGGTATAATTCCTGCCCCAGACTTGGTTAGCTATTTTTCCAAAGGGACTTGGGCCATTTTAATAGAAAATAGCATTTAGAAATAGCAATCTTGGTGCTGGGATAGAGGTAATCATTTAGTAAAAACCTATGGGAAGGAGGCAATGAGACACGTGGATATTCAGGAGGACATCATTCCAGGCAGAAAGAACAGCATGTGCAAAGACTCGGAGGCTGGAGCAGAGGCAGCAAGAAGAGAGTAGTAGGAAGGAAAGAGAAGTGATGAGGAGCAGGCCAGGCAGGGCCTGGTGGGAGACTGGAAGGACTTTGGCTTTTTTTGGGGTGAGATGGAGACTTTGATAAGTTTTGAGCAAAGGAGTTCCATAATCTTTTCTTTTGCTTAATTTTAACTGAATTATTACGGGTTCTGGGTTGAAAATCGGGTGAAGAGTTTGAAGAGCAGAATCTGGGAGACCAGTGAGGAGGCTATCACAATAATATAGGATACAGGTGAGAGATGATGTGGCTTGGAGCAGTGTGGTAGCAGTAAAGGTAACGAGAAGAGGTCAGATCCTGGATATATGTGGAAGACAGAACCCGCAGAATTCGGTAAAGGATTGGACTTAGATTGTAAGGAAAGAGGATTCAAATGTGACTCCAAGGTTTATGGCCTGAGGTGTAAATGAAATTATAAAACATGGTAACATGAATGGCATCTTTTCTGTGGGTCAGTGCAGTGTTTGTGTCTGTGGGAAAGGAGTGGGGATCGGTTAGGCAAAACTTCACAGGGGATGATGTGGTTTGGATATTTGTCACCTCCAAATTTCCCGTTGAAATGTGATCTCCAATGTTGGAGGTGGGACCTGGTGGGAGGTGTTTGGGTCATGGGGGCAGATCCCTCATGAATGACTTGGTGAAACTGAGTTCATTTGAAATCTGGTTGTTTTTGAGTCTGGCACCTCCCCCTTCTCTCTTGTGCTCCCTGTCTTGCTATGTGATGCACCAGCTCCCACTTCACTTCTGCCATGATTGTAAGTTTCTTGACGTCCTCACCAGAAGCAGATGCTGGTGCCATGCTTCTTGTACAGACTGCAGAACCATGAGCCAAGTACATCTCTTTTCTTTATAAATTACCTAGTCTCAGCTATTTCTATATTGCAGTGCAAAAAGAGCCTAACACAGGGGACCAGATATTTGAGTTATGAACAATATATAGGAGGACCAGGAAGATAAGAGAGGAAAGAACATTCTGAGCAGGGTAATAACTTGTAAAAATTCGGAGTTGTACAAGGATTATGAGTTCTGGAATTAAATTCAGTTTTTGGTGTGCAGGAAGCCTATAACAGGAAATGAGTTTAGAGAGGTAAAGAGAGTCCTTACATATTCTATGATAGGACTTTGAATTTTATTTTATGCATAAGGAGACTAGAATTTTTAAAATCTGTCAATGACATTATCAGATATCCATTTCAGAAAGATAAGGAGAGTATGCACTGGCGGAAGTGATGGGAATGGAGAGAGGAGATGAATTTGAGATGTCTTAAGGTATAGAAACAATAGGATTTGGTAAACAGTAAGATGTGGGATGTGGGGAGGGGTCTAAGAGTACCCTGAGGTTGCTGGGTTGTGTGACCAGGTGGACGGTGGTGCCATTATCTTTTTCTTTTTTTTTTTGAGATGGAGTCTTGCTCTGTTGCCCAGGCTGTAGTGCAGTGGCACGATCTCAGCTCATGGCATCCTCTGCTGCCTGGGTTCAAGCGATTCCCCTGCCTCAGCCTCCCAAGTAGCTGGGACTACAGGTGCATGCCACCACGCCCTGCTAATTTTTTTTGTATTTTAATAGAGACAGGGTTTCACCATATTGGCCAGGATTTGGCCAGGATGGTCTCAATCTCCTGACCTTGTGATCCACCCGCCTTGGCCTCCCAAAGTGCTGGGATTACAGGTGTGAGCCACTACACTCGGCCCCTACATTAGATAATGGCACCACTGGCTGGGTGCAGTGGCTCACACCTGTAATCCCGCACTTTGGGAGGCCAAAGCGGCCAGTCACCTAGGTCACTAGTTCGAGACCAGCTTGGAAAATATGGTGAAATCCCATCTCTGCTAACACAAAATTAGCCACTTGTAATCTCAGCTACTCGGGAGGCTGAATTGCAGTGAGCCAAGATCATGCCACTGCACTCCAGCCTGGGGGACAGAGTGAGACTCTATCTCAAAAAAAATAAATGTAGGGAATACTGGTACTGGATGGGAGCAGATTTGGAAGTAAAGATACAGAGTACGGTTTGGATGCTGAGTTTGAGCTGCTTGTAGGATATTCTCTTGACACCCAGTAGGTGGGTAGAAATACGGATCTGGAGCTCATGGGAGTGGACTAGGCAGAAATGTAAAGGCATGAGAAGTTATGAGCTAGGTAGAATAAGTGCAGTAGGGAGAGAAGGCAAAGGGTGAAGGTCTAGGGAATACCAACATTCATGACACACAAAAGTTGACTGAAAAGGAGCCATCATACACAGAGGAGGAGGAAAATCAGACATGAGGGGGGTTCTGAAAAATAAGAAAAGATAAATTTTCAAGAAAGAAGGCCAACAATGGCCCATGCTACAGAGGTCCAAGAAGATAAAACACAAAAACTGGTCTTTGCTTTAGAGGCCATTGGAAATCTTAGGGCAGTTTCTTTGGAGTGGTGCGGTGAGAAATGGGAATGTAATGGACGGAGAAGTAAATAAATGAGGAGTGGAGGTGCTGAAGGGAAGGCAAAGGTAGACCACAGTCTCAAGTAGGTTGTTTGTGAAGGAGCTGCTTTTCTTTAAATTAATTTTTAAAAATTATGATAAAGTTTACACAATAGAAAAGTTACCATACTAAGCATTTAAAATTTATTTTTATTTTTGTAAACTTGGGGTCTTGTTATGTTGCCTAGGCTGCTCTCAAACTCCAGGCCTCAAGACAGCCTACTGCTTCAGCCTCCCAAAATGCTGGGATTACAGGGTGAGCCAATGCACCTGGCCCATATTAATCATTTTCAACTGTACACTTAAGTATTGTTAAGTACATTCACATTGTTGTGCAGCCAATCTCAAGAACTTTTTCATCTTGTCAACTAAAACTCTATACTATTATACAACAGAATTTGTTTTTAAGAATGAGAATTACTTAAATATTTTATATGCATAGGGGGATGAACCAGTACAACGAAAGAGGATGAAGGTGTAGGAAAAATGAAAATCTTACCATTCTAAGAACTTTATAAGACCATTTCATCATTAAAAGACAAATATCTTTACCCCTTCCTAACAGCTCCCCCCATCTTTCTGAGTGCAGTTTTAGTTTTCTACTTTCTATTACAAAAAACAACAAAATTAAAAATGATGGTAATTTTTTGTTGAGAAACAAGATTTATTTTTTTAAGATTAATTCTGAGGCCTTTAGAAAGATACACATAAACTCCCATCTCTTTTATAATTATTTTTGTATGAGTTGGTGGTAATATATACTTAACCAAAGTATTCTCGTGATGCTGAGGAGGGTGTGAACCTGGACAACATGATTAAATTGTAGCACAGAGCATATTACCATAAAAAATGTTAAATGTTGTCAAAAGGCTCACATAATATTAGTTAGGGGTTAAAACTATGCTTCTATTACTCTATATTCAGTTTGAATGAACTTCAAATATTTATGAAGCGCTAGTTATTATAATGAGATTTTACGTCTTGATTAAACCAGAAGTTGGGTACTAGAACAATTTGCTTTTTACTGCCTCTTTCTCTCCCTGGTGAAATGTAAAGAGAATGAGTCAATTGTCAAAGTAACCTTTCATCAACAACAACTGATAGAACATGATAGATGTGACTCTGAATTTTAATTTTGTTTAAAATAGAGAACTGTGGTCAGGTGCTGTGGCTCATACCTGTAATCCTAGCACTTTGGGAGGCCAAGGCAGGCAGATCACTTGAGGCCAGGAGTTCAAGACTAGGCTGAACAACATGGTGAAACCCCATCTCAGCTAAAAATACAAAAATTAGCTGGGCGTGGTGGTGCATGCCTGTAATCCCGCTACTCGGGAGGCTGAGGCTCGAGAATCTATTGAATCTGGGAGGCGGAGGTTACAGTGAGCCGAGATAGCACCACTGCACTCCAGCCTGGGTGACAGAGTGAGACTCCGTCTCAAAAAAAAAAAGAATTTAAGAATGTAATAAAGTAGGCTGAGTATGGTGTGGCTCATGCCTGTAATCCCAACACTTCGGGAGGCTGAGGTGGGTGGATCACCTGAGGTCAAGAGTTGGAGACCAGCCTGAACAACATGGTGAAACCCCATATATACTAAAAATACAAAAATTAGCCAGGCAAGGTGGTGGGCGCCTGTAATCCCAGCTACTCAGGAGGCAGAGGCAGGAGAATGGCTTGAACCCAGGAGGCAGAGGTTGCAGTGCCATTGCACTGCAGCCTAGGAGACAAGAGTGAAACTCTATCTCAAAAAAAAAAGGAATGTAATGTAATAAAGTAGAGAACTGTTGCCACAGCACCCACCAAAGTGTGTCTCTCATTGACAGGTTCAGGTACTTGTCTGTGTTTCTCCTGCCTACCCCTCAGCCACTCTGGATCTTTCCTTTGATCATTCTTTTTTCTTTCTAGCTTTGATGTTCTGGTTTCCATTCTGTAATTCACAGAATATTTTGTGGGCATACTCTTTTCAAATTTCTCTCCAAAGCAATAGTACGTAAACCCATTATGTTGTTGAATTTTGCAAAAAATCCCCTCATATCAACTAAAACCAATTTTATCGTAACAGGATGACTATCAGACCAATATTCATTATTAGAGATGTAATCTAAACCGGCTTGAGAGAAGACATCCATTGAATCTTTCATTCAGTATATTAGTTGTTATTTTACATTCAAAATCATATAAATATGAAGCATTTAGGAGATAAAGGAAGTCTGGAGTATATACTGTGTGGCACTGTGCAAAGTAACAGAGATGCCTAAACTAAAAGGTTATCCTTTGTCCTTATTAAAGTATGACTGAAAGTTCCCTAGAGAATACAGTTTCTACATAGAATCAAAACAGTCCTTAGGGCTCACAGATTTAATGATTCATATGGTATAACTGACTTCAGATATAAATTTACATGCTGGACAGGCAATGTAGAAAAAGCAAGAACTGGGCCGGGCGCGGTGGCTCACGCCTGTAATCCCAGCAATTTGGGAGGTTGAGGCGGGTGGATCACGAGGTTAAGAGATCGAGACCATCCTGGTCAACATGGTGAAACCCCTTCTCTGCTAAAAATACAAAAAAATTTAGCTGGGCATGGTGGTGCGTGCCTGTAATCCCAGCTACTCTGGAGGCTGAGGCAGGAGAATTGCCTGAACCCAGGAGGTGGAGGTTGTGGTGAGCCGAGATCGCACCATTGCAGTCCAGCCTGGGTAACAAGAGCGAAACTCCATCTCAAAAAAAAAAAAAAAAAGAAAAAAAAGAAAAGAAAAAGCAAGAACTAGGAAACAGGAAAACAGACCTCTGTTTCTGCTTTGCGGCAATTCAATTTTTTTTTCAATCATTCTTGAAATATTTTTGGAGAGACCATGCTGTGAGAGAAACTGTATTAGGTGCTGGGGAGCATGGTAGCAAATAAGAGAGACCATGTGTGAGCCTAAGCAAGTGGCTTAGCTTCTCCACATCTCCAACCTTGTTTAGACTCGGTGTCTGAGGTTTCTTTCAAACCTGAAATGCTAAGGTTTGCAACAGCCTTGTGGAGGGAGAAGCTGCCAAGTGGTCTTGGGACTTGAGGACTTACCTTCCTCTCAAAAGGTTAGCCCTTGTTTTGATTTCAAAATAATTGTTACACAGTTTAAAAATAATTTGGTCAGGCTCTCATCTACATTGGAGTAATCTTGACAGTCTTGATGTGGCAATTCATGCTCATTAGACTTCAAAGGTAGGAAGTCAAAGTTGGGAAATGGTGGATGACTTTTGTCAACTCATAGCCAGGCAGCGGTTCCCAGAGAGCAGCTCCTCTGTGGTTCCACCCAGCCTTCCAGCCAATAACGCAGCTTCTCCTGCAGGAAACACATCACTTGGGTCACCTGTTGCTCTTTGCTCTAATGAGCCTTGAGAAAGGATTGCTGGTCATGGGACCAGATGCTTTATGGGGAGAGAAGAATTGTTCTTGCCTTTCACAGTTTTTCCAGTGGGTTTCAAGGTAACAAGTTTCTTATTATCTAGCTTCATAATTGCAGTAAGGAAAAAGCTTTATTGCTTGCAGCCGAGATGACTTTTTCAAGGGAGAAAAAGGGATTTCTATAACAAAGGGAGAGAGATGAAGAGGGAAGGAGTAAGGGAGAGAGGGAAGGAGAGAGAAGAGAGAGATTTGAATATACATTGCTTCAAGGATACAAAAAATTACAACCTGGAAAAGGCTTTGAGTAACTTTAGGAAAATGAGCTGCTGGAGTCCTCAGTCAATCTGTCCTTTCTAGTCAATGAAAAAGACCGGGTTTGAAGTTCCTTCCGAAACGGGGCCGGCTAATTTAGCCCCTCCCACGAACCCAAGGGTCTGTTATATCTCTGTTTCCTTGAGTACCTCTCTTTCGGAGACCGACCACAGCAAGCAGAGGCTGGGGGGAAAGAAACGAAGAAAGAGGAATACAAAAGCTGCTACTTATGGAAGATACAAAGGGTAAGACCAAAATTGATTTGATCCGAATCCTTAAGAAAAAAAATAGAAGGAGAAAACAAAGCCCAAACCAAAAGCTAGTACTTGAAAGCTGGAGGCAGAAAGCTATGAATGAATTTTCCCACCCTTTTCCTTCTGAGAGGAGGCAGAGAAAGAGCTTTGGGAAACTTTTTAGGAAGCAGAGTCCAGGGTTGCAGTCAAGGGTGGCTCTAGAGCAAGCTGGAGGGGCTCATGAATATTCATTATCAATTTGTATTCAGAGTTGGTTTTTTAGAGGCAAATGACTTTTTCAGTCCCCTTGCAGTTTAAGAGGCAGCTGCCTCATCTACAGTCCGGACTCATCTAGCCTCGGATCTGTATCTCAGGGTGTTTGCTTGAAGATGCTGGGCTCTGTGTGTAGATTTGTTTTGTTCTCGAATTTCTTGCGTGCTTTCCTGTTTTGAAATTAGCAAAGACTTCTTTTCTGGGAGCAAGACAGAGAAGTTAATGTGGCACGAGGTTGTCACAACAGGACCCCAGAGTATGTCTTTCAAAACGCTGAAAGTTTCTTGAGATATGTGGGGGAGTTCGTATGTGGGGGACAGAAGCGGGGGACGGGGACGGGTGGAGGGAGGAAATAGAATAACTAGTTCTATCTTAAAAGGGCAGTCATATCTAACTACATTTCGATTTTGTCTAAAAACTACAAGAGCAGCCTGGTTTGCACAGATGGTGTGCGGTCTCTATCTTTTACCTCTTTTGGGCATTTTCTGCCAGGACGGAGAGCCAGCTGCTTGCCAGCCTGTGAGAGCCAGGAAGAATCTCTGCAGCAGTGAGGGAGTGCAGGGTTGCAAACCTTTTTCTTTATTATCTCTAACCTCTAACATCCCCACAGGCTTATACCGCATAGAACATGGAAGAAGAGCATGAGTAGCCAATTGATTTCTTAATACTTACAATAATGAGAGCTGTTCATGTTGATGAAATCTTTATTCTGTGTTGGGAGCTGTACCTAGCATATTACACGTGCTACTTACTTATCATATGAACCTTATAAGTGCTATTATTGTTATTCCCATTTTCCAGATGGCAAAATTAAAGTACCGAGAGAATAACTTGACCTGAGATCTCATAGTAAGTGCTGAGTGTGGATGGAGGTAGTCTGAGGCAGGGCTGGAGGGCTTTTCCACTCCCCGACACTGTTAGTCTGCTTTTTCTCATGCCCTCACATTGTGGATTTCAGGTTTGCAAATTATTGAAGCTACTGAAGATAGAATGATACTGATAAAATCTTAAGTCTGTGAAGGAATTCGTACTTTGCACTCAAGTTCCCATACACTTTCTTCAGTTGGTGCTCATAGCCATTCTCTATGAGAAGCAGGTATTGTTATTAGGTCTTTTATAAAAAGGAGAAAGTGAGGTCAGAAGGGGTTAGATGACACCAGTCACAGCTAGTTGTCAAAAGTCTGGCCTGGTGGGCTGGGCATGGTGGCTCACACCTGTAATCCCAGCACTTTGGGAGGCTGAGGTGGGCGGATCTCCTGAGGTTAGGAATTCGAGACCAGCCTGGCCAACATGGTGAAACCCCCTTCTCTATTAAAAATACAGAAATTAGCCAGGTGTGGTGGTGTGTGCCTGTAGTCCCACCTACTCGGAAGGCTGAGGCAAGAGAGTCACCTGAACCCAGGAGGCGGAGGTTGTAATGAGCTAAGATTGCACCACTGCACTCCAGCCTGGGTGCAGAGTGAGACTCTGTCTCAAAAAAAAAAAAAAGAAAGAAAGAAAGAAAGAAAGAAAAAAAATATATATGTGTATATGTGAACTGGATCTGAAATCTTCTGCTTCTGCTTTTTCTTTCAACCTGCAGAGCAGGCCCAGTCATCTCTGAGTCTGTCCCCACCCCAAGCTGGGCCTCACTGAGTTGCTTTCAGTTCCCCTAGGGAACTGCTTCTTTCCTCAGACTGCAGCTAGGCCCTTTCTTCTGTCTTAAGGACCTGTCTGGTGCTCTCCTTCCTTAGTCTGAAGCCAAGCTGCCTGGGTTTGAATTTTAGCTCCACCATTTACTGTGTGTCTCAGTTTCCTCGTCTGTTAAATGAAGAGAATAACAATAACATCTATCTATTTTTTTTTTTTTTTGAGATACCAAGTCTCGCTCTGTAGCCCAGGCTGGAGTGCAGTGGCGTGATCTCCACTCACTGCACCCTCCACCTCCCGGGTCCTTGTTCAAGCAATTCTCCTACCTCAGCCTCCCAAGTAGCTGGGATTACAAGCATGAGCTGCTATGCCCAGCTAATTTTTGTATTTTTTAGTAGAGACGGGGTTTCACCGTGTTGGCCAGTCTGGTCTTGAACTCCTGACCTCGTGATCCATGCCCCTCTGCCTCCCAAAATGCTGGGATTACAGGCGTGAGCCACCATGCCCGGCCAATAACATCTATCTTATAGGGTTGTGGTAAGGACTGAATGAGGGATTCGTGCAAGATTCTTAGAACAGGGCATAATGTATAGTATCACTAAATAAATATTAACACTTGTTATCACTCCTTGAAGCCTCATTTTGGGTGTGGTTCCCCCTTTTAAACCTTCTCTAATTCTTCAAGTCTAGATTTGGCCCCATATTGGATGCTTCTGTAGTACCTCATCAGTTATGCCTAAGGTGGCACTCATCATACTTGCCCACACTCCTGACCCCTGAATCACCTTCTCTCCCTCCCCAATTATAATTTCTGCATTCACCTTTAGATCTGCAGTGTCTAGTGCAGTTTTTTTTTGGTGTCTAAACTTATGGCAACTTTCTCATCAGTGTGGGCAGAGTGATCGGAGAGGGGCCTCAGTCATGATAGGGTACAGGAGGCAGCCACAGAGGGTGACCATACAGCAGTCCTAGAGGGCCAGAAGCCACGCAGGAAGTGGACAGAGATGAGTACTGATTCCGGAAGAACACATGTCATTCAGCAGCCAATGGTTAAGATGTCCGAGTTCAGTGAACTTCTCCATGACATCTGTGAGGTCCTCTGACGTACTTATTGTGGGTCAGCTTGGCAGCCATATTCATCAGCCCCTGGGACAGGTTCTTGGATTTGGTGTCCATCTTAGAGAGCATGCCAAGCTTTCCTTAGAGGGTGGTACACACCAGGCTCTTGTGCAAGTCCAAAAGGTCCTTGTCAGCCATTAGCATCTTGAGCTCCTTAATGGGAGCTCAATAAATATTTAGTAAAGGAAGCATTATTATTTTAGCTGATGCTCATTTGAGACTCAGGAGGCTGGTTTAAAAGGGGACCTTTGAGTTTGGAGTAGGGATCCCTACCGATACATATAGATCTTTTGCACAGTCTGTAAAGACGTCCCTCTATGTGGATACACTGAAAAACAAAATGCATCCCCCTGGGTGGATGATTTTCAGAGCTAATGTAACCCCATGCCAGGACACTCTGTTTGGCAAGTAAAGCTGTGCTGAACTTCAGCCCCCACTCCCCACTTGGCCAAGGACCAAACTGTAGATTTCAGATGCCTCATAGCCAACTTTGCTTTCTCTGAACAGAACATCTGGTTCTATAAATAGTGTCTCTCCAGCCCTACTTTATAGCAATCTTGCTATTTGAGACAATGTACTCTGGTAATGAAAGAAAAACAAACAATACAGAAGTTGACCCTGGGTAAATCATAAAATACGTTATGTTTTTTCCCAGCATCCTCCCTTTCCTCTTCCTGGCATAACTTCAAACCAATTTGACAAATATTATTGTGTGTCTACCATTTGTAAGTCCCCATGCCACAGATCCTTGGATAAACAATTTGTTCACGGTCTAGTGGGGAAGCCAGACTCTGGAAAGTGCTAATAATAATAGCTAACATTGATTATTTATTATGTGCCAAACATTGCAATGCTTTATATGTGTTGTCTCATGTAATCTTTACAAAAATTTTATGATATTCGTTTCTGCATCTTCCAGCTGTGGGAAAAAGGTCATTTGGTCAAGGTCATATAGCTAGTAATAGGCAGAGGGGAAATTTTGACTGATGTGGTTAGGCTACAAAGTCTGAGAACCTAATGGATAGGTTCTACCTCCCTAAGAGCTGTAATAGAAGTCTAAACAAAGTGCCATGACACAGTGGTACATGCCTGTAGTTCCAGCTACTTAGGAGGTTGAGGCAGGAGGATCACCTGGGCCCAGGATTTCAAGGCTGTAATATATTCATGGGTATATTTGCACCTATGAATAACCACTGCACCCTAGCCTGGGCCATGTAATGAGACTTTGTCTCTAATATAAAAATACTAAAAGTAAAAATTAAAAAAAATAATACAAGAGAAAGTGCCATGAGAAGCAGAATAGGGAATGATGGCTTCTGAAGAAACTTCTCAAAGGATGGGACACATCAGTTGGATCTGGTGCCCATGGCAAGCCCCTTCACCCTACCAGCAGTGCTTAAAGATCTTTTCTGTCTTTTACCTTAACTACAGTGTAGATTTAAGAGTAAAAAGCCCGGCTGGGTGCAGTGGCTCACGCCTGTAATCCCAGAACTTTGGGAGGCCAAGGCGGGTGGATCACGAGGTCAGGAGATCGAGACCATCCTGGCAACATGGTGAAACCTCGTCTCTACTAAATATACAAAAATTAGCTGGGTGTGGTGGTGTGTGCCTGTAGTCTCAGCTACTTAGGAGGCTGAGGCAGGAGAATTGCTTGGACCCGGGAGGCGGAGTTTGCAGTGAGCTGAGATCGTGGCACTGCACTCCAGCCTGGTGACAAAGGGAGACTCTGTCTCAAAAAAATAAAAGAGTAAAAAGCCCCCTTTTTTCCTCAGGCTCTGAACAGTCGACCTATTAAATGTCCATCTTAGAGATTTGAAGGCAGAAGTACAGAGTTTATCCTTCTCTAAGGGTCATGTAATCAAATAAGCCTTTACAAAGCAATCAGCTACACATTAAATGATTTCCTTAATCATCACTGCACTGCATGGTAATAAGATACATCTGGTAAACAGTTTTTATAAATCATTGTGATTGGTATTGCCTTTACTTGGTCAAATTACATTTTAAGAGTGCTTTCTCCCTTGTGTTTTCTTTTTGATTGTTTCTCTGCTCTTTTTAACTGGTAATGGTGCTCAAGGCAGAAGTGTTTAATCCCACCCATTACTGTCTAGAGGTGCTGGGCTTCATCTGTGTAGAGTGAAGGTGAGGCCTGGAGTAAATTACATAGAGTCAATTCTCTTAAGTACTTCAGTGGAAGACCAAAATCAAGGGCAGCCTCTGTGGCAAAGAATCACTAAACGTCTTGATGGTTTGGTGGAAATGTGGAAGAGGGGAGTCACTTGTTTGTCTTGGTGATTTTGGGGTGTGTGTGTGTGTGTGTGTGTGTGTGTGTGTGTGTGTGCGCGCTCTGAGGCAGTGCTTCTCAAACTTTAACATGGGTGTGTATCATTAGAGAACTTGTTAAAATGCAGATTCTGGTCCAGTAGCTCTGGAGTAGGGCCTGAGATTCTACATTTCTAACAAGTTCCCAGGTGATGATAATACTGCCCCTCCATAGGCCACACTTTGACTAGCAGTGTGACAGGGTCATTACATGCCTTAGTCTCAGGGCTTGTTTTGGTACTAAATGACCAAGGTTTTCCCACCCTCGACCCCCTTGCCAATCTGCCACTTCTGGTTACTGATCAGCTGTCACCGGGGGTGATCGGAAGCCAAATTCATTTATTCATTCAGCAAATATATGCCCTAGAACAAAAAATTGAGGCTCCCAATTTGCCAAATCCTAGAAACCAGAATCTTCAGCACACACAAACTACTGTTACACAAAATGGCCTTGTGTTAGATTTCCTGCACATCTCCACCTTTTCTCCATGGCTCCACGCTTCCATAAACTTCCCTAATTCTCTGCCTTCAACTTGAGAAGTACTGGAGCAGTATGTGTGTCTGCCTGCAGAACCTTGTGCTGGGTGTTGGAGTCCCAAGGAGCTAGAGGTAGCAGGGACTCAGGGCTCCGAGATTAAGAACAGTGTGCCTGAGGCATTGTCTTCCTTCTGCAGAAGAAAGGTGGGAATAATTCTAGGAGCAAAGCAAGGCAAGTGCGTGCAGAGAGAACTGATAGAATTTCTTTAGGTTTGGGAACTTGAGGGGGTTGTGAAGAGAAAATAAATTGTTGGAGAAAAGAATCCAGAGTAGAGGTTGTCTAACATGTATGCAACATACAGTTTTTGTTAGAATATGAAAGTGACTTTAGAGACCCACAATGGCAGTACATGCCCCTACACAAAGAGTTGTTTCCTTCTATAACCATTACTTGATTAAAAAAAAAGAAGAAGAAGCCAAAACAAAACAAAACAAAACAAAAATGAAGTGTTTCCAGGAAGGAAGTAAAGCATTGCTTTATGCCCATGAGGATATAAGTAACATAGCATATGCCCATTAAATAAAACAGGATACTATAGATTACAGTACAGAAGGAAAACAATCACTTGTAATATTTTGGTGCTATTTCCTGTTTTTTACTATGCCTGGGTTGTTTCTCTCATTTGGCATTCACTTGAGTAGGACCTTGAAAAATTATGAGATGGCACCATGATCATTAGGCTATATATACAGTTTTAAAGCCTGGCTTTTACTGTGGCAGTGAAGCACAAGTATTTTCCATTTTATGGCATGGTCTTGGTTAGCATAATTTTTATAGTCACATAGTTTATTTAACAATTCTCCTGTGATTGAACATTGAGGTTGTTTCCATTTCCAATAAATGTCTTCATGCAGGAAGTTTTTTCCATATGTAGGATTACATCCAGACATATGGAAGGGATATCCTGTCCCTTCTGGATGCAATCCTACGTACAGAAAAAACTTATGTAGGATAGGATCCCAGAAATATAATTACTGGATTGAAACTTGTTAATGTTTTTTAAAGTTCTTGATTACTGTTGCCAGGTCACATTCCCAAAGGGTGGGCCCTTCAGGCTGTCAAAGCAGTTCCTGTTTTGCAGCATCCCTACAGCTTTGGTGTTTTTGTTTTTATATAATCTTATTCATTTTTAGATTGTTTTAGTATTTGTTTAATTACAGTAAACTTGACATTTTTCACATGATACACTTCCTTTGTATACTTTTTATATCTGTTTCCTATTTATTATAATACTTTTTTTGGATTTGACATTTTAAATTATGTGAGTGCTTTATCATATAAAGCATTCAAGTTTTCCTGCCATACTTATAATAGTTTTTCTGTATTTATTTATTTATGTTCTGACAGCGTTTCACCATGTTGCCCAGGCTCCTGGACTCAAGCAATCTGCGCGCCTAGGCCTCCCAAAATGCTGGGGTTACAGGTGTGAGCCACCACATCTGGCCTGTGATAGTTTTTCTGAATCTGTTCTTACTGTGAATAGACTCAATACAGTTTTATATGTGGTGTCATATTTTTCTAAATAGTTTGAATCACATTTTATTCCCTCTGTCCCAGGATATTATTTTTTAAAGATTCTAAATGATTTTTGTTTTTGTTTAGCCATTATAATTAATTTTTTATTTTTTCCATGCTGATTAGAGAATATGGCTTTCTAATTTCTGAGGTTTCCTTGTAACTAAGTATATGGTGGATTTGTATAAATCTGTGAACACTTGTGAAGAAGCTGTATTGTTTTTAGGATACAAAATTGGATATTTATTCATCAATCCAATCTTTTCAATTATATGGTAATATATCTCCAACCATAATATTCTCCTATGGGTAGAGAGGAGCTTAGTCCTACCAACACCCTGATTTCAGTCCAGTGAAACTGATTTCAGGCTTCAGACTTCCAGAACTGTAAGAGAATAAATGTGTGTTATTTTAAACCACTGAGTTTTTAATGGTAATTTGTTATAGCAGCCATAGGAAATGAATATGGTTAAGTGTTTAATGAAAGGAAGCGCTGGTGGCTTTAGTTAGTTAACACAGGTTCGTAGTGGACATTGGTTCACACACTGTTCTAATCACCTTACAGATGTTAATTCAGTTCTCCAACAATCCTAGGAGGTTAGTATTATTTACTGTTAAGTGACTCATCTAAAGTCTCTAAACTGGTAAGTGTTGGAGTAGAGATTCAAATCCATAGCTGTTCTTATTATCTGGAGATATAATTCACGTATGATACAATTCACTCAAAGTCTACAATTCAGTGGTTTTTAGTGTATTCACAGAATTGTGTACTACAACCACAATTAGTTTTGCAACATTTTATCACCCTGAAAAGAAACCTCATATCTATTAATGGCCACTCCCCATTTCCTCCCTACGTGGCCCCCACCCTTCTGAGCCCTAGGCAAACACCAATCTACTTTCTGTCTTCACAATTTTGCCTATTCTGGACATTCATTTTATAGCATATATCCCATTGAATGCAAGTATCACATTTTATTCATCAGTTGATGAATGTTTGGATTGTTTTTACTTTTTGACATTATGAATAATGCTGCTGTGAGCATCCATGGACAAGTTTTGATGTGGACTTATGTTTTTAATTTCTCTTGATTATATACCTAGGAGCAAAATTGCTGGGTCACTTGTATGTCTATGTTTAACCATTTGAGGAACTGCCAGACTATTTTCCAAAGTGGCTGCACCATTTTATATTTCCACCAGCAATATATGGTGATTCCAATTTCTCCACATCCTTGCCAACACTTGTTATTATCTATCTTTGATTATAGCCTCCCTAATGAGTGTGCAGTAGTGTCTCACTGAGATTTTGATTTGTATTTCCTTGATGGCTGATGGTTTTGAAAATGTATTCACGTGTTTAGTGGGCATTTGTAGATCTTTTTTGGAAAAATGTCTGTTCAGATTCTTTGCCCTTTTTTTTTTTTTTTGAGATGGAGTTTTGCTCTTGTTGCTCAGGCTGGTTGTCTTTTCACTTTATTGATAGTATTGTTTGCAGCACAAAAGTTTTAAATTTTGATGATATTCAATCTATATTTTCTTTGGTTCTTTTGCTTTTGTTGTCCTAAGAAGCCATTGCCTAATCCAAAGTCATGAAGTTGTACATCTATATTTTCTTCAAAGAATTACATAGTTTTAGCCCTTGCACTTAGGTTTTTGATCCACTTTGAGTTAATTTTTGTATATGTTATGAGGTGGGGGCCAAACTTCATGTTTTTGTGTGTGAATATCTAGTTGTTCCAGCACAATTTGTTGAAAAGATTATTCTTTTCTCCAGTGAATTGTTTTTGGCACCTTGTTGAAAATCAATTTCCCATAAGTGTGAGGGGTTTTTTCTAGACTCTTAGTTATATTCTATTTTTCTATATATGTAGCCCTATGCCAGTTCCACATTTCTTGATTACTACAGCTTTATAGTAAGTTTTGATATCAGGCAGTGTGAGTCCTCCAATTTCATTTTACGTTTTAAAATATTGTTTTGGGTATTATGGGACCCATGAATTTCCACATGAATTTTAAGATCAGCTTGTCCACTTCTGCAAGAAAGCCAGCTTAGATTTTAATAAAGATTGCATCAACTATGTAAATCTATTTATTTGGAGAATATTGCCATCTTAAAAATATTAAATATTCCAATCCATGAACATGTGATGTCTTTCTATGTATGTAGGTCTTATTTAATTTCCTTAAGTAATATTTTGTAGTTTTCAGAATATAACTTTTTTATTTCTTCTATTAAATTTATTCCTAAGTATGATTTTCTTTTTGATGCTATTATAAATGTAATTGTTTAAAAATTTCATTTTTGGTTTGTTATCATAGATTTACTTTTTTGTTGTATTAATTTTTTTTGGAGAATAAAAAATTACAAATTCAAAAATTCAAAATTACAGAAAAGTTATAAGAACAATTTAAAGAACACTTCACAAATATTCACCAACTTTAAAAATTCTGCCACATTTGCTTTATCATTCTCTCTTTCCTTTCTCTCCCTCCCTACACAACAGTCACATATAGTATTTTTTCTGAACCATTTGAGAGTAAGTTGTATAATTATATTACTTTACCCCTAAATATTTCAGTATGTATTTCCTAAGAAGAATGATATTCTCTTATATGACCACAGTACAGTAATCAAACTCAGGAAATCTGACACTGATAGAATACTTTTAACTGTAGTCCATAATCAAATTTTGGTCAAACAATTGTTATCATAGATTTACTTTTAACCTTAATTACCCTCAACACTGTATTTCTCATAAGTTCTTAGATTCTTTAACAGTGCTTCAAATAATAATGACTTTATGCTCTTTCAATTAAGATACATTTAATTCAATGCAATTATCTGTTGTCCATTTACCTGTACTCATATTTTGTATGGTTTTTGCAGTTTATATTTTGATAAAATATTGAAATAACTCCTTTTAATCTACTTTTTTAGTCTTAAATTCTGTTCCCCTTCTCTCTCATTTGGTTGATATATATTGTCCATCTTTATTTTTATTCTTTCTAAATCCATTTTGATTCTCTGGTTTCTTTTTTTTTCTTTATCTCTTATTCTTTGTTTTAATAGAGGAATTTAATTCACATTTATTTTATCTGCCTCTTTTTGTTTTATTCTCTTTAGTGTTTAAAGTTTTTTTCTGTTATGCTTTTTGCTATACAGACTCTGGACTTTGTTTTTATATTTCCACAAAGCTGTGGATAACAGACATCTTATTTTTAATTGTATCTGTAGCCATCTTTATTTATTTATTTATTTTTGAGACAGGGTCTTGCTCTGTCATTCAGGCTGGAGTGCAGTAGCATAATCATAGCTCACTGTAACCTTGAACTCCTGGGCTCAGGCAATCCTCCTGCCTCAGCCTTCCAAGTAGCTAGGGCTACAGGTATGTACCACCATACCCAGCTGATTTTTTATTTTTTGTAGAGACAGGGTCTTGTTATGTTGTTCAGACTGTGGAAATAAAAGAAAAGCATTCCTGAGCTTAAATTTATCTTAATATCAAAGTGAAATTAGTAATTTTTGACCCCAATATGAGAGGATTAAGAGCTTTTGTGTCCCTGTGTCGTCCTCCTTTTTCTTATTTAAAATATTTAATTTGATATTATGAATTCAAATAATAAAAATTGTGTAGTCATTAATTTAACAAGATTTTTTTTCTCTTTATTTGGATATTAATAATCAAACTTATTCCTCCATGGATTTAATGAATTTTAATCTAGTTCTTATCTCACTATGCCTTTTCCCATTCTTGGGTCCTTAATCTTGATTCCTTTCATAATGATTTAGTAAACATATTAATTTTCTAGAAAGGCTATTAGTGTTATAAAACAGAGACAACTTGTCTTAAATATAACAATCTTTCCCCCTCAAGTCATTGGAAATAATCCTCCATTGTCTTGAGAAATTTGATGCTGTAAAGAAGTTGTTATAGTTTGAATATGTCCCCCCAAAAGCATATGTTCAAAACTTAATCCCCAATATAACAGTGTTGAGAGGCAAGACCTACTGGGAGGTGTTGAGATCATGAGGGCTCCACCTTCATGAATGGATCAATGCCAATAATAAAAGGACTTGCTGTGAGTTTGATCTCTTGCTCTTACGCTCTTTTGCCCTTTGCTTTCTGCAATGGGATGACACAGCAAGAAGGCCCTCACAAGATGCTGGCCCCTTGATCTGGAACTTCCCAGCCTCCAGAACTGTGAGCCAAATGAACTTCTATTGTTTATGAATGACTCAGTCTGTTGTAGCAGCACAAAACAGACTCAGAAGTTGAAGACAACTGTTTCTTGCCTCAATGGTTTTTGTTCCCCATTTCTGAAATTTACAACTTTCACAATAAGATAACTGGGTATAGACTTCCTTTCAAAAATTTTTGCCTGGAACATGTAAACCCTCTTGATTTCCAAATTTATGACTTATTTAGGAGCAAGAAAGATTTCTTCTGTCATAACTTTGATTAATGCTCCTGCTTTTTTATTTTCATCTTCAGGGATGTATTATTTTAATCTCTTATCTCTAAACTGCTTGTCTGCCTTCCCTTCCTTCTTCCTTCCCTTCTTTTTCTTTCCTCCCTCCTTCCTTCCTTTCTTTCATTTTTCTTTCTTTCTCTTTCTTTCTCCTTCTTTATTCCTTTCATTTTCTTCGTTTAGTTTTCATTGCATTCTGAAACTATTTTCCTAAGAATTTCCTCTATATCTCTGATTCAATTTTCCTTAACTATCTCCAGTATAAACTTTCATTTAGCTACAATGTTTTTGGCTTCCATGAAATCTTTTATTTTAGCTTGTTTTCTTCTCATGGCAACATCTTCCTGTGTAGAGTTAAGATTCCCATCTTGTTCCCGCTTCATATTTATTTTAAAGGCAAGCTTTTCCTTCATTGTTCTTTCATTTTCTTGCAAAATTTATTTAATCCAAAGCCTTATCCTTGAAAGAAAAGAGATTTCTTTTGTATGTGTATATAGATAAATATGTTTTTCACCTTATCCTAAAAAGTATTTAAGGATGCATTAGGGGAGAGTCGTCCCAGTCTAATGTTAGATATGGATGGAATGCATAGTCTGCTCATGGCTCCCTCAGGTTCTGTTCAGATCTTGGAAAAATGCAATCACCAAATGCTAGATCCCTATCTAAGTATGAGAAGACATCTAAATCCTCTAGGCAGAAAAGTTCACTCAGATCCAGGAAAGAAGGCAGAAATCTTCTGGCCATATACAGTAGTCATGTTCCAGAGGATAGACAGAGGAGGGCTGTCAGATTTCTGTCAATATGGGTGTCCAGAGGCATAAAGGCAATATGGGTGTGGGGTTGGTGTAATTAGCTTCGCAATCTGGAAAGCTTTAGGAGTTCACGGTGAGCCTGTAGCAGGCAAATCAGTTGAGCTCCAGAGTCCAAGACCACCCTGAGCAACGTGATGAAACCCTGTCTCTACAAAAAAAGTAGCTAGGTGCGGTGGAATACACATGTAGTCCCAGCTACTCAGGAGGCTGAGGCAAGAGGATCACCTGAGCCTCGTAGGCTGAGACTACAGTGAGCCAAGATCACTGCACTTCAGGCTTGGCGATGGAGTGAGACCTTGTCTCAAATAAATAAATAAATAAATTGACATTAAAAAAAAAAAAAAGCCTTTGCTCCTTCCCCACTGAGAGCGAACCTCTGTTGATTTAGGAAGTGAGCTCCTGTTCCACTGCTTAGCACTTTTCCTGAGACTTTGTTGGATATAATTTCTAAGATCTCTTTAGACTTGTGGTAGACATATGGCTGACAATGTGGCTCTTTCTGTGAAGAACATTCCAGGTAAAGGAACTAACATGTGCAAAGTCCTGAGGAGTAATTAGGTGTTTAAGGAGCAAGAAGGAATCCAGTGTGGTTGGAGTGGAGAAAGCAAGGAGGTGAGAGCTGAAAGGTAGCTTTAGCCTAAACAGAATATCTAGGGTCTTGCAGGCCACTGTATAGCCTTTGGCTTTTACTTATAGAGCAATGGGAACCATTGTGGGTGTTGAGCACAGGAGTGACTTTATCCAATTCACGTTTTAATAGGATCACTCTGGCTGCATTGTAGAGAATAGATATAAAGGGGTATGAGCAGAAGAAGAGAGACCAGTTGGAAGACTACTGCAGTAATACAGATAAAAGATGATGGTGTCCATTTCTAGGTAGTAGCAGTGGAAGTGATGAAAAGTGATTGGATTTTTGGTCTAATAGAGCCAATAAAATCTCCTAGTTGGATTTGGATGCGAAATAAGAGAGAAGGAAACTTGACTCCAAGGTTCTGGGCCTTCCAAGAAACTAGAAGGATGGTGTTGCCTTGAGATGAAAAAATTGTAGGAGGAATAGGTTTGAGTGGGAAGATTAGGATCTCAATTTTGGGTGTTAATTTTCAGATGCCTATTTGCCATGGGGCTTTCAAATACAGCAGATAGATATACAAATTGGGAGTTTGGGGAAGGAGACTGGACTGGAGATATGAATTTAGGTCATCAGGTAGTGTTTAAAAGGAGTGAGACAGGATTTAAATGCAATGAGACTTGGTAAGTGAGGTAGCTAGAAAACAACAACAACAACAATGCTCTAAGGACTGAGCTGGATGCTCCAACTTTAAAGATTGGGGACAGGAGGAGAAACCGTCCAAGAAGAGAGACTGTGTGTGAGTGTGAGTGAGTGTGTGCTGGAGTGGGGGAAGGGGGATAAACTAGGAGAGTATGGTGTCCTGGGAACCATCAGAGAAAAGTATTTCAACTGAGTCTAATGCTGCTCATGGGTAAAATAAGATGAAACTGAGAATTGACCCTGGAATTTGGCACAGTGAATGTTGCAGGTTGTTAGTAAAGACTTCACAGGTAGAGGAAGTCTTTTTGGGGATGGAAATATTTACAGAAGGGTGTGTAGCTTCCTGGTGCTGATGTCCATCTAGACTGCAGACATTTTCTGTGACAGAAAAGCCAGAGGCCTTTCAGGGCCAGGAAGTATGGTCTTTTTCAATTGTGTTTTTCTCAAAAAGCTTGCTCCAAGATTCAGATTGTGAAGACAGCCCAAACTCCAGGCCCCTACCTACTGTTACTCTTCCCAGAACTGCCTTATGGCTTCAGAGAGCATATCTGTTTGCAAAACTCATGGAGGATTAAGGCTGGGGAGGAGTAGAAGATCACATTTCAAAGGTGGTGTAGGTATCTATGCATCTGGCATTTTAAAAAGACTCAATGGATTTTAGTGCTGGAAGAGATTTAAATATCCTCAGATCTCTTAATTAAAATGAAATTAATTGCATTTGTTATCCGTTTTAATTATAAAAATAATAAAAGTTTATAACAAAATTTAGAATATACAAAGAATAAATAAAATAAAAATTTGTGTAAGTTTACTACTCATAACTCTGTCATATGACTTTTTCATCTTTGTCTTGTTCCCTTGCTCTGGATTTTACTGTTTTTTATTATTTATTTTCTACAAATTTGGGGCCATATTATGCATACCAATTGTAATCTTCAATTTTACTTTACAATTTGCTGTAACAATTGAATGGCTTTTACGATACGATCTTTTAATGCTGCATGTAATATTCCATCATTTGAACATATACCATATGTCTGTTTAATCATTTCCTTTTGGGAAACATTTGGGAAACTTGCAGTTATTTTCCAAATTATTTTTCAAAAAGATTTGCAAATTATTTTCTAAATATATGATTATATTATAACTTCTGTGGATTAATCTCATTTTATATCTTTGACAATTTCTTCAGGATCAATTCCTAAAAGTAGAATTTCCAAATTTCAGCCGTGTATGATTGATAGAAATACTGAAGTCCTGAGGTGGGAAGGAATGTGCTCCAGTTGCACAACTGGTTGGTGGCTGAGTGTGTCCAGTTCCCTTGCCTTTTTGAAAGAGCCCCACTCCTTTTCTTGCTACCATGCTTCCTAGAGCATTTCAGCCCCCTGTTAGTGATGTCCTATATGACTCCTTGGACCTTGATGACATTTAACCTTTTCCTGAAAACTCCTGTCTCCCACTTATCCCAAACTAGTCCCCCAGTGTATCTCTGGGCATGAACTCTGAACAATTAGAGATGTCCTCCTATTTGATGAGAGAAGATGTGCTTCTCAGATACATTTCTTCTTTAGGGGTACAAATGTTTCTCCATTAGTCAAGAACTGCTACCCATTAGATATTCCTTAATGTATCTGATGGCTTCCCGGAGTTTTCTTGACTTCTTTTTAGCTTTACCGGCCATATATTTTCTCTCTAAAATCTCACTTCACTGTAGTACAGACATACTTCAAAGATATTGCAAGTTTTTTCCAGGCCACTACAAAAGAAGTAACATGATTAAAAGAGTAATATGAATTTTTTGGTTTCCCAGTGCATATAAAAGTTATGTTTACACTATACTATACCTATTAAGTATACAATAGCATTATGTCTAAAAAACAGTGTACCTTAATTAAAAATACTTTATAGCTAAAAAATGCTAACAATCATCTGAACCTTCAATGAGTGGTACTCATTTTGCTGGTGGAGAGTCTTGCCTTGATGTTTATGCTACTGACTTATCAGGTGTTGGTTGCTGAAGGTTGGAGTGGCTGTGGTAATTTCTTAAAATAAAACAACAATGATGTTTGCCACATTGAATAACTCTTCCTTTTATGACAGATTTCTCTGTAGCATGTGGTGCTGTTTGATAACATTTTGCTAACATAGAACTTCTTTCAAAATTGGAGTCAATCTTCCTCAAGCACTGCTGCTGTTTCATCAAGCAAGTTTACGTGATATTCTAAATCCTTTGCTATCATTTCAACAATGTTCACGGTATCTTCCCTGGGAGTAGATTCCATCTCAAGAAACCACTTTCTTTGCTCATCCATAAGAAGCAACTCCACACCTATTCAAGTTTTATCAGGAGATTGCAGCCATTCATTCACATCTTCAGGTTCCACTTCTAATTCTAGTTCTCCTGCTGTTTCCCTCACTTCTGCAGTCACTTTCTCTGCTGAAGTCTTGAGCTCCTCCAAGTCATTCATGAGGGTTTTAGTCAACTTCTTCCAAATTCCTGTTAATGTTGGTATTTTGACCTCCTCCCATGAATTATGAATGTTCTTAATGGCATCTAGAATGGCCAATTTTTTCCAAAAGGCTTTCAGTTTACTTTTCCCACATCCATCAGAAAAACCATTATGTATGATAGCTACAGCCTTACTAAATGTATTTCTTAAATAAGACTTGAAAGTCAAAATTACTTTGTCTCTTTTGTGTTGCCATAAAGGAATACCAGAGACAGGATAATTGATAAAGAAAGAAAAGTTTATTTGGCTCACAATTCTGATGGCTTGAAAGCTCAAGATTGGGCATCTGGTGAGGGCCTCAGGCTGCTTCCACTCTTGGAAGAAGCTGAAGGGGAGCCAGAGTGTGCGGAGATCACATGACGAGAGAGGAAGCAAGGTATAGAGGGGCTGGTGCTAAACTCTTAATCAACCAGTTCTAATGGAAACTAATAGAATAAGAACTCACTCACCCCTAAAGAAGGTCATTGATCTATTATGCATGAGGGATCTGCCTTCATGACCACACACCTCCAATTTGACCCTACGTCCAACATTGGGGATAAAATTTCAGTATGAGGCTTGGAGGAGACAAACATCCAAACCATAGCACTCCTTGATCCATAGCCTGCAGAATGGATGTTGTGTCAGCAGGCATGAAAACAACATTTATATTCTTGTATATCTTCATCAGAGCTCTTGGGTGACCAGGTACATTGTCAATGGACAGTAATATATATATATGTATGTATTTTTGAGACGGATTTTCACTCTTGTTACCCAGGCTGGAGTGCAGTGGCACGATGGACAGTAATATTTTGAAAGGAATATTTTTTTCTGAGAAGCAGACATCAACAGTGGGCTTAAAATATTCAGTAAACCATACTGTAAACAGTATGTTTACTTACTGTGTGTTGTGGTCATCCAGCCTTTTTCTTCCATTTATAAAGCACAGGCAGAGCAGATTTAACATAATTCTTAAAGGCCCTAGGATTTTCAGAATTGTCCACTAACAATGGCTTCAACTTAAAGTCACCACCTTCATTATCCCTTAACAAGAGAGTCATCCTGTCCTTTGGAAGCTTTGAAGCCAGGCATTTCACCTCTCTAGCTATGAAAGTTCTAGATGGCATCTTCTTCCAAAAGAAGGCTATTTCATCTACATTTTGTTGTTCATGTAGCCACCTTCATCAATGATCTTAGCATGCGCTTCTGGATACCTCGCTGCAGCTTCTCCATCAGCACTTGCTGCTTCACCTTGCACTTTTACATTACGGAGATGGCTTCTTTTCTTAAACCTCATGAACCAACCTCTGCTGGCTTCTGACTTTTTTTTTTTTTTTTTTGCAGTTTCCTCACCTCTTTCATCCACTGAAGAGAGTTAAAGTCTTGCTCTGGTCAAAGCCCTAGGCTTTGGTTTAAGGGAATGTTGTAGCTGGTTTGATCTTCTATCCAGACCACTCAGACTTTCTCTGTATCAGCAATAAGTTTGTTTCTCTTTCCTATCATTTGTATGTTCACTGGAGTAGTATGTTTACTTTTTTAAAATAGTTTTTCTTTGCATTCACAACCTGGCTGTTTTATGCAAGAAGCTTAGCTTTTGGCCTGTCTTAGCTTTTGGCCTGTCTTAGCTTTCGACATGCCTTCCTTGCTAAGCTTAATTGTTTCTAGGTTTTGACTTCAAGTGAGAAATGTGTGGCTCTTCCTTTCACTTGAACACTTAGAGGTCATTGTAGCATTATTAATCAGCCTAATTTGGTATGTTGTGTCTCAGGGAGTAGGGAGGCCCATGGAGAATGATGGAGACAAGAAAACAGATAGTAGTGGAGCAGTCAGAACATACACAATGTTTATTAAATTTGCCATCTTATCTGCATGCAGTTCATGGCATCCCAAAACAATTGCAATAGTGACATCAAAGATCACTGATCACAGATCTACATAACAGCTATCTATGGCTCACACCTGTAATCCTAGCACTTTGGGAGACTGAGGTGGGTGGATCACGAGGTCAGGAGATCAAGACCATCCTGGCCAACATGGTGAAATCCCGTCTCTACTAAAAATACAAAAATTAGCTGGGGTGGTGGCAGGCGCCTGTAATCCCAGTTACTCAGGAGGCTGAGGCAGGATAATTGCTTGAACCTGGGAGACAAAGGTTGCAGTGAGCCGAGATCATGCCACTGCACTCCAGCCTGACGACAGAGTGAGACTTCATCTCAAAAAAAAAAAAAAAAGGAAAAGAGAAAGAAAAAGTTTTATATATGGCAAGAATTACCAAAATATATCACAGAGACAAAGTGAGCACATGCTGTTGGAAAAGTGGAGCCAATAGATTTACTTGACACAGTCACCACAAAGTGGTTTTGATTTGCATTTCTCTAATGACTAGTGATGATGAGCATTTTTTAGTAGAGACAGGGTTTTTTTGTTTGTTGGCCTCACAAATGTCTTCTTTTGAAAAGTGTCTGAAAAATATGGAACGCTTCACAAATTTGCATGTCATCCTTGCGCAGGGGCCATGCTAGTCTTCTCTGGGGATACTGTCATTTTATTAATGCATCCTGGAGTTGGCTTAGTTTCAATTTGAGGAGTTTCATATGCTGCAACTTCTTTTCACTAGCAAGTGATAGTTTTGACGTTCCTCATAAATCATAATTTCTAGGACTCTGAACTGCCTACTTGTACTTACCTCCTTTTTAATTAGGTTTGTGTGTGTGTCGTCCTTATTGGTTACTGCTTTTACCTCCTAAGGTCTTTTTTCAAGGCCATTTCACTTAACTTTAGCTATTAAGCCGAAGTGGAGGTGCTAAGGTGATTTAAAAAATGGAAAGATCCTGATTTAAATTGCATGGTCAAAAACTATCGTGCATATTTGAGAAGGAAAATACAATGTAAATGGGGGCTTTTCAGGCACCATGTTAAGCACTTAGTATACATTATTTCATTATGAGGTGAGAACTACTGTTATTCTCAATTTAGATGTGAGGAAGTGTGGCTAGTCCCATACAACTAGGAGGGCCAGAGGTGTATTGCAGACCTAAACATACCCACAGAAATGAAGCTCACATATATTTTATGCCAATGATAACTGATGTTGGATGGAATTATATAATCTATTCAGGTATATTGCATATTTCTCATCTTTTTTTTTTTTTTTTTTGAGACGGAGTTTTGCTCTTGTTACCCAGGCTGGAGTGCAATGGCGTGATCTCGGCTCACCGCAACCTCCACCTCCTGGGTACAGGCAATTCTCCTGCCTCAGCCTCCTGAGTAGCTGGGATTACAGGCACGTACCACCGTGCCTAGCTAATTTTTTGTATTTTTAGTAGAGACGGGGTTTCACCATGTTGACCAGGATGGTCTTGATCTCTTGACCTCGTGATCTACCCGCCTCCGCCTCCCAAATTGCTGGGATTACAGGCTTGAGCCACCGCGCCCGGCCTATTTCTCATCTTTAACAGAACATACCACATAGGAAAACTTTTAATAGGTCAAGATGATGACATTGACATTTTGAACATTAATTTTTGTGGCCCTTTAAGTATGAATAAGTATATGGCCCTATAAATATGTATCTTAATTATATTTATATTGACAGTGCCAAGTATGTTATAGGCAACTATGATTCAAATCAGTGCACATATACATATTGAATGAGTACATGAATGAATCAGTGAAGTTATCAAACAGCAAGACCTTAAGGTCTATTAAAGTTTTTAGAACTATTTGCGGGCCGGGTGCGGTGGCTCAAGCCTGTAATCCCAGCACTTTGGGAGGCCGAGGCAGGTGGATCACGAGGTCAAGAGATCGAGACCATCCTGGTCAACAAGGTGAAACCCTGTCTCTACTAAAAAATACAAAAATTAGCTGGGCATGGTGGCGCGTGCCTGTAATCCCAGCTACTCGGGAGGCTGAGGCAGAAGAATTGCCTGAACCCAGGAGGCGGAGGTTGCGGTGAGCCGAGATCGCGCCATTGCACTCCAGCCTGGGTAACAAGAGCGAAACTCCGTCTCAAAAAAAAAAAAAAAAAAAGAACTATTTGCCACTACACTAAATCTTTTATAAACTGTTTTGCTTTATGAGTCTGTGTGTCTGGTCTTCATAACTTTTTTCCTTTCTCCCTGTCAGTGTAAATAGAATATCTATAGACATGAAATGTGTCTGAAGTTCTTTGCAAATGGAAGACTTAAGGAAGTTGCCCCAGGCAATTCAGATCATTGTGTCCAAGAGAGCAACAAATTCATGTTTGACCCAGGTCATGACTGTACTCAAGGGATTTGATCCTAGGTATGGGGTCCAGCTGTAGGGGCAGCTGGGAAGTACATTCTTGGTCTCCGTCCAAGTCATTGGTCAGGGAAGTCTGCCTTAGTGAGCACCATGGAGACATGGGAAACTGAATTCAGACCTTATGTGACAGGAGCGGACTAAAACCAGTGTAGGCATAGGATCCAGCAATCCCACAGCTAGGTATACACCCAAAAGAAAGGAAATCTGTATATAGAAGAGATATCTGCCCTCCCATGTTTATTGCAGCACTATTCACAATAGCTAAGATTTGGAAGCAACCTAACTGTCCATCAATAGATGAATGGATAAAATGTGGTACATGTACACAATGGTCTGCTATTCAGCCATAAACCTAATAAAATCCTGTCATTTGCAATAACATGGATAGAACTGGAGGTCATTATGTTAAGTGAAATAAGTCAGACACAGGAAGATGAACTTTACATGTTCTCACTTATTTGTGAGAGCTAAAAATTAAAATAATTGAACTGAGAGATAGAGAGTGAAGGATGGTTACTAGAGCCTGGGAAGGGTAGTGGGGGCTGGGGTGGAGTGGAAGAGGGGATGGATAGTGAGTACAAAAAATAATGAGAAAGAATGACTAAGACCTGGTATTTGACAGCACAACAGAGTACTATCAAACCCATTGCATTGGTTTGCAATAGGTTGACTATAGACAGTAATAATTTAATTGAACGTTTAAAAGTAACTAAAAGAGTATAATTTGATTGTTTTTAACACAAAAGATAAATTCTTGAGGTGATGGATACCTCATTTACCCTGATGTGATTATTATGCATTGCATGCCTGTAACAAAATATCTCAAGTACCCCATAAATATAGATACCTACTGTGTACCTGCAAAAATTAAAAATAATAAAAATAAAATCAGCATAGAGAACCAGTCTCCTACTAATTTTGTCAACAATTTAAGCCAGGTTGTAGTCTTAAGGGTAGAAACAAAATGAGGTCCAGGGCCTTGGTAGCCAGACAGAAGTTCACAACTGTGTTATATACTCTGGAATGGATTTAGCCAAGGAAGTTTATCCAGATTTTCCCATAGGTGATGTTAAATTCCTTCCAGGACACTTGACCCCAGGCATGGGAGTGATGGTGGGTTTTCGGGTGTTCTCCTACTAAAGCAAAAATGTCCATAATATATTCCAGGAATTAGGTGAGACACAGCCTCAGGAGACAAGACTGTCCTGCCTTCACCAGGGCAGGTAAGAGCTGGATAAGGGTGAACAGAAAGGGACAAATTATTGATGAGAGTTCTGTGAGTAGAAACTCCTTTCTCTTCTTTAGAACTTCTGCCTCCAAGTTGTTGATGCTACTCTCAAAACACACTGCTCTGAGCTGAAGATAATACTGCAGATAGAGTGCCATGGAGGCATTGGTTTGCAGTGATCTATAAAGGACTAATATGCCAGGCTCTGTGCTAAGTGCTTGACTTTCACCACCTTGTTTACTCCTACAACAACACTTTTTAAATTGCCCTATTAAGATTTAGAGCATTCTATCATTCTAAAATGTTTCCTGTGATTCAGTATATATTTATTTACTTTTTGGTTGATTTATTGAGTGTAGAACTGATAATCACTTTATGGGTAGTACATTTCCTTTTTTGTATCTCGTTTGAAGTGAGATGTTGACAAATTGGGTGGGTATGTCCACAATGGGGAAGGATGCAGAGACTATGTCATATAAGGAACATGTGTCAAAGGAGGTAGTAAAAATGAATATGACTGGGGCCAGTAGTTCCAAGAAAAGATTGCAAACTTGCTCCTGGCTAATTAGAAGGTTTAGCTAAAATAGTTTCAGAGTGATCACGCGAACCTGGTAAAGACAACCTAACATTGGGTGAAGGAGTTAGGGCCATTTGGGGAAGTCCTGGAGCCTAAGCTAGGTGGTGATGAACAGGGAAGATGTGAAGGAAAAAGGAGAGAATTTTCCCTCTTGCCTTACCGACTTCATCCTGCATTAGTTCATTTCAGCTCTTCCTGTTGTTCCCCCATCCCCAACAGTTTTTCTATTCTTTTATCTATTTCTGAATTGATTGTCTAAAAGCTCTAAGGCTGCTTTTTCAGCTCCTGGTCATCTGGATCACTATTGTTTTCAGGATTCTTGGGGATAATGGGATGGAGGCATGGGAGGAGAATGTCTAGGTTAAAAAGATACCGAGCTGGAAGTAGAAGCCGTGGTTGAATTTTACACTCAGCCACATACAGGTTGGGCAAGTTGCCTTGTTCTTTAGCCTCAGCTTTTGCACACCTGTAAAATGGGAGGTGGGGTGTGTGTGTGTGTGTGTGTATGTGTGTGTTTCCTTTGTGTCCTAGGGAGTTTCTTTGAGGATCAAAAAAGTGAGTGGACATAAATGAATTTTGTAAACTGTTTTTGAGACTATCTAAATGTAGTTTCATGAGTATAATTGTTAGCATTGTAGCTGTTCTGTTTGCTGCATCTAGTTTAATTTGGAAGCTCCCTAATTCACAATGATTTGTATAGTGGGGTCATCACGCCATAGGAGCTCTAAATGGAGACTTTGTCCATGATTTCCAAAAGGTCACTCACCCCAGAGTCACATGAGACTAGAAAGCAAATCTTTTTTGTTAATTGCTTTCAAGTACTTTCAGCTTCAAATGGATGTCTCTAAGGGTCCTTGGCTGGCACATCAAGGGGGCATTTCAAAGGAACGTGGCAAAATCTTGACTAAACTTCAGAGCAAACATTCACTCTTTTCTTTGCTACTCCCTTTCTAAAAAGAAAAACAAATTCTACTGGTCTGGATTTGTGTGAGCATGTGTGTATCAGCTTGTTCTAATTCTCTTTTCCCAACCCCTTCTTTGCTTGTCCCATTTTCAAAATAGGATAACACCCAGCTTTTTATATTATCTTCTATTTTAGGACTTTTTTAGGATTCCTAAAAATTTTGGCTAAGTAGCATTAGGCCTTCTCTGTTTTACAGGTAGGCATAAAAAAACCAATATTCACTCACATTCTTCCTGGAATTTTGATAGTAGGAAAAATATTTGAATTTATTTTTAGGGCAAGTCACATGGCAGAAAGAACAACAAATATTTATGGTTGCCTGGGAAACTCAGTTTCTAGATACTACTGATTATGGGAAAGAGGAACAGATTTGGGGATGAGGCAAAATTGGTGACCAAGAACTAGACTAGCAGGAGGCCTGGGAAGGGGTAGGGGTGAAAGCAGGTAGAAAATCTATGCAAAAATACAGGTTCCTAGTCATTTTTTTTCTTTTGTCTGTTTCTGATTACTATATCCTGCCTTCCTATGGGAGGAATGTAATAAGATGCTTTGTAATAATCAGGTGCTTTGATTGTTCTTTTTGTTTGTTCATTTTTGAGATGAGGTCTTGCTCTGTCGCCCAGGCTGGAGTGCAATGGCTTGGTCTTGGCTCACTGCAAACTTCACCTCCCGGGTTCAAACGATACTTCTGCCTCAGCCTCCTGAGTAGCTGGGACTACAGGTGCACGCCACCACACACAGCTATTTTTTTTTCTTTTTGTATTTTTAGTAGAGATGGGTTTCACCATATTGGCCAGGCTGGTCTCGAACTCCTGACCTTGTGATCCGCCTTCCTCGGCCTCCTCCAAGTGCTGAGATTACAAGCATGAGCTACCACGCCCAGCCCTTTTAATTTTTTAATTGTAGAAAAGATCAGGGTAGCAATTTGACTGTTTGCCAAATTATCCATAAGAGAGGGTAGGCATTAAAAATCCAGGGACACTGAAATCAGGAAATCCAGCTTCTTGTATTTCTGGATCTTTCTTGGAATGTTAGATGTCATGTATGGCATCTAATGATGTGGCACCAGCTGCTCACAAATACAAGTTCCTCAGAGTATATAGATGTTATGGGGCCGCTAAAAATGTCTTATGTGGCTTGCTGCCAGCATTTCCAGCACTGACTCTCACTAGCTGCCACTCTGTTTGCCCTAGCCAAGCTCAGAGACGTGGGGACTCCTATGAGCTCTGTTGTCTTGTGTAGAGAATGGGGCTAACTGTAGAGTGTGAAGGTCTGGGGACAAAAACTCTGGCTGTGTTTCCTAGTCACCCCAAGACCTTGGTGGACCCAGGAAGAAGCAGTTCCAGAGACCAACAGCTATATGGCTTTCTGCATTGCCTACTGCCTTTGTCTTGCTGTTGTCTCAGGAAACACCTGGGACATCCAGTGTACCCAGGGCCATTTGGAAAACACCCATAGGCCCCAGTACTCTTTTCCCTGTGGCTGGCAGACAATGAAAGGAGGAGAGAGAGCTACCCATTGGAGGAGGAAGTAAAGCTGGAGGCTAGGGTAGTGGCAGGGTATGAGCATTCAGGTCTACAAGGCTCCAAGGCTCTCATTACTTCATCCATCAGGCCAGGACAATCATGGGGTTTGGCGGGAGTGGTACTGCAGGGAGTTCAGGCCTAAGGGAGTATATGTGTGAGGCTCAAAGCAACAAGGATTGGACTTTGTTACCTGAGGTGATAAGAGTTGAAAGGCACACATGGAGAAATCAGGAAACACAGGCAACAAGTTCTATAGCTGCATATCAGAGACTCATGAAATGGAAATCCCTTTCATGAGGGCAGAGCAGCAGCCCAGATGACCAGACAGCTACTGTGGAAACTCCCTCATCACTTTTTCATTCCCAAGACTCAGCTCTTCTCTGACTCTGTTACTTTGTCTGCATCTCCTGTTGCAGTGTCTGGGCAATTTCCCTCAATTGTTACAACTTGCATTCAAGAGCATCTCTTGTTCCAGGCCAACTCCATTGATCTCTGAAAAAATGGGAGGTAGGACAGTGTTTAAGCGTTCAGATGAGCCTACCTTCCAATCATAGTTCTGCATCTTACTAGCTGTTCCTCCTTAGGCAGGTAACTTCGCTGAATGTCAGTTTTCCCACTTGTAAAATGCAGTTGGTATTAGTACTTAATTTAAAGCTTTTTTATGAGGATTAAATAAGATAACACTTTTCAATCTTTGTTATGAGGACTAAATGAGATAATGCAAGTCTAGCTTATAGTTGACTTTGGCTTAAGCAGCAGTTGTTAGAACAGTCTATTGTGGCCAATATCATAAGGTCTCAGGACACAAGGCTGGCCACAAAACCAACCCAGCAACTTATGAAACAGAAACCACCTGTGATAACTTTTCTCAGAAGGTGGCTATGTAACCTGGCCTCGTTTGGCTGAAGGAAGTTAGATGGTGGGTAGGTTGGGGGAATAAAAGGCCAAGAGTTAAATGAGTATCTTGAGTGTCAATGTCTCCTAATAATTGAAAGCTTAGAATACCCAGAGTCAGACAGGCTTGTGTTCAAATTCCAGCTCTGTGCTCACCACTTGTGTGACCATGAATATGTTAACAAACTTTCAGGCCCCAGTTTCTCATGTGCAAAATAGGCTAATGATATCTATGGTGTGATAATTTCATAAAAAATGAGTATAAAGTACTTAGCACAGTGCATGCTACCCAGTAAGCATGTAACAAATGGGGAGACCAGGCATGGTGGCTCAAGCCTGTAATGCCAGCACTTTGGGAGGCTGAGGTGGGTGGATCACAAGGTCAGGAGTTGAAGACCAGCCTGGTCAATATGGTGAAACCCGTCTCTACTAAAAATACAAAAATATAATTAGCCAGGCCTGGTGGCAGTCACCTGTAGTCCCAGCTACTCGGGAGGCTGAGGCAGGAGAATCTCTGGAACCCGAGAGGCAGAGGTTGCAGTGAGTCGAGATCGCACCACTGCACTCCAGCCTGGGTGACATTGTGAGACTCTGTCTCAGGGGAAAAGGACAGTTGTGAGGATGGCAGGCGTTTTTCTTGGCCTAGCATCCAGTAATGCTGCTCTTGTTATCTAAGGAGGCAGGAAGGAGACAGAGTGGGTACTTGGTGAAAACTGGATATAGTTGAAAGAGATGTGTTTATGTGAAGGCCTCATTTCTGATCCTCTCTTCTACCTCCTGACCCCTTACGTCCTGTCACCCTGCTACCCAGTGCTTGCATGCTGCCTAAAGCCCTTTGCTGCAAACTTCCTAGAGTTGGTTTACCCCTCCCCTTCCCATAATGACTCAAAACTTCTGTTCATTCTGTTCAGCTTTGCCACAGCTGGGTTTTGATGCGAAGGACTACACAGCTCCCTTTGACCTTTAAAGCCACCACAAGTATTTATTTTTAACTCCACCAAATTGGAAATTAGTGAAGCAATAAGCAATGGAGGATGGAGGGTACTTCGAGCACAGGGACTTCCATATTGCCCTGAAAAGGAGCCTGAAAGACAAGCTTGAAGGAGGGACAGGATCAGTAGGGGAGGGAGAAGGTATGCATATCCCCAGCTTCCATACTGTACCACCCTCCTTTGCCTGAGAAAAGTGAACCCTAATTTTATAATCTGAGACTAATGTTCCCCAAGGAGGAGGGCAACTCAGGACTGGTTCCCACCAAGCCAAGTGCAGTCCTAGATTCTGGCTCCCTGTGCCCACTGTCAACAGAGAAAGCACCAAATCCAGTAAGAAAAAGTTTCAGCAAGTGGAAACTTTTTTTCAGCAAATTGGAAACCACCATATCCAACCTAGACTTTTCTGCCATGGGAAAAAGATGACCCCTGGAAATCTGGAAAACTTAAAATTTTCAACAGCATTTATAGATATAAAAAGTCTCTGGTTACTTGAGTGTTGCACATTTACATATTTGATTTTGTATATTGATTACAAATGGAGTTGTGGCCTTGTGAACCACATAATCATCATTATAATCATTGCATTTATGGTTCATATGGCAGTTTCTTATACATTATTAAATTTAATTTAATCCTCTTAACCCTGTCAAGTAGGTATTACCATTAATCCTCATTTTATAGCTGAGGAAACCAGGTGGAAAAGATGATTTACTCAAGATCCCAGAGCTAGTAACCTTGAGATTTTGTTTTGCTTTTTTTTGTTTTCAATTTAGGTAATGAGCTACCAATATTAGAATGATATATAGGAAGGTGTTGGGCCATGGGCTTTGCATCTTCCAGTAAAGCATAATAAGATACATTAATTTTCAGGAAAAGAGCTGAGGGAGAAAAAAGGGGGAATATGATTTTATTTATTTATTTATTTATTTTTATTATTTATTTATTTATTTTTTTGAGATGGAGTTTCGCTCTTGTTGCCCAGGCTAGAGTGCAATGGTGCAATCTCGGCTCACCACAACCTCCGCCTCCTGGGTTCAGGCAATTCTCCTGCCTCAGCCTCCTGAGTAGCTGGGATTACAGGCACGCGCCACCATGCCCAGCTAATTTTTTGTATTTTTAGTAGAGACGGGGTTTCACCATGTTGACCAGGATGGTCTCGATCTCTTGACCTCGTGATCCACCCACCTCGGCCTCCCAAAGTGCTGGGATTACAGGCGTGAGCCACCGCGCCCGGCTTTTTTTTTTTTTTAATAGAGACAGGGTTTCACTGTGTTGACCAGGATGGTCTCAATCTCTTGACCTTGTGATCTGCCCACCTCAGCCTCCCAAAGTGCTGGGATTACAGGCGTGAGCCACTGTGCCAGGCCTGGGAATATGATTTATTGATACAACTTTTTGGGAAATTTGATCAGCGTAGTATTCCAAGCTTTATTTTGATCATTTTCAAGCCAGAGTTTAAGCTGTTAAAATAGACATCTTCTTTTACTCTGTGTAAACATGAAGCTGCATATATTACAAGAGGGCTTGGAAGGATGGGCCTACTAATTAGTACAGAGCAACAAAGTCTATTTTTAATTTAAAGATACAGATGTTTTAGAAAGGAAAGGGGCTGTTAAAGATAGTATTTGGCTCTATGAAAATATAGAAGTATGAGATTGGCAGCTCTGTAGAGGGCTTTAGATAAGAGAATACAAAGGAGAGAACGTGAGAAAGACATTGTTGTACGAATATAAGATAAACTTCAGTTAACCCTTGAACAACATGGAAGTTAGGGGTACAGACCTCCACACAGTTGAAAACCTGCATGTACCTTTTGACTCCCCAAAAACTTAACTAGTAGCCTATTAACCAAAAATGTACACAGTCAATTTACACATATTTTCCATTTTACATGTACTATATGTTGTGTTCTTACAATAAAGACACATAAAAGAAAATGTTATTAAGAAAATCATAAAGAAGAGAAAATACATTTACAGTCCTGTATTATATTTATCGATACCGTAAGTTTGCAAGACTCCCATCTATAAGATGAATCATCTATCTGAAGTGGTGGGCAACCACAGCTGCAGACCTCAACCTACAGTTCATATCAAGCAATTCAACTTTTTCTTGTAATGTCATGAGTCATGTATTTTCTCTGCTTCTTGAGAGCAGTTCCAACATCACTAGTGGTACTTTATATGGGTCCCATGGTGTTATTCAAAGTTTGTGGTGTTGTACTAAACACAATGAAAAATACTCAAACTACTCGAGAACTATTAGAGATCACTTTTTACTGCAATATGCAATGTATGGCATTCTAAGCAGATACTTGCAACACCTGAGCTCACTGTAATAGCAAGAGGAGGTGGCTACAAAATTATTACAGTAGTATAGTATGAACTGCAGTTAATTTGGTGCAGTAATGACTTAATACTGCATCTTTATATTTGTTTAAATTTCTCCCAACTGTAAGTGGTGCCATGTATGGTCTTTAATGTGTACCCATTGATAAATTTTAGCTTTTTATAATAGATTTGTGCATAAGTCATGGTAGTAATGATAGAATAGATTAATAACTATATATATTTTATGCATACATTACATGACTTTTACCTAATTCTTTTCAGTATTTCTAGGCTATGTGGTTCATCTTTGAGTTTTTCCAATTGTTGCAAAGTGGACCCATATAATTCAAACCTATGTTGTGCAAGGGTGAACTGTACACTATTTCTATGAATTTGAGAGACTGCCAAAATTTCTTAACCCTAGAGCCCTTCTAAATATTTTACAAATTGAAGTAATTTGATATAAGTTGATCCAGTGAATGCATGCCAGTTTCAACTGAATAGAGCTTTCTTTTTTAGGTGCTAACAAATTTTCCACATTTATTTTAGGACTTTGCCAAGTATCAACTCATATGGAGTTTCCTGGATCTATCCTCTTTCATCTTTTACTATTTAGATTACCAATTCCAAGAATTTAAAGAGCATCTCTCTAAAATTCTTTAAGCTCATTTAGAAAAGTCAAGAGCTCTCAATAAATTCTCATCCGTTTCAATGACTTCTTAATTGTGTATGTTTTACTTTGCACTGATTGAGCTCCATTTTTCTAGATGGAAGCAAAATACAAGTTCAGAGGTTCCAATTCCTTTGCATCATCCATTATCACTGGTCATCTCTTTTCCTGTTCATATTCTTGCACTGAACTGTAATCAAAATAACTTTTGTTATCTTTAGCATTTTTTCCTCCATGCCTCATTGCTAATAGATATTTAGTCCAAGTGATGTTACTTTTAAAAGAATTCTCCTAGCTTCTAAACGTTCTTCTCAATTATTTGCCATCCCTTTTCTCTTTTGTACAAATCCTTCCTTGGGGGAAAGCTGTTTATTTTATAAAAGCCATGGTCACCATAGATATTTTTAGAAAATAGAGAAAATAATATGTAAGAAAATCAAACTCACCCATACTTTCTGGGTTCCTCATAAAGTTCCTCTGATCAAATAAGTGTTTTAACTGTTTTTCACTTTTCTTACCATTATGATTATTTATCATTATATAATCAGATTTCTCATCTGGTTATTTCTTTTTAGACTCTTTTTTTTTTTTTTTTTTTTTTTTTAACAGAGTCTCGCTGTTGCCCAGGCTGGAGTGCAGTGGTGTAATCTTGCGTCACTGCAACCTCCACCTCCTGTATTCAAGCGATTCCCCTGCCTCAGCCTCCCAAGTAGCTGGGATTATAGGTGCCTGCCGCCATGCCTGGCTAATTTTTGTATTTTTAGCAGAGATGGGATTTTACTATGTTGGCTAGGCTGGTCTCGAACTCCTGATCTCAAATGATCGACCCATCTCAGCCTCTCAAAGTACTGGGATTACAGGCATGAGCCACTGCACCCCAACTAGACTTACCTTTTAAAGCCATATTATTTTTAGTAAATTTGATCATGAGAATTAATCTATTATTTTTTCTGGTTTTATTTTTAAATTTTATGTACATATTTATTTTTAAATCTGCCTTCTTAAAAAATTGAGGCTATGTGTTTGGTTGCCTTACAGTTCCCTCTTTTAGGATTATTAATGCCTAAATGAACTAGTCAGTCATTTCTCCTACCTTCTCAATCATATCTTTCTTTTGAATTGAAATTAAACCAAGGAAGACAGGCACTAATAATATATTCCTCTAACTTGCAAAGGTATCTCCAAGGAAAAATCAATAATTCGTCACATGTTCTACTTTTGGAAAAGTAGATATCCAATAAAAATACAGGTAAAGTTACAGTGTTTCAGAATTTTCATAACTGAAAGGAATTTGGGGTTGGGGGTTGGTAGAGGAAAGTGTTGCCATATCCACTGCAACCTTCTTTGTGACAGGCACTGTAGCAGCCACTTCACATAATTTTTTTCATTTAATACTCTCAAATATTACATATGATAAGAACTGTACTGTTTTAGTCCCATTTTGCAAATAAGAAAAATGCAAATGATATAGGTTAAGCAACTTCCTGAAGATGAAAGAATATCTTTAAACTAACAATAATAATTTACATATCCAATATGCAAACTCCCCTCGAGATACTCCATCAACAGTCTATACTGCTTCTGTCCCAGGTTTGTAATTTGTAATAGAAACATTTCATACAGAGCCTGCACTTAACTGGAGTTTATTCATCAAGAGGTTTAAAATGTTTTTTAGTTGTAGAAATTTTCAAACAAATACAAGATGAAGAGAATAATATAATAAACCACTATATACCCATTACCCGTCATCACAAACTATCAATATTCTGAGATTTTTTTTTTGTTTCATCTATCACTTTCCTTTTTTGTTGTTATTGGAATATTTTAAGCAAATCCCAGGTATCATTTTACTTGTAAGTACTTCAGTATAAAAAAAATGTATAGCAGAGTCTGTCATGATATGCTTAAAGACGAGTTGGAGAAATAGAGATTAGATAAGAATGAACTAAAAGGATTGGTACTAACATGAACCATGGCCAAATGTTGATAAATAGTTTGAAATCTACCTTGAAGAAAGGTGGTCGGAAAATATACCACAAAATTCTGTCCTTGTCCTTGTCTTATATGGCATGATTTATCAATGATATGACCAAAAATTTAGAAAGTATGCTTAGCAGATTTGCCAACAATACATAGCTTTTAGTGAGACTGCAATGTATTACATAAAATGATCAAGTATCATCAGGCTGGAAAAATGAGCTGAAACCATAGGTTGACATTTAATTGATACACACAGGGTAAGATACCTGACTTGGAGGTAGTTCATGTGAAGATGTGTAGATTTAACTAGACTATAGTTTTCAGTATGAGTATCTATAATGATGAGTCATGTTAAACAGTGTTAATTAATGTTTAGTTTCCAGATGAAGGGCTATAATAACTTCACTGTATCTGCTATTCAGTTCAGAGCAGTATATTTTGAGAGGGACATTACAAACTGAAGGGCATCTCATGGAGGGTAATTAGGATCACATAAAATTTGAAAATCATGATATGTAAAGAATGGTAAATGGAACTGGAGCTATTTAGCCTGGAGAATACGAGGACTTGAGGGGTCTATATACTGGCAACTTTTGAGAACTTGAAAACAATTTTTTTAACAAAGTAAACAAATTCTTTTTTTTTTTTTTTTTTTGAGACGGAGTCTCGCTCTTGTTACCCAGGCTGGAGTGCAATGGCGCGATCTCGGCTCACCGCAACCTCCGCCTCCTGGGTTCAGGCAATTCTCCTGCCTCAGCCTCCTGAGTAGCTGAGATTACAGGCACGCGCCACCGTGCCCAGCTAATTTTTTTGTATTAGTAGAGACGGGGTTTCACAATGTTGACCAGGATGGTCTCGATCTCTTGACCTCGTGATCCACCCGCCTCGGCCTCCCAAAGTGCTGGGATTACAGGCTTGAGCCACCGCGCCCGGCCCAAAGTAAACAAATTCTAACTTGCTTTGTAGGTTCAAGCTGGGATCAGAGAGTATAAGTTAGAATGAAACAGAACTTGGGTCGAGACAGATTGCTAACACAGATGTTTGGCAATGGCCTGGACTATATGGATATGCACTTCTGTCCCATCAGTGGAGAATTGGGTTAAATTTCCATCTTTTAAAGAGGATTGCCACTTGGAAGGAGTTGGACTAAGTCAGAGCTTCACAGGGAGAGCCTTGGCTATACATTAGAATCACCTGGCAGGGGGTGGAGGTGTTAAAAGTGAACAGTGCCTGGGCCCCATGCCAGAGATTCTGATGCAGTTGCTCTAGGCAGGACTACAGAAGGTACCCACGGAATTCTGGAGTGAGTGAACTCTAAGGACCCTTTCAACTTTGAGATTTTTTTTTTTTTTTATCTGATAAAGAGAAATTGTGTTCATAGTGGGCATTTTAGAAATCAGAATGGTGGAAAACCTGAAGATGACAGTGAAGTCAGGCACAAAACTGAGCTCAGGGGAGAAAAGAGGATTGCTTAAGAGAGACTAAAAGTGCCAGAGCTTACCAGGAAACAGCACAGCTTAGAGGAGAGGGTGCCTTGCATAGTTAAAAAAAACAAAAGGGTAGGAGTGAGGCTGAGTGTGATGGTATGAGGAGAAGAGAATGTGACGGAAGAAGATGGGAGTGTCCATCTGACAGGGTTTGCCTGGGACTGAAAGGTTTCTTGGGATGCAGCAGTTTCAATGTTAAAACCAGGACAATCCCAGGCAAACTGGAATGGTCACCTGAGTGCCTCGCAGTTCCCTGTCAAAAGACAAAATTATGACAAATTTAGTTTAAAGATCTCAATAGACTTTATTGCAATTTTAGAATTGGGCAACACGTCATCCCATAAAATAGAGTAAGTGTTTCAATGGGCTGAGCAGAGGCGGCAGGCAGGCTTTCTAGATGGAGAAAGGGCTGAAGAAAGTAGAAACAAAGAACAAAAAAATAGATTGGTCATTTCAGTTATTTTCCTTGTGGCAATAGGGAGATAGAACAATATAAAGATAACTGATTGGTTAACATCAGGTTGCTCTGTTGTAAGGATTAAAACAGAGGGAACTTCATGAGGGCTGAAGAAAGTAGAAACAAAGAACAAAAAAATAGATTGGTCATTTCAGTTATTTTCCTTGTGGCAATAGGGAGATAGAACAATATAAAGATAACTGATTGGTTAACATCAGGTTGCTCTGTTGTAAGGATTAAAACAGAGGGAACTTCATGATTGTCAATTGAACATTGAAACTAGCCTATTGGGAAATTAGGCTGTTGCCTCTCTCTCCTGATTTTATGGAAGGACAGATTACAAACTCAAGGTTTGGAGAAGCAGAACCTTAGATAAATTACTCCATTTTGATTTTTAGTCTGGTCTGTTGGGGCCTAGTGCAGGATTTTAGTCCAAAACAGTGGCCTCCTATACTTTTTCTTTAATACCCATAAATGAAGGCAACATGGGAAACCTTTTGTTATTCTAGTTATTTTTCCTGCAGAGTAAAGATGTGCTCTGCATTCGTCTGAATTCACTGCTTTGGTGTGTGTAACTGCAAAGACTGAAATGTCGCGTTCACTCCGGCTGTGTATTCCAATCATAGTACATTGCTTGCATGCCCAGCATTTTGCCAGGGTGCTGGTCTTGGGCTTACTATGCCTTCTTTGGGGTGCCTTGGGATTCCCCATGTCATCCCTTCCTCCCAACTCCAGCTGAAAAAACCTCCTAAAGTGATTTTGAAGCTTGTTTCTTTGAATAGCTTCTTAGCAATTTCCTCACCGCTATTTCAGTTCCCCTCCCACCATTGTGTTAAACAATCCCAAAAGCAATTTCATTAAATGGCTGACTTCAGGAATGGTGAACTACAACTACTTCTAAAAAGCAGTCTAGTAGTGACTGAGGGAATTGCCTAATAGGGAATAGACTGAAGGCATGCTGCCCCTACATACCTTGGTAATCTCTTTCTTATGAAAAGAGAAGTAAGGATGGGATATGTTGACTTGTTTATAAAAAAAAAATAACAAAGGGAAAAATCCTCCTAAAATTATGGGGAAAAGGCTCCTGGGTGTCCTTTAAGTATAGAGAATAAATTGGGTAGTCTTCACCCACTGTATTCCTAAAAGGCCTCACAGGTGCTCTTCTCTCTCTCTCCTTCTCTCATCTGCCTTTAATCAGGGGGTTAGCTCTGTGTGTTATGAATTAAAGCAGTGGTTCTCAAAGTGTAGTCCTTGGCCCTGCAGCAGAGCATCACCTAGCAACTTGTTAGAAATGCACATCCCCTGGCCTCACCTCAGACTTACTGAATCAGAAACTCTGAGGATGGGGTCCAGCAGTTGTAACAAGCCTTCCAGGTGATTCTGATGCAGGTTTATGGTTGAGAATTTGATTGGAGAAACTATGTCTTTAGAAGGTTCTTTAAAGGAGAAGTTGTCCAGGGCCTACCCTCTGATATGGGGCTGAACAGGAAAGCAGCAAGCTGAAGAAACTTCAGAACTAACAGCTGAGCCATGGTGGGTGGTGGTTTGACATTTAGGTGGTAAGATAGGTAATGTGACAGGACAGAAAAATGGACAGAGAACTGTGAAATCAAATAGGATCAGAATGATGTCGCAGTGGTCAATCCACTTAATTCATATCGTTACAAAATTAGAAAGTCACTAATGACTGTCATTTCTGATATATACTTGTACAAAAGGGTACCGTATGATATGAATTGGATTTTTAAGTACACTGTATTTTGTCTCATTTTGGAGATATTGCTTTTAGTAAAAACATGTCTAGAAGGTTCTGGTCAATCCTTAATTGAAGCTCTATTTTGACAGGAAAATAGAAACTTATTGAATTTTAAAAAGATGATTTGACTACTACAGTTTTATTTATTTTTTTAGAGTTCTGTGGCAAAGAATCGCAGAGGCCAAAAAAAGTGGAAAAAAAAGGTCATATGGCTTAGTGATCTTTGTAATTATAACCCTATCAACCATAACAAAAACAACAGTCGTAACTACAGTTGCCGTTATTGAGTGCCTATTCCATGCAGACACTGCTGAGTGCTCAGCATGAGGGATAAAGTCATGGGTAAGCAACAGACGTGGTCCTTGTGTCCTCCTACCCAGTGATTCCCAACCCTGGCTGCACATTAGATGCACCAGGGAGCTGTTAAAAAATGTGAGTGCCCCACCCCCAGTGATTCTGATTTAATTGCTTTGAGATGGGATCCCAGAGTTGGCATTTTTACAAAGGTCTCCAGTGAATTTAATATATACATCCAGAATTGAGGATTGTTCTGGTGAAAGACTTACACATGTAGACAATTCATTATAATAGCCTTAAGTGCTATGAAGAAAAAGCTCAGAGTGCTGTGAAGGGCACTGGCTAGTGTGGGATTCAGGGTAGGATTTTCTGAGGCATCCTTGAGGAAGTGACTTGCAGCTGGGATCTGAAGGATGAATAGAAAATAGCTAAGCAAAGAGGGTGGGGAGAGAATGTTCTAGGCAGAGTACATAAATCATGATAGGGTTCTGGGCAGGGACAGCATAGTGAAGTGAGGGCTGAAAGGGGGCAAATAGTGAAGGAAAGATGGTGATTAAAGAAGCTGGAGACCCAGGAAGGGGCCAGAACATGCAGGACATATGGGCTGTATAAAGGATTGTATTCTTTCTTGTAAGAGCAATGGGAAGCTATGCAGTATTCTAAATAACTAGTGGATGATGTGCTCATATAGACACTTTGAAAAGATTACTCTGACTGTAGTTGGAAAGCAGATTGGTGATAGGTAAGAGTGGATGCAGGGGGAACAGTTACGAGTCTTCTGTGGGAGGGCATGATGATTGGACTAAGACACTAGACTGATGGAGAGGGGTACATGGCATCAGAATCTTTGGGAGGTTTCAAGACTTGATACAAGGCCTCAGGGATATTTGCTGAATTAGTGAGTTGCTTGGTTGTAAAGAGTGAGGGTGGGGAAGGAATACAGGATGATGCCACTGTTCTTGGTATCAGTAACTGAATGAGTAGTGATTTGTTCACTGAGCTATGAATGTTGAGCTATGGAAAGCTGGAGGAGAAGCAGTTTTGCAGAGGAAAGGAGGAAGCATGAATTCTGTTTGGGTGCAATAGGTTTAAGATGCCTGTGAGATATCCTAGCTAAAAGGTAAAGGAGGCAGCTGAAAGTTCAATATACATATGTCTGGACCAAATATAGGGTATTGTCCACATATGGCAGTAACTAAGACCATGGGGTCCGGTGAGATCAATCTAATCATTATTTCCTACAAAGCTCACTGTATCTTCACGTCAACTTACCAAAATAAGTTATGTCTTTTTTTTTTTTTTTAGATGGAGTCTCCCTCTGTCGCCTAGGCTGGAGTGCAGTGGCGTGATCTCGGCTCACTGCAACCTCTGTCTTCAGGGTTCAAGTGACTGTCCTCCCTCAGTAGCTGGGATTATAGGTGCCCACCACCACACCTGTCTAATTTTTTGTATTTTTAGTAGAGACGGGGTTTCACCATGTTAGCCAGGATGGTTTCGATCTCTTGACCCTGTGATCCTCCCGCCTTGGCCTCCCAAAGTGCTGGGATTACAGGCGTGAGCCACTGCGCCTGGCCAATAAGTTATGTCTTTAAAATTTTAGTCTAGAATATGAAAATTTAGAAAGATTAAATAACTTGCCCAGGTCATGCAGCTAGTAAGAGGCAGAGTTTGAGATCCTATCTCACAGGAGATGCATTAGTACCTAGTCTTACTGCATTTCCTTAATCAGAATGACTGATTCTCAGACACATTGGAGAGTTAACCATGTTTGCTAAGGAACGACCAATGACTAGCTGAGTATATATTTCCTTCCATTATAAACATGGCATTTAAGTCTACTATTCTTGGAAATTCACTGAAAAAATACCCCGTGGAGGTTATGACTAAGCTCTGAGATCCAGATTTTGGGTTTACTGCCCAAACATCTGTCCCCTTACTTCCTAGAAAACACGCAAACTGAAGTTGAGGTTGCCTGGAAGCTTAGTAAAAATAGTGAGAACCATGGAATTGAGAAGTTAAAACACATTTGAAGTAGTCGAATAAATACCTCCACTTTTTTGATGGAAAACATTGTGTACTAAAAGGCTAAATCCATTTCACCCATTCAACTGACATATGGAACACTGCTATAGGCCAGACCCTTTGCTGGGCTCTGGAGAGGACCTTGTTCTTAAGGTGCTCTGTCTCACAGGGGAGACTGACACAAGTTAAAGGCTATTACAGCATCGTGAGAAGGGTGCTACGAGAGGATTGCAGAGCAGGGTATTTCATCCATCATTAGAGAAGGGGCAAGCCTTTCTCAGAAAGACTTCCTAGAAGGGATGACACATAAACTAATTATCTGAGCCTCAATTTACTCATAAGGTAGACTTAGTTAAATAAATAAGAGAGGAAAAATACTGTTTCAGGTACAAGAAAGAAACAGGAACATTTTAGTACAAGGCAGAAGAATAGGACAAAAAGACCCCATTTAGAGACTAACGCCTTAAACTACACATGGATCGTGTGGGTAGATGGTTAGCATGGCCTTAAAATTGTTAAAGAATTTGGCTTTTAAGGGACATAGAGGCATAATTGAAGAGCTTCACACTGGTTAGGGGCATATGCTGAGGTTTGTGTTTTTAGGATTATCATGTGAGCTTTTAAGTAGATGTTGGGTTGAAAGGGGAAGAGCCTAGAGGTGGGAAGGCCTCTACAGAAGTTATTGTAGGAGTCTGGGGAAGAAATACAGAGAGAAATGGGCTGAGCATGGTGGCTTATACTGGTAATCCCAGTTCTTTGGGAGGCTATGGCAGGGGGGTCACTTGAGGCCAGGAGTTTGAGACCAGCCTGGGCAACATAGTGAGACTCTGTCTCTACAAAAAAATCAGCTAGGTGAGATGGTGAACACCCATAGTCCCTAGCTACTCAGGAGGTTGAGACAGGAGAATCACTTGAGTCCAGGAGTTCAAGGGTGCAGTGAGCTATAATTGTGCCACTGCACTCCAGCCTGGGTAACAGAGAAAGACTTTATCTCAAAAAAACACAAAAACAAAATGAGATAAACAAATGGATTTGAACGATATTTAGTGGGTGGAATGAACAAAACTTGGGGATTGGAGGGAGAAGAGGGAATATAGGGAGACTTAGAGGGAAAGTGGTGACCTTTACTGGGCTGATTGTGCAAAAAGATTAGGGTAGGTAAAAACTTAAATTTTAGACATGGTAAGTTTGGCTATAGAACATCAAGCAGGTATGTCCAGTAGGTGACTAGCATTATGAATCTTGAGCTCAAGAGAAAGGCCTGGGCTGAAAATACAGATCAGGGAATCATGGCCGTAAAGACTGGGGACTTGTCATCATAGAGATTAAGAAGGTATCCTCATAGACATTAAGGCATTGTCTCAGTCTGTTTGCATTCTGTAAAGGACTGCCTGAGACTGGGTAATTTATAAAGAAAAGAGGTTTATTTGGCTTACGGTCCTGCAGGTACAGCCTGTAACATGGTGCCAGCAATTGCTTCTGGTGAGGGACTCAGGAAACTTACAATCATGGCAGAAGGCAATGGGCATATCACATGGTGAGAGAAGGAGCAAGAGAGAAAGCAGGAGGTGCCAGGCTCTTTTAAAGAACCAGCCCTTGTGTGAACTAACAGAACGATAACTCATTCATTACCATGGAGAGGGCACCATGCCATTCATGAGGGATTCATCCTTATGACCCAAAAACTTCCTACTAGACCCACCTTCAACATTGAAAGTCACATTTTAACATGAGATTTGGAGGAGGCAAACATCCAGACTATATCAAGCATCGTCCCCATAGAGAGTAGGATGTTGTTCCTATAGAGGTTGGGGAGTTGTCCTCATAGGGATTAAGGACTTGCCATTCCCAGAGAGAGTAGGGAGTCATCACCATTCAGTTGGCATATGTATATAAAATGAGATGAACCAGTATCCCAAGATGGAGCACTGTGGATCATTCATATTTAAAGGGTATGCTATAAAAGAGGAGCTGGCAAAGTAGAGGAAGTAGGATGGTTACTAAAACAACCTGGTGTCATGGGAGCCAGGAAAGAAGAGCGCTTATGTACTGAGATGTCAAATGCCAAATTATACGTGAAATGTAGATGCTGAGATGTGTCCACTGGGTTTGGCACTATGAGATTGTTGGTGATATTTGTGTGAACAGTTTTAGTGGAATGGGGGGCAGGAGCCAGATGCAATGGATTCAGTGAGTGGGTTGTAGGGAGGTGGAGTTTAGAAAGGCACTTAGTGCCAGGAGAATTTTTAAAAGAAAGCAAATTAGAGGAAGTCAAGTAATAAGAACTGGTGTGGCATTGATCAGCTCTCTGGGGATGCTGGAGGGAGAGAGCTGAAGGGAAGAGAAGTGGAATAAACACCACAAAAAGCTGTGAGAAGAGAGGATGTGGCTTCACCCCACCCAATCCTGAGAGAATGGGTGGAGGGTGGGCCTAATATTGTCTTTGTTATCCAAATATTGTCTTTGCTATCCATTCTTTCCCTAAAGATGGGACAAGCCATTCCCAGAGGTCAGTTCTAGGTAACAAGACTTTCCCAGAAGGTGGGGTAAAATTTTCCTCTTTAACTCATGTGTTCTCCAGAGTCTTTGGGTTTTTAGGAATTTCTACAAAGAATTTCAAATATTTTACAAGTCATCTCCAAGTACCATAATACAGTCTTCCTTCAGTTTGGTATCCCAAGCTTTTGCTAAGGTAGAGGTACATTTCCCTCCACTCAGAACATTATTGTAACTCTGAAGGAGAAAAGGCATGTAGAGTTACTGTTGTCTGCATTGGCCTTCCTTCTGTGGCTACACCACTCCTGCTTCTGTGAATCTGAGCAAATGAGAAAACAGACCACCTGCGTGTGTGCAAGAAGCATGCAGATTTTGCTGGATATGTGATTTCGGTGGTCTTCACATTGCTTCTGTGTTCTATAGGCGGTCCAGGTTTTATACAGACAGACAATCTGTTTCACTTTATGGAATGAAAAGTGTGAGAATCATTTGAAACCAAACATACAAAAGATGGGTGTCTAAGGCATAATACCCATTTAGGGCTTAACAATGATCAGCTCATTTTTTAAACTTTTAAGTTTAGGGGTACATGTACAGGTCTGTTATATAGGTAAACTTGTATCACGGGAGTTTATTGTATAGATTATCTCATCACCCAGGTATTAAGCATAGTTCCCGTTAGTTATTTTTTCTTATCCTCTCCCTCCTCCCACCTTCCACCCTCCAATAGGCCCTAGTGTGTGTTATGCCACTTTATATGTCCTTGTATTCTTATCATTTGGCTCTCACTTACAAGTGAGAATATGTGGTATTTTTGGTTTTCTGTTCCTGCATTCATTTGCTGAGGATAATGGCCTCTAGCTCCATCCCTGTTCCTGCAAAGGACAGGATCTTGTTCTTTTTTATGGCTGCATAGTACTCTATGGTATATATGTACCACATTTTATCTGGTCTATTATTGATGGGCATTTAGGTTGATTCCATGTCTTTGCTATTGTGAATAGTACGGCAGTGAATATACTTGTGTATGTGTCTTTATGATAGAATGATTTATTCTTTATATCATATACAAAAGTTAACTCAAAATGGATTAAAGACATCCATCCATTTTGTCTTTCATATTGATTTTGTATGCTGAGACTTTGCTGAAGTTGTTTATCAGCTTAAGGAGCTTTGGGGCTGAGACCATGGGGTTTTCTAGATATAGGATCATGTTGTCTGCAAACAGGGATAATTTGACTTTGAGTATATATCCAGTAATGGGATTTCTGGGTCAAATTTTATTTCTGTTTTTAGGTCTTTGAGGAATCACTGCATTGTTTTCAAAAATAAACTAATTTACACTACCACCAACGATGTATAGGCATTCTTTTTTCTCCACAATCTTGCCAGCATCTGTTATTTTTTGACCTTTTTTTTTTTTTTTTTTTTTTTTGCGATGGAGTCTTGCCCTGTCACCTAGGCTGGAGTGCAATGGCATGATCCTCACTGCAACCTCCTCCTCCTGGGTTGGAGCGATTCTTCTGCCTCAGTCTCCTGAGCGTGAGGGTAGCTGAGAGAAAGGAGAATAGACCCAAAGTCAGGCAAGAAAGTTTTATTAACCTGCCGGACTGGTCTGTAACAGTTGGAGGAGGCAGCCCCAGGCTTACAAAACAAGGGGTTTATATGGGGTGAGAGGGACATGAGGGAGTTTCAAGTAACAGGCACAGACATAGTTTGTTAACTTGTAACAGACCTACAGTACATCATCCTGTGACTTTTGTGGCAGCAGGCTTTTAAAAAAAGACAGAAACCAGGATTTTTTACAGATATGTGTCAAACAGGAATTTACAAGTATGGATAACCAACATATGTTTTCCCTGTCCTCCCTTGAGCTGCCCAGATGGCAGTAATCAGGCTTTGCTTAATTGCCACACGTCTGGCAGCCTTGGTGTGGTGCCTAGGTAGGGGTTCAGGAGTGCAGCTGCAGAGCAATCAGAGGGGGCTGGGGTCAGCCTGTGCGGAGGGGATTTTTTGAGGCAGCACAGCTCATCCCTAACACCGAGTAGCTGGGATTACAGGCGTGTGCTACCATGCCCAGCTAATTTTTTGTATTTTTAGTAGAGACAGGGTTTCACTATGTTGGCTAGGCTGGTCTCGAACTCCCGACCTCATGATCTGCCTGCCTCAGCCTCCCAAAGTGCAGGGATAACAGGGGTGAGCCACTGCACCCAGCCTCTTTTTTGACTTTTTAATGATAGCCATTCTGACTGGTGTGAGATGGTATCTCATTGTGGTTTTGATTTGCATTTCTCTAATGATCAGTGATGTTGAGCTTTTTTTCATATGATTGTTGGCCACCTGTATGTTTTCTTCTGAAAGTGTCTGTTCATGTCCTTTGCCTGCTTTTTAATGGTTGGTTGTTTTTTCTTGTAAATTTGTTTAAATTTCTTATAGATGCTGGATATTAGATCTTTGTTGGATCCATAGTTTGAAAAAATTTTCTCCCATTCTGTAGGTTGTCTGTTTACTCTGTTGATAGTTTATTTCGCTGTACAGAAGCTCTTTAGTTCAATTAGATCCCATTTGTCAATTTTTTCTTTTTTTGCTATTGCTTTTGATGTCTTCCTCATGAAATCTTTGCCCATTCATATGTACGGAATGGTATTGCTTAGGTTGTCTTCCAGGATTTTATATATATATATATATATATTTTTTTTTTTTTTTCTATTTTCTTTTTTTAATTGCATTTTAGGTTTTGGGGTACATGTGAAGAACATGCAAGATTGTTGCATAGGTACACACATGGCAGTGTGATTTGCTGCCTTCCTCCCCTTCACCTATATCTGGTGATTTTTATAGTTTGGGGTTTTACATTCAAGTCTTTAATCTGTCTTGAGTTAACTTTTGTATATGGCATAAGAAAGGAGTCCAGCTTCAATCTTATGCATATGTCTAGCCAGTTATCCCCACACCATTTATTGAGTAGGGAATCCTTTCACCATTGTTTGTTTTTATCAGGCTTATCCAAAATCAGATGGTTGTAGATGCGTGGCCTCATTTCTAGGTTTTCTTTTTTTTTTTTTTTTGAGACAAAATCTCACTCTGTCACCCAGGCTGGAGTGCAGTGGCATTATCTTGGCCCACTGCAACCTCTGCCTCCTGGGTCCAAGTGATTCTCCTCCCTCAGCCTCCCAAGTAGCTAGGACTACAGGCACCCCCCACCATGCCTGGTTAATTTTTTATTTTTAGTTTTAGTAGAAACAGAGTTTCACTATGTTAGCCAGGATGGTCTTGATCTCCTGATCTCATAATCTGCCCGCCTTGGCCTCCCAGTGCTGGGATTACAGGCATGAGCCACTGCGCCCAGCCCATTTCTGGGTTTTCTATTCTGCTTCATTGATCTATGTGTCTAATTTTGTGACAGTACCATGCTGTTTTGGTTACTGTAGCTCTGTAGTATAGTTTGAGGTCAGGTAGCATGATACCTCCAGCTTCGTTCTTTTTGCTTAGGATTGCCTTAGTTATTTGGGCTCTTTTTTGGTTCCATATCAATTTTAAAATAGCTTGTTCTAGTTCTATGAAGAATCTCAATGGTAGTTTAATAGGAATAGCATTGAATTTATAAATTTATTTGGGCAATATGGCCATGTTAACAATATTGATTCTTCCTATCTATGAGCATGGAGTGTTTTTCCGTTTGTTTATATCATGTCTGGCTTTTTTGAGCAGTGTTTTGTAATTCTCCTTGTAGAGCTCTTCCTGATTTGGCTCTGGGCTTGACTGTTGGTGGTGTTTGGAATGTTAGTGAGTTTTGAACATTGATTTTGTATCCTGAGACTTTGCTGAAGTTATCAGCTTAAAGAGCTTTGGGGCTGAGACTATGGGTTTTCTAGATATAGGATCATGTTGTCTGCAAACAGGGATAGTTTGACTTCTTCCCTTCCTGTTTGGATGCCTTTATTTCTTTCTCTTGCCTGATTGCTCTAGCCAGGACTTCCAATACTGTGTTGAATAGGAGTGGTAAGAGAGGACATCCTTGCCTTGTGCCAGTTTTCAAGGGGAATGCTTCCAGCTTTTGCCCATTCAGTATGATGTTGGCTGTGGGTTTGTTATATATGGGTCTTATTATTTTGAGGGATGTTCCTTCAATATCTAGTTTACAGAGAGTTTTTAACATGAAGGGGTGTTGAATTTTATAGAAATTATTTTCTGCCTCTATTGAGATAATCGTGGTTTTTGTCTTTAATTCTGTTTACATGATGAATCATTTATTGATTTGCATATGTTGAGCCAACCTTATATCCCAGGGATAAAGCCTACTTGATTGTGGTGGGTAAGGTTTTTGATGTGCTGCTGGGTTTGGTTTGCCAGTATTTTGTTGAGAATTTTTGCATCCATATTCATCAAGGATATTGGCCTGAAGTTTTCTTTTTTTTTTTGTTGCATCTCTGCCAGGTTTTAGTATCAGGATGATGCTGGCCTCACAGAATGAGTTAGGGTACAGAAAATATACTTAGGAAAAAAATGCAGGGGCCTGGGCGAGGTGGCTCATACCTGTAATCCCAGCACTTTGGGAGGCTGAGTTGGTTGGGTCACGAGGTCAGGAGTTCACGACCAGCCTGACCAATATGGCTGAGAATACAAAAATTAGCCAGGCATGGTGGTGCACACCTGTAGTCCCAGCTACTCGGGAGGCTGAGTCAGGAGAATCACTTGAACCCAGGAGGCGAAGATTGCAGTGAGCCAAGATCGTGCCACTGCACTCCAGCCTGGGCAACAGAGCAAGACTCCATCTCAAAAAAAAAAAAAAATGCAGGGGACTCTTATATTGTCATTTTGAAATATCAGTTGTATCTGTCACATTTTGACATGAACTAGATATTAATCAATTTGTAAGATTGAGTTTTCATATTTCTAAAGTGCAGATACTCTGTGTTGATAGTTAAAGAGAGAGCCAGCTGGTTATGTGTCAGATGATTTGTGACAGTGTACCATAGACACTTAATTGTGTGACCATATCTTACCCAGATGGCATTTCTAACTTACACTGATACATAACACCAGAGGGGCAGAGAGGGAGATGTCACATTTCTCTGAAAATAAAGCTTTGAATCCACCCAAAGTGTACCAAGTGAGACTTTACAATCCTGCCCAAAAAGTACAGAAATTACATTGATCTGGCAAGAAAGAATGAATGGAAACCCAAAGGTCGCTGCTTTTAAATTTTTTGTAGAGACAGGGTCTCCCTCTGTTGCCCAGGCTAGTCTCAAACTCCTGAGCTCAAGTGATTCTTCTGCCTCGGCCTCCCAAAGCACTGGGATTATGAGCCACTACGCCTGGCCCCACATCTTGCTTTTCACATAATGAATGTTTTGAAGACAGTTTGCATCAACATTCCTAGATCTAGCTCAGTCTTTTTCATGCCTGCATATGAATGCAGTAGGTTTATATATCCAGACACCAGTTGATGGACCTTTAGTCATTTTTAGTCTTTTGCCATTACAAATGATGTTGCACTGAATATCGCTATCTATGCATCTTTTCACACAAGCCTAAGTATATCAGCAGGTTAAATTTCTAGAATTCTTCAGTCAAAGGATGTATGTGCTTTACCCTTTGATAGATGTTGCTCAATTGCCTCCCCGTCAAAGAGGTTCTACAAATGTTTATTCCCACCAACATACAAGAAGTATGTTTTCCCATATCTTTGTCAACATATATAATTACCGAATTTACAGTAAAATTCACTCTTTTTAGGTGTAAAGTTCTATGAATTTTGACAAATGAAGTCATTTAACTACTACCACAATCAAGATCTAGAGTATTTCCATTATTTCAAAAAGCTCCTTTGTGGCCCTTTGTAGTCAATCCTCTGTCCCCATCCTGAGTCTTTCCCTACTGATCTAATTTCTGTTCTTAATTTTGCCTTTTCCAGAATATCATACCAATGAAAGCATAAAGTAAATAGCCTGTTTGAGACTGGCTTATTTAACTTAGCATAATGCTTTTGAGATTCATATATATTGTTACATTTATCAGTAGTTTATTCTTTTTCTTTATTGCTGAGTAGAATTTTATTGTATGATTGTTTCCAGTTTGTATACATTTGCCAGTTGATGGCATTTGAATTGTTTTGAGTTTTTGGCAATTATGAAGAAAGCAGCTAGAAATGTTTAGGTACATGTCTTTGTGTGGACATAGGTCGTTGCTTTTCTCGGGTAAATACTTCAGTGTGGGATTGCTGGATTTTATGGTGAGTTTATATTTAACTTTATAAGAAACTGCCAAACATTTTTTCAAAATGGCTTTGTTATTTTGCATCCCTGGCAGCAATGCACAAGTGTTTGGGTTGTTCTGCATTCTTACCAACATTTCATATTGTCAATATTTAAAAAATTTTGGCCATTCTAATAAGTAGTACCAGCTGCTCGGGAGGCTGAGGCAGGAGAATTGCTTGAACCCAGGAGGCAGAGATTGCAGTGAGCCGAGATTGCACCACTGCACTCCAGCCTGGGCGACAGTGTGAGACTCTGTCTCAAAAAAAAAAAATGGTGGTTATCTCAGGTGGAGTTTTTGGTCCTCTGACATCAAAGGGTGAAGCAGAGGATGTGAAAACACTTGCTGCCTATTCTTTGTATACTGACCAGAACCAGCCTACGGTCAGTGGTCTCTGATTAGGCAGAAAAGGTGGGGCAACATCAGGCAGTCGGTTGATATCAGTGGTGGTGTCTTTTGAAAAGGCTGGTTTCTGTTAGGCCCTTGAGAAGGAAAGCCCAATCCTGGTTAGCAAGGGGGTGGGTCTGAGCCCCTCCCACCCTCCATTCCATCTTGGCTGAGAACTCAGTTTTCAGGGTTTCTCTGGGGTCCCCTTGGTCAAAAGATGGTCTGGTCAGTCAGTTGGAGGTGCTTAGAATTTTATTTTTTATAGCTTATAGCACATTTTTCTATCGTGATATTTGTATGTAACCTCTAAATTTTGTACCTCATTGGTACAAAAATAAGGTAGAAATGAGAGAGTTTATAAAGGCAAGGTATACAAGACAGGGCTATAAGGCTAGGGACCCTACTTGAGTGAGTTCACCCTGCTTTCACTATTGCCCAACACTAGAGATGCATGGCCAATACAGATTTTCTTGCTTTTTCTCACCATCTGCAAATAACCAAGGCTTGTTGACAGATGCAGCTGCTTTGAGAAAGGGTAGAGTCCCCAGGGCACAATTTCTCAATTTCAGATGTGGAAGAAGACTCGTTTAGTGGAAGCAATGTGCTTATTAGAGAGGCCATCAATACACCAGATTGTTACGCCTTTTGGCTGGGACACAGGGAATTCCTATCTGCAGTGTCAGTGACATCACTTTGCCGGAAACAGCTTTCTCCCTGCCAACCCTACACTTAAACATGGGATTCCACACTGACCACAAAGGCCTATTATCCTCAATGCAATCTATGGGCAAAAGAATTCAGGGAAGGCTAGAAGGGGTGGGTGAAGAGAGAGTGGATGGTTTAGTGGGAAGAAGTGAGAAGAACCAGGGAAGGGGACTCCTTGGCTTCCTTATTTCCCACACATAGAGCCTCTGTCAGCATTTGAGTTTTGTGATCATTAACATTTTTAGAGTCAGGTATAACCAAGTGCAAAGTCAGTTATGTGCTACTAATTGGAGAGGAGCATGTTGCCTAAGAACTGTGGGTGGGGAGCCTAAGGTTGTCTGAATCTTATTTGCAGGAAGAGCTTGTTCTGCACCCCCACCCACATCTCCACTATTTGGATGTCACCAAATAGGCTGTCCCCACCCAAAGCTGAGTCTCAAGGGGTCTACTCCGTATCAGCCAGGCAACGTTGTTAAAATAAATGTATTTGTTTCTAACTAAGGAGCTGCAAACCCAGATTAATCAGTTAATTAAAATTTCAAAGAGTGGAAATAAAATAGCATTAAAAAGAGCCAGTAACTTCCTCTTCCTCTGTGATCAGTGGAACAGGACATGGGTTATTTACTCAATTACCTTGTCTTTCTACCTCTCTTTTCGTTCTCACCCCCACCCCTCCCCTTCCTTCTTATTTCTTGGCTCTATTTTCTTGCCTGTTTCTCCCAATGCACTGTCCATCTTACTTTCCCTCCTTCTCTTTTGCCTTTTGCCCTTTAACTAACTGGTCATCACTGAGGTCTTTAGCTTCAAAGTTCATCTTTAGCAGTTGTGTGTGTTTTTTTTTAATTTATTTTTTTATTTTCTTCCCAGGGGAGGGACAGACCCCCCCGCCTCCATGCCACTCCGGATACTCCTGGATAGGAATTGTGTTTTTATTGATGTTTGTGCTGACTTCTTTAAGTAAAATATAGGCAGGATAAAACCCACTAAATCAAACTGCTTTATTCTTGGATGTTACTCTGGACTGGTTAATTGGAGAAATATAGAGTAGGGGTGTCTGAAATAGAATAAGACCTTTCCATTTAGATAGTTTTGGACTAGTGCTTTTGCATTGGGTCAGCTGAGAAAAATAGAACTGAAAAATTTGTATACATCTCTAATGTAAGACAATGGTTTAAGGCATTGGAGTGGAATTGAGACATTTGGATCAAATCCCTGCTCTGCCATGTGTAAGGTATATGACTTGGGGAAGTCCCTTAAGCTTCCTGAGAATCACAGTCTCAGCCTTTTGTCATTTAGCTGTAAGCTTCTGACAGTCAGGGATCAGATTCATGATTTCAAAAGGTGGGACATTGGTGTCCTCAGGGAGAACAGTCCAGACAATCCCTCCAGCCAAATCCTCAATGTTAGTTACTTTTTATTTCTGGATAATGAGATTGGCTACCACATAACAGTACTGGTAGCACAGCCCAGGCACTGTATGAGCCTCAGTCATGTATTGTAGGGTAGGGTGATGGCTAAAGCCTGAACTTTGAAGCCAGAGTGCCCATGTTTAATTCCTGGTCCCATTACCCGTGGCAGATATCTGAGTTACTGGTGGCGTATCCATACAGGTCTGCAGTAACCTCAATTCTTGCCTCCTCAGAAGAAAGAATTTGAGGGGCATAAAGTAGGAAAAGAGACTGAGTCAAGTTTCAGAGCAGGAGTGGAAGTTTATTGAAAAGGTTTTAGAACAGGAAGAAATCCAAATGGGCAACTTGGAGAACAAACACGGTGTTTAACTGTGATCCTAGGACTTTATAGGCTGCCACCTTGTGCCCTTTTCCCACGATTCTTCCCTTAGGGTGGGCTGCCTGCCTGCATAGTGCCCACCTTACCCTTGTAAATTGAGCACACAGTGTGTTTAGGAAGTTGTGTGCATGCTCATCTGAGGCTTTCTTTCCTTTTCCCATGCAGTGCCCCTGGAAAGTCATTTTCCACCATTTGTCTCTTAATGTGCATGCCCAGGAATTTGCTTCTCCCTGGTGCCTGAATTCAATTGACACTCTAATGTTAACAGTGAAAAACAATCTCCTCCTAGATCAGCAGGAGATTGTCTCTCCCTGGCTCCAGCTGCCAAATTATCATTTTTAGAGAGGCAATGTGATAATTGTCAGACCATCACCTGACATTCCTAGTGGGTGGAGGAGAAGAGCCCTTTCCTGCCATGCCTGTCTAACTACCTGTAACAGCCCAACATTTACATCAGTGTAACTTTGGGAAGTTAATCTCTCTGTGACTCAGTTTCCTCATCTGTTAAGTAACAATAATGACAATAATAATAGTGACTGTGAGTGTGACTTTATTTGGAAAAATGGTAGGTGTTTGTAGATGTAATTAAGCTAAGGATCTTGAGATGAAATCCTCCTGAATTTAGGATGGGCCCTAAAGCTGATGACTGGTGTCCTTATAAGAGAAAAGAGAAGGAAATTTGACACACAGAGCAACAGGGGAAAAGGCCATATGAAGACAGAGGTAGAGACTGGAGTGATACAGCCACAAGCCAAGGAATGCTAAGAGGCTGAAAGACAAGAAAGCCATCTCTTCTAGAATCTTCAAAGGGATTCCCGCAGATACCTTAACTTTTGGACTTCTGGCCTTCCAGAATTATGAAAGAACAAATTTGTTTGAAGCCAGGAAGTTCGTGATAACTTGTTGTGGCAGCCCTAAAAAATATGGATATAGATTTTATAGAGATGATAATATTACATGCACCTTATAGGATTGTAGCCATTTAAATTAATGGCTGCATTTAAAGTACTAAGAGTAGAATCTGGAATACAGTAAGAACTCTTTTTTTTTTTTAAAGATGGGGTTTCACCATGTTGGTCAGGCTGGTCTTGAACTCCCAACCTCAGGTGATCTACCCGCCTTGGCCTCCAAAGTGCTTGGATTACAGGCGTGAGCCACTACGCCCAGCCAGTAAGAACTCTTTAGTGCAGGCTATTACGTGTTGTTAGCTCACTGACACTTACATAGCAATCCTATGAAACAGATACTATTGTGACTCCCATTCCACACATGAGGAAATAGAGGCTTACAGAGACTAAGTAAAGGTAAGCTGGTCTGAACTCTGCTCTAGCTTGAATCATTCCCCAGAAGTCTGTGGAGTTTGACTATCTGGTGATGGATCCTAGTGACTGTTGGCTCAGTGACCCTTCCTGATGATGGACTCTAAGAAAAGACTCTCCAGTGCTGAGCCATCAAGAAGCCTAGAAGGTATTGAAAAGGCTGTCTCATGTGGTTATGTTTACTCCTCCTGGATGCATCTGCCCAGACCTGGTTTTGGCACAAGCTCTGCGCTGTTGGAGCCAGACCCTGTCCACACTTGGCTGTGGCCTGACCTCATTTGGGTAGCCTCAGCACATCATTACCATAAGAGGCAGAGGTGTGCCATCCTAAAAGGCCATACCCTCACTTTCCAGGGACTTCAACAGCCCCCGATAGTTCCTTGTTCACCCCTAAATTGCTAAGCATAGATTATACAAATGGCTTTAGAAGTCACACCACTTAGAATAAGGCAAAGCCCTCACTAGTGCCTTCAAGGCCTTATGAGCAGGGTACCTCATTGTTCCTCTGACCAGCTCCTGCTACTACTCCTCTCCCCTCAGGGCCCTTCCATGTACAGTTCCAGTTGCTGCAAAGCTCTTGCCTCAGAGGTATGCAGGCTATCTCCCTGCAATAGAAATCACCTTCTCAGGCCAGTCCTAATCACCACATCCTTCCTCTTCCTTTCTTTTTCTTCCTCCTTAGCATGTAAAATTATGTAATATACTGTAAATTTTAGTTATTTATCTTGCTTATTGTATTTTTCTCCAAACTAGAATCTAAGTACCATGAGGATAGGGACATTTCTCTGTTTGGGTTACTGTTGTAGCTCAGAGCCTAGGGAAGATCTAATTCATAGTAATAATGTATTCATTAAGTAATTGTTGAGTGACCAGTTGGAAAAAATGAATGAGGCATAGCCCTCTCTCAAACAACTATAGAACTCCTAAACTGAAATAGTTCAAACTATAAACTAACTAGAGGTAGCACATGAAGAGAGGACTACTGACATAACTGAGCTTTGTAGAGTATGGGGGGAACATAGCTTCCAACTGAGTTTGATTTTGTAGGAGACAAAAAGACTTGGAGAATGGGGGTAATGGAATTACAAATGAAGGAAGTTCCACATTGAAAAAAAATCAGAGAATCCAAAATTCATTCATTTGTCCATTCATTTATTCATTCATTCACTCAGTATGGGATATAGCAAGGAACAAGCCAGAAAAAGTCCCTGCCCTCAGGGAGCTTACATTGTAATAGTCATTGTCAGGAATTCTCATCTTGGACCCAAACAGATCTGTTGGTTGGAATGGTAAAGTGGGAAGCGCTGAAATTTCTGAAGGTCTTGGAGGTCTAGGTAGACCAATGTGGCTTTCATCTGGCACACAGCAGGCCGTACGTTCTTGATAAGGAAGAGTCTTAGGAATGTCAATTGTGGAAGATTTCTACAGCCACATGAAGGAGGGATTCTGATAGGGAAGAGAATTAGGAAGTATGGGAGTCACCAGAAAGGGCCATTGTAGAAGATCAGATATGCTGTAAGGGTGACTGGAATGGGGGATGTGGCTATCACTATAGAAGAAGGTGGCTCTAAGGGGCTTGGGATGAAGTAACTGAGAAAGGATCTTCAAACCCCTGAGTGTGAGAACAACCTATATATGTATCCTCAGGAAGAGTTCCCTGATGGAGAAGAAGGAAGGTAGCAGAGGTGGTGTGGAGACTTTGACTCTGGGAGTTGGAGGAATGACAAGGCCAGATTAGGACCAGTCTTATGGGCTTCAGTGATTGTTCCATCATTAGGCTATGTAAACACAGGAAGGACCACAACGTTCCTTGGATGTTTGCTCATCAACGTTTGTCCACATTTGCTGTTTTGTTCTCTATATGACAAGAAAACTTAGTCCAGATGTGACCCATAAGAAACTGGAAACAATTTGAATCTAGTCAGTCACATTGGATCTACAAAGCAAAACTTGTTTTTTCCCGAAATCCACCACATCTGTCAACACCCCAAATCTGATTATTCATGGAGTAAAAATGTTAAGATGTTATATTTTTGTTATCACAAAGTAGCAATGCTGTGATTTCTCTGTACAACAGAATTTTGACTATGGACAAAATTACATAATTTGTTTGTTTTGGAGACAAGGTCTCACTCTGTTGCCCAGGCTAGCATGCAGTGGTGTGATCTTGGCTCACTACAATCTCAGTGTCTTGGGCTCAAGCGATCCTCCCACCTCAGCCTCCCAAGTAGCTGGGACTACAGACACATGCCACCACACTTGGCTAATTTTTGTATTTTTTTTATAGAGACAGGTTTTCACCATGCTCACCCCGAGTCTCAAACTCCTGGACTCAAGTGATCCGCCCACCTTGGCCTCCTGAAGTGCTGGGATTACAGGTGTGAGCCACCACACCTTGCCAAAATTAAATAATTTTGATTTTCACCTTAGTATGATTGTAAGTGTACATCATGATGGCTATCTCTATAAGAATCAAAATAACTTTTGCTTCCTTTGAGTCTTAAAAAAAATCTTGAAGGTATTTTTCCTCTGACACAACTAACTGGCTTGAAATCAGCCTGTGTTTTTTCAAAGCTTAGGTTTCCTTCAGTTTTGTCTCTCTGTCAGGTGAAGAGTTGAAGTTATTAACATTACCTTGTTCTCTCACTTTAAACAGAAAATTCCTCTCCCTTGTCACATCACATGAAAAGAAAAAATTGCAAAGGAAGTGGCAGTCTTAAATTCTTTAGTACAGTAAGCCAATTCAAAGGGAAAACAATGATAACACTTTGCCATGGGATATTTTTGGTAAAACCACTCGTTGAAATTCTGTTTTGAAATACCATTTCGTATTGCATGACAGAAACCACATTTCTGTTATCCACAAGTAAAATGAAGGGCTTTTCAGGGGGAAGACAATCAGTGTGAATTTTCCATAATAGAGCTTGACTGTGGCAGTCTTGGGATCTGAAAGTACTCTGGGGGTCCAAGAAGAAGGGGCAGTTACCTAAGTAGTTCCCGTTTTATGAGCACATCCAAGATATGTCAACCTGCACCCCCCACTTCTAGCACCATTTCTGAGACAACTCTCCTCCTCCGACAGCATTTTTAAAATTACTGCTCTCTGGGTAATCTAGTCTGTTACATGAAAAACATTGTAGATTTTTTGGTAATAAAAACATTTGAAAAATCATGTACGGAAAATTCCTAGATTTTCTCTCTGACCTAAATTCTTTTTATTATATTTTTAATAAGAAATAAGAGTAGGAGGAAAAGCTTGCATATATTCTGGTAACCTGGATATCACTGCAAAAGCTGGGAAAATGTGGAAAAGTATACATCCATCTCTTCAATGACAAGAAGAAGTTAGTAAATGTTCTCATTAGGAAAAGGAAGATAATTATAGTCACATCAAGTTGGTTCCCACCTCTGGGCTCTTGCAGTTTCTGTTCCTTCTTCCTCTTACATTCTTACTTCTTTTCCAGGCTGGTGTTTTCTCCTCAAATGTCACCTTCTAGGTCTCAGCTCAAATGTCATCATCTCAGAGAAGCTTTCTTGACCCTCAATCTGATACCTTTCCCTTCATTCCCAACTCTTATCACATTCCTTGGTTTAAATTTTTTCTTAGCACATATCCTGACCTGAAATCACCTATTTATGTGCTGCTTTTCTGGTTTAACTGTCTCCCTAACTTGGTTGTAAATTCCAAAGAGTAGGGGCCTTATCAGTTTTTTTTATTGTAGTAACTTGGATGCTAAGAATAGTGCCTGAAATGGACGTGGATGGACATGAGATAGCGGTATTGTCATATTTACAAAAACAAAAGAAGCTAATAGGTAGACCTTGTTGAATAGCTTGAGGGAGTAAAACATTAAAAATTTTATTATAGTAGAAATATTGATACAGTTTGTTATATTTATAATTGGTTGTTATATTTATAATTGTTTATCTAAAGCACATGCTCATTAGGGCTGTGTTTGTCAACATCACAACTTTGGGAACCAAAGTGGGGTGCACCTAGAGGGCTCTTTTCCAGATTCCAGAACACTGGCATCAAAGAGGACATCTCTCCCATACCAGTTGTATTAGGATGTTTTAGCTTCATGTAATTAAAATCCTGACTCTAATTGGGTCAAAACATAAGTCTTATGGAAGGATGGGCTCAGCATTGGTTGATTTAGCAGTTTAAAATTCTGTCAGTGATTCAGGTTCTCTACATCTCTCTGCTCTGCCATCATTGGATGTCATCCCTTCCAGGCAGGACAAAGTCTGAGGATGAAGAGAGAATTTTTTTTTTTTTCTAGACTTGCCCCAGAAGACTTCCTCATAGGTCTCATGGGCCATAATTAGGTGGCATACCCATTGTTAAACCAATCATTGGTGAGGGAATGAAATTACACAGATAAGTCTATACCTGAGCTTGGGGGAGAGGCAGGCATCTGAACAAAATGGAGGCTCTTTTGGGAAGGAAGAAACAGGGAAGTGCTGTATATTTAATCTGCTGTTCCTTGTTTGGAAGCAATAGATAATGATGTTGCTAAAACTTTTTCTCCTAAATTTTGTATTGTTTAGTCTGATGGGTAAAGACTGCTTCAAGATTCTGGGGACTGAGATGGAATGGAGACCCATACCTTAATCCAAGCTTGGACTTGGATTAAGTTCAATCTTTTCTGCTCAAGAGCTTCAAGGGGAGCTCCCATTTCAGTGCCCAGCCAGCTTCTACTCCAAAGGGGGAAAGAGAAAGAGGAGACTTGGGCTCCTCTTTTAGCTTTTTGATCCCCCTCTCTGTCCTTAGAGAAGTACAAACTATTCTAGAGAACCCATCCCCTTTCCATATGCTTTTAAATTATGTTATCTTATCCTTTATTCCCAAAGCCTAAGAAAAATGTATGGGGCTAGTTTAGGGAGTTGAGAGAGGAGGAGGTTGAGTTGTCAAAATGGAGGGAATGGTACAACCATTTCATTTCCTGTTCAATTCCTCTATGCAATCTGTTTACATCTGACCAAAGTAGCTTTTGCCTTTTCTTTCTTTTTGAGATGGAGTCTCGCTCTGTCACCCAGGCTGGATTGCAGTGGTGTGATCTCAGCTCACCACAACCTCCACTTCCCGTGCTGAGGCGATTCTCCTGCCTCAGCCTCCCGAGTAGCTGGGACTACAGGTACCTGCTACCATGCCTGGCTAATTTTTGTATTTTTAGTAGAGATGGGGTTTCACCATATTGGCCAGGCTGGTCTTGAACTCCTGACCTTCTGATCCGCTCGCCTGGGCCTCCCAAAGTGTTGGGACTACAGGTGTGAGCCACTGTGCCCGGTTTCCTTTGCCTTTTATATAATTCTACTATTGGAGCTTTTTAAATGTCCCATGACAGAATGAGACTAAGGACAAAATAGGTAAGATAATATGAATTATGATCCAAAATGTTCAAGACTTCTCAGCCTCTGTGCTATTACCAATTGCTGACTGTATAAGGGTGGTTTAAATGCAAGAGGTATGTCAAGCCAGGAAATGTCATGGAATAGTGGGATTTGTTGTTTGATGATACATTCTTAATACTTTTTAACATCTTAAACATTTTGTAGTAGATTTAAAAAATGAGGAGGGCTAGCCTTGTGTGTTTTTGTTACTTGTACCTTGATAGATCAGGGCTCTTCTCACTCCTCATTCCATATCTGATCACTGACTTGGTTTTGTCCTTGCCACAGCCACTAACTCAGTCTTGGCCTTTGTCAAAGTACAAAGAAATCCTTTTGTTCTTGAAATTTCCCAATTACTTTGTAAGTGCTTCACTGATACAAAGAATGGCTTCTAATCTGTCTCTGATGTCCCCAGGTAGCCATTACAAGACCAGACAGAAAAGGGAGGAAAATCAGTGTTTTTGATTTCTTGTTGATATTTTCTCTTCTCCTTTTGGTTTTAGAGTCTAACGTGAAGACATTTTGCTCCAAGAATATCCTAGCCATCCTTGGCTTCGCCTCTATCATAGCTGTGATAGCTTTGCTTGCTGTAGGGCTGACTCAGAACAAAGCATTGCCAGAAAATGTTAAGGTAAGTCAAATATGTGTGTGTGTTTGTGTGTATGTGTATGTAAGAAGGGATCTGGGTGGGATGGGGGAGGAGGGATAAGGTATATAGAGCATCAGGGAGGAGTTGAGGTTCTAACAGCCCAGGAACAAGTCCATTTTCACTGGATTAGGTGAGTAAAATGGTAATGGGTGCTCATTCTAGAAGAGAAAATGCCTTGAATCAATTAGTGGTGGGAAGATAATTGCCTTTATGATTGTTTAAAAAAAACTCATTAAATTGATACTCTGACAGAAATGAATGCTTTACTCACCTCATCCAGATCTGTGTAATACTATGCCAGGATTCTATATTCTAGTATATTTCTACTTCTTCATCATGGGTGGATCACAGTACTGCACTCTGTTCTTTTTACTTCATTATTATCACTATCACCAAAACAATAATGTTTATTATACAACTCTGTATAAAGCACTTTGGAAGTCAGAGATTGTGGAGAAGACATGTTATCTCCAGATATAGTAAAGAATCAAAAAAAATCAATAAAAGCAAATCAGAAAACATATACATGTATCGAGTATAGTCATTCGAAATGAATTCATGGATAGGCAGATTTCTTGTGAAATCTGTACATTTGAACAACTAGTTAATATCATTAAAAATCATGGCCGGGCACGGTGGCTCACGCCTGTAATCCTAGCACTTTGGGAGGCCGAGGTGGGTGGATCACGAGGTCAAGAGATCGAGACCATCCTGGTCAACATGGTGAAACCCCGTCTCTACTAAAAAAAAAATACAAAAAATTAGCTGGGCATGGTGGTGCGTGCCTGTAATCCCAGCTACTCGGGAGGCTGAGGCAGGAGAATTGCCTGAACCCAGGAGGCGGAGGTTGCGATGAGCCAAGATCGCGCCATTGCACTCCAGCCTGGGTAACAAGAGCGAAACTCCGTCTCAAAAAAAAAAAAAAAAAAAAAAACATTAGGATCACAATTAACTTTAATGTATTTGTTTTCTTTCCAATTCATCAAAGTAAAATTTCAGACATGAATATCTCACAAGTACTTTGTAATATGGTCATTATTTAATCAGTTAATTAAAAACTATGTGGTAAATCAAAATTTATATTGTAAATATACCATTTTAAACTTTCACTGAAATTATAGTAAACAAATATACAAGGGCCTAGATGTTACCAATATGTTAATAAGCATGTATGTACATGTGGGTAGTAATATATCCAGAAGTTAACTTGACCATGGAGGCCTGGGAATACATGTGTAGAAGTATATTCTCTTGTATTTGAAGATGTTGAACTGGGAGCCTGGAAGGATGGTTACATATACCAGGCCTCTGAAACTTTTGCCATCCACCCAAATCACTGTATAGAAGAAGCGTGGGTGTCACACTGGCATCTTTTTGTCAAGTTCAACCCAGTGGGGCTATGTACAGCAGCCCCTTTGTCAAGACAGAAGGCTGATACTATCTCATTGTGAAGGGTCACTTGCCTTTTAATGTTGGGTGATGTTGTGTCCTTGGCAAAACTTCATTCACAGTTGAAGCCTCATGACATCTTGGTTCCATTATTTGTTTACCAGCTCCAAATACATGATTGCCTTCTTAATTTGACCTTTTTTGCATGTTCAGTATTGCATCATTGGAGAGGGGGATGCCTAGGAGGCAAAATCCATGACAAACTTGAATTATGTTCCCAAAAATATGTGTGGTCATGGACAACCTTCCCTCATTCACAGTGGTCTCCTTCAAGTCTGTTGTGCTTCTGCATTGTTATATCGGCCTAGCAAAATGGAACAAGGTCTTGACCTTCTTTAAATAAAAGGTAGGAGTATTGAAGAGCAGTCATTGGCATCTGAAGTGAATATTTTTAATAATATCACTGATTTATTTGATACAAAGATAATTTTATTTATGCAAACTAGCCATTTGTTGAGGTTATACAACAATTTTAGTAAGATTCCTGGCATATACTGGGGGCAAAATATTTCAGGAACTTGTATTCTGGTGATGGCTTTAAACCAGATGTGCTGTCCCATTTGATAGCCACTAGTCACATGCAGCTCCTTACAGCTGTCAATTAAAATTAAATAAAATTAGAAATTCTGTCCCTCTGTTGCACTAGCCACATTTCAGGTGGTCAATAGCCACACATGGCTGGTGGCTACTGAATTGGACAACACAGGTAAAGAATATTTCCATTGCTGCAGAAAGTTCTATCGGACATTGCCACTTTAAAGCATACTCTTAATGATAACTGTGAAATCATTCAAAACTAAGTTTAATAAATAAGGTATATGATAAAACATTTTATAAAATCTACAATAAGAAACAAAAAAACTTTTTTTCTTGCGTGATCTGTAAACTAGTTCAGGATCATCCCAAATATGATGGGCTACTAAACTGTTTTGAGTAGTTTATTGAAATAAATATATTTGCTTCCAAAAATAACCATTTAACAGATAATACTTGTTTGGATATTTGTACTGATACCTGTGTTTTAAGAACACACAATGACATGACTTTATGACCATACCTTGTTCAGGAGTTCTTCATTCATTTTTCATAAAATTATGCATTGAAAATTATTTATTGCGCTCCAGCCTGGGTGACAAGGTAAGACTCTGTCTCAAAAAAAGTAAAATAAAAAATATTCATTGTCTGTGTTAGGCACTGGGCTACACAGTTGGGAAGCCAGTAGATAGATATGACTGAGCTTACCATCTGGGGAAGCAAATGTATTTAGTAACACATATTATTAATTATAATTGTGATAAATTGCCACCAAATGAAAGTTTTGGGGCCAGGCAAATTCTTCCCTGAAAAAAAAAAAGACATTAACAATAATATCCAAAGAATGATTCGAAGTTAGCTGAGAAAGAGATAGGTAAAAAAATATTCCAGGCAGGGCCAGGCGCAGTGGCTCATGCCTGTAATCCCAGCACTTTGGGAGGCCAAGGTGGGTGGATCGCCTGAGCTCAGGAGTTCAAGACCACCCTGGACAACATGGTGAAACACTGAGTCTACTAAAATACAAAAAAATAGCTGGGTGTGGTGGCGTGTACCTGTAATACCAACTTCTCATGAGGCTGAGTTAATTTGGAATTGCTTGAGCCACGCAGAGGTTGCAGTGAGCCAAAATTGTGCCACTGCACTCCAGCTTGGGCTACAGAGTGAGACTCCATCTCAAAAAAAAAAAAAAAAAAAGAGTATTCCAGGCAGAAGGAAAGTAGGTATAAGAGTTCTGAAACAGGAAGGAGTTGGACATCTCCTAGAAACTAGTTGGAGGGCAGGAGTGGGCCACATGTTATATAAAGATGGGGAGGTAGGTGGTACAGGCAGGGCCCTACAAGACAGGTTGAGGATTTCGGTTTTAATCCTCAGAGCAGTGGGAAGCTAGTTATGTGATCAGATTTGTTTTTGCAAAGATCACTCTGATTTCAACGAATTAGAGGGGGATGAGATGTAGGATGATACCAGTAAGAGGCTACAACAAAAATTTGGAAGGAGGGGGAGGTTTTGGGTTCCGTTTTTGAAGAATTGTTTTGAGTGTTGGAAAGCCAAGGGGAAATGTCAAGAAAGCAGTTGGATAATCAGTTCTGGACCTTTCTTTTCTGAGCAGATGTCTACTGCCGTGCTCAACAGAAATATAATGCAAGCCAAATTTTAAATTTTCAAAGGGCCACATTTTAAAAAGTAGAAGAAAAGAGGTGAAATTAACTTTAATAACATATTTTATGTAGCCCAATGCATCCAAAATATTATTTCAACATTTCATGAAAATAAAGAGTTGTTGGCTGGGCTGGGTGGCTCACGCCTGTAATCCCAGCACTTTGGGAGGCTGAGGCAGGCAGACCACAAGGTCAGGAATTCAAGACCAGCCTGGCCAACATAGTGAAACCCCATGTCTACTAAAACTACAAAAAAAAAAAAGAAAAAGCCAGGCATGATGGCAGGTGCCTGTAGTCTCAGCTACTTGGGAGGCTGAGGCAGGAGAATCACTTGAACCCAGGAGGCGGAGGTTGCAGTGAGCCGAGATCATGCCATTGCATTCCAGCCTGGGCGACACAGCGAGACTGTCTCAAAAAAAAAATTGTTAATGAGATATATTACATTCTTTTTTCATAGTATCTTCAAATTTTAACTTACAGCATATCTGAATTCCAACTAGTCACATTTCAAGTGCTCAATTGCCAGCTATTTGTTACCCTCTTAGATAGTATAGGCCTAGATTAAAGGTATGTCTCTACTGGCATTGATTGACTGAAGCCTTAGAAATGGAAGAGGTCATCTAGGAAGGGGGTGTAAAGTGAGAAGAAGGTCAAGGTCCAACTCCTGAGAAGCTCTATCATTTAAAGCAGGGTCCTCATCCCCCAGGCCACAGACCAGAACAGCATGAGGTAAGCAGCAGGTGAGTGAGCAAAACTTCATCTGTATTTACAGTTGCTCCCCATCGCCTGCATTATTGCCTGAGCTCCATCTCCTGTCAGATCAGTGTCAGCATTAGATTCTCATAGGAGAGCGAACTCTATTGCAAACTGCACATATGTGGGATCTGGATTGCGTGCTCCTTGTGGGAATCTAATGCCAAATGATCTTTCAGTGTCTCCTGACACCCCTAGATGGGACTGCCTAGTTGCAGGAAAACAAGCTCAAGGCTCCTATTTATTCTACATTATGGTGAGTCGTATAATTATTTCATTATATATTACAATGTAATAATAATAGAAAGAAAGTGCACAATAAATGTAATGCACTCAAATCATCCCGAAACCATTGCTCCCTCCTCACCACCCCTGGGTCTGTGGAAAAATTGTCCTCCACGAAACTGGTCCCTGGTGCCAAAAGTTGGGGACCACTAATTTAAAGGGTGAATAGGGAAGGAATTCCTCCTAAAGCATAATGATAACATTATGTAGTGCTTTGCAGTTATAAATCATTTCCACGTGCATTTCCATTGTTTCTTCCCATGAGTGCTGTGAAGAATGGAAGGTTATCCCCATTTTATACACAACAAAATCAAAACCCTAGATGTTCTCTAACCCAAGGCAGAGGTGGAGCTAAAACTAGAATTCCAGTTTTCTGATCTGAAGACTAATGTTCTTTTCATTTGTCTTAGTGAGTTTTTCCAAACAACACATCCTATTAACAGAAATTGCATGCAGGATGTTTATTTTGGGAAGTGATTCCAAGGAAACAAAGAGGGAAAGCTACCCCAAGAGAGAGTTAGGAACAAATTACCACATTGGGCAACTGAGGCTTGATCCTCCCAGGGACTCCCTGAAGAGCTATAGAGAGTGAACTTTAGAAGTGTCTGCCCTAGGGATTTATCCCCTGGTTCCTATCACCTTTTGGTCAAGAGTTGCTCCCATCTGGTGTTAAGTCCCTGTCACTTCTGTGTTTGCACGTGTGTCACAGGGCCCATGTGAGTACCATAGGTGATGACCTAGGCAGCAGAAGAGAAGCTCCTGAGCAGAAATAGAGAGACAAGGAGATACTGCTGGGGCTGGAGTAAAAAGTTGGCCAAGATGTGAAATGGACACGAGAGGTATCTGAAGTATCATTGCACCTCCTGCTTTTTGTGGAGGTGAGGGTTCTTTATACAAATAATTTCAATACAATAGAGATATAGTCATACAGAGATAGGTAGACAGTGCTATGAAAGCCCAGAGAAAGAAGCGCCAATTGTGCCTGATTACATGGAGACTTCCCAGAGAAGGTGGCCTTGGAGCTGAGTCTTAAGTGCTATGGCTTGAATGTTTGATCCCTTCAAAACTCATGTTGAAACTTAATCCCCAGTGTAATAATATTAAGAGGCAGGGCCTTTAGGAGGTGGTGGTGGGTCATGAGAGCTCTGACCTCATGAATGGATTAATTCATTCATGGATAAATGGATTGAATTATCACAGGGTGGGTTAGTTATCATTAGAGTAGGTCTGTACTAAAAGCTAGTGTGTCTCTCAGTATGCCCCCTTTGCCATATGATGCCCTGTGCCACCTTGGGACTCTGCAGAGAGTCCCCACCAGCAAGAAGGCCCTCATGAGATGTTGCCTCTTGACTTTGGACTTCATAGCCTCCAGAACTATAAGAAATAAATTTATTTTTAAAATAAATTACCCAGTCTCAAGTATTCAGTGATAGCAACAGAGAATGGACTAAGACAAGTGGTAAGGAGTTTTCCAGAAGGTGGTGTAGGACGACATGTTCCAGACAAAGATCAGATCATGTGTTGAAGAGTGACAGCTTGTAATCATGCGCAATCCCCTGGGGAATCAGCAGCTCAGTATGGCTAGAATGTTGAATATGGGGGCAGGAAGGAGTGGTGGAAGATGAGGTCCAAATCTGAGCTTAGTATTTCTGGCTTAAAAGTGGTCATCTCATCCATTAAACTGCAGTGGTGTTCAAACTTGGCTCCATATTAGAAGCACCTGGGGAGTTTTTAAAAAATATGGCTGGGCCCCATTCCGGGTCAATTAAATCATCTTTGGCAGTTAAAGCCCAGGGACCAATAGGTTTTAAAAGCTTTCATGTGATTCTAATGAGCAGTTTTGATTAAGGACCACTTCTTTGAAGGGTTTCATACAAGGAAGTGAACCAAGATTTGTGTTCCCAAGATTCCTTTTGGCTGGAGAGTAGATTAGAGGAGGAGAGACCAGTTAGGATGCTCCTGCCATGGTCTAGGCAAGGCAGGTAAGGCCAGAATTAAGGCACTGTCTGTGGCATGAGGGGAGGGGATAACGTGAAAGACACGTGGGTTGACTAGATCTTTGTGACCAAATTCCTTAAAGGACCTTTTAAGATTAAGATGGAATAGGTACCTTGGGACAGTAAATGCTGAGAAAGCTCTGAATGCTTCTGTTCAAAGAGGATGGTGGCCACAAGTCTCTCTTGGTGCAACTTCATACATGGGAAGACTTTCACCTGTTCCTGTACTCATTTCCTCTGATTTGTCATCCCTGTCCTCTTGCAGGCATCATTATTCTGCCTGCCCAGAGTACAACACAACATGGGCCATGGACTTACACTGCCTTGGGTTTGAATCTTAGCTCTGCTTTTTTTTTTTTTTTTTGAGACAGTCTTGCTCTGTCCCAGGCACCAGGCTGGAGTGCAGTGGCACGATCTCAGCTCACTGCAACCTCCACCTCCCGGGTTCAAGCAATTCTCCTGCCTCAGCCTCCTGAGTAGCTGGGACTACAGGCGTGTGTCACCACGCTCAGCTAATTTTTGTATTTTAGTAGAGGCAGAGTTTCACTATGTTGGCCAGGATGGTCTTGATCTCTTGACCTCATGATCTACCCTCCTTGGCCTCCCAAAGTGCTGAGATTACAGGCGCATCCCAGCACTTTGCCACCATGCCCGGCCAGCTATGCTCTTAGAGTCACAGGACTTAACCTCTCTAAGCCTTAGTTTCTCTACTTGTATGATGGAGCTGATGATTCTTCTATCGTAAGATTACTGTGAGAATTCAGTGGGATAAAGTACATGCAAATATGAGTGCAGAGCTGGAGGCCTGGCCCACTGCAGACACTCAGTGATTGATAACTCATGTTTTATCATTTTTGCAGCTTGCCTGCCTTAGTGACAAATTGACAGTTATCTTTATTTTATTACCACTATTCCCCATCTAACTTGCCCTTGTCTAGCCCAGTTCAGGTCAGCCCACCTGTGCTGATGATCCAGTCTTGTCATCTTCCTGCCTGACCTAGTTTGGGTTCAGCCTTGCTGGGGAGGTGGTGGCCTCATGCTTGCGCCACATGTGGCATAACACAGCAAGAACTCTTTATTGTTCTGACATGTTTACTTGACCAGCTACCTACCCAATTATAAGCACATTGAAGACAGAGACTGGATTTGTCTTTGTGTGCATTTTATTTATTCATTGACTCCATTCATTCATTTAACAAATAGCCATTGAACATCAACTCTATTATAGGCCCTGGCATATATCAGTGAGCAAGATGGGCAAAGTTATTATACCCTTGTTGAACTTATAGTCTAGTGAGGGAGATAACTGTTAATCATATAATAATAAAATAAATGTTAAGTTACAGCCAGCACAGCATGTGATTTGGATAGTTGCTCCATAGAAGTTTGCTGACTCTGAATAGAGTAAGCACCTTGAACAGATAAAACTGTTCCCTCCTTGTATGTGAAGAGTCCAGGACCAGCCTGGTAGCCATGCAGTGTCAGTTTGGGAAGCAGACCTCTGCCTCAGTATTCTCTAGAGATCCTGCTTCCCCACTCTTACCCTCAGAGCTTTCTCAGTTTGAACCTTCAGAGTACAGGGCCTCGGAAGCTACATGTGTTAGCAGGCATCCTGGGGCATTCTTATGCTACTGAAGTCTATGAACTACGGCCTATTAGACAGAATGAGAACTTAAAAAAAAAAAATAGGCTTAATGAACTTAAGAGTCATTAGCTATACCCAAGACTTCCCCTGGGAAAGTACCTTTGTTCTGGTGGGCCTAGGTAGGGAGGCAGCTTTGACATCTGCTTAGTTCCCCACTTCCTTGCCTACTCATCACTGAACAGTGGCAGTTAGTGGTTGTCAGATATTCCTTTTAGCACAAACGTTCCACATGTTGGCACATACTGAGGCTCTGTCACACAAGCACCAGACTGACCCAATACCAAACAACTAGCCTTCATCAAACGCTACCTCTTCTGTGAATACAGGCTCAGGGACTAGGCCACTTTGATTTTAATACCAGATATGCTACTTTCTAGTTGAGACTTTGGCCAAAAAAAATTCTCTATACCTACTCTTATATGTAAAATGAAGATAGTAATAGTACCTACTGAGGAGACGATTGTGAAGATTAAATGGAATAATACAAGTAATTTAATTGTCAGAGTTACCAGCACATCAGAGGTCCTCAATGGAGACTACGTGCTTTAATGAAGAGATGCCCTAGGGAAGGCCTTAGCTATTAGTGTATTATGGTCATGGGAACCAGCACTCTGTAGGATTTCCAACTACTGGTAAAAGGTAATGATCTTTCCTCATGCATCTGCTTTTTCAAAACGAACAAAAGTTCTGTTCTTAGATAAGCATTTGTGATTTTTTTTTTTTTTTTTTTTTTTACAGAGACTTTGGAAAGATTTGCTCTGATTTCCAACCTCAAATACTCTTGGAAAATATATGTATTATTTTTACTCTATTGGATTTTAATGTGTGTTTTAAAAAACAACATCTGGAGATAGATGATGGTTGCAGAACAATGTGAATATCCTTAATAGCACAAACCTGCACTTAAAAATGGTTACAGTGGTACATGTTATGTATGTTTTACAGCAATTAAAAAATAAGACAATAAGAGATCTGTGGTTTGTATTAAAGATCTAGTAATTCTAATTAAAGAAAAAGGAAAGGAAGAAAATGGTCTCTAAATGTTTATAGGCCCTGCTAGCATCTCTGTAGCTAATCTGGTTTGTTTATACAGTACTAGAGTCTTACTCAAAATTATAAGCTTTGTTTATAAACCCAGGCTCACTGAGACAGACTGATGAGTCTGCTGAAGTTACCATTAAAGCTACAGGAGCTTTTAAGAAAGTTATTGAAGGCCTGTTGTGTCTGAAGAGACCATGAGAAATTAACGATCACACTGTTGCCTGTGTTACCAGATGTCTTAGTCTGTTTTGTGTGGCTATAACAGAATATGGCAAACTTGGTAATTTATTAATATAAAGAACAGAAATTAATTTTCTCACAGTGCTGGAGGCCAAGAAGCCCAAGATCAAGGTGCTGGCAGGCTTGGTGTCTGGTAAGGGCCTGGTCTCTGCTTCCAAGATGATGCCCTGAACTCTGCATCCTCTGGAGGGAGGAGTGCTGTTCTTCACATGGCAGAAAAGTAGGAGATAGGAAACTCCCCAAACTCCATTTAATTGTGGCATTAATTCATTTAAGAGGGCAGAGTACTTGAATACCTAAATACTTCCCACTAGGGCCCACCTCCTGACGCTGATGCATTGGTGATGAAGTTTTCAACATAGAGTTTTGGAGGGGAAAACACTCAAACCATAGCATCTGTCTTATAGGCTTTTGGGAGGAGGTACAGGACAACTCCAATGGTGCTATTTATATTAGACAATGAATATTAACCTCTTTTGGGACTGGAAGGAATTTAGGAACCATCCAGTTCCAACACCCCTCATTCATCCATTTGATTTAATAATTATCTGTTGAATTCTTTCTCTGTGCCTAATGTATAGTAAGATATGCCACCGTGGATGCTGTATATACTGTGGTAAACAAAGTATACCTGCCCTCATGTAGCTTACAATCTAATAGGAAAGATAGACATTAATAAAATAGCTGCATAAATATGTAATTATGCCATGCGGCCAGTACTGTCTTTAGAGGGAAAATACAGGCATTCTAATCAGGAGGGTAGGATCTAAACTGAGGAGGTCAGAGAAGGCTGAGATGTCAAGTGAAGGGCTTTCTGGGTAAAGGCCCTGGAGCAGAAGCCATGTATGGGCAACTGTAAGCTGGCCAGTTCCACCAGGGTTGTTTTCTGAATGAGCAGAGGGTGAAATATTCTACTTCTGTACAGCCAGGAAGCAGGCTGTCTGATGCTCTAGTTTCTCTTTCTTTCTGCTTCTAAGGAGACTTACCCAGAAGCCTGGAACTATGACATTTGTGTAGGCAGAATTGTCTCCATCCTAAGGAGAAATCTGCCCACTTCTATGTGGCCTCCAGTCTCAGCGAGCTCCGGGTCTGTTGTGCCTACATTTCCAGGTCTTCACCAAGGCCCCTGCATTGGTGTTTCCATAAACCAAGCAAGGTCACTTCTACTGTTCCTCTTTCTGGACCACTGCTTCTATTCATGCAGCCTAGCTCATGAAGATCAGTTATGATCACTAAAATCATGTGCATGATTAAAAGCTACCTTAGAACAAAACTGTATGCACAGTAAAATTACAACTATATAAAAATAATATACATGTAAATTTTTAAAAATTTATTTTTAGATTCATGGGGCACATGTGCAGATTTATTATATAGGTATATTGTGTGATGTTGAGGTTTGGGCTTCTAATGATCCTGTCACCCAAGTAGTGAACATAGAACCTGATAGGTAGTTTTTCAACCTTTGCCCTCCTCCCCCCACCCTCTTTTGAAATCCCCAGTGTTTATTGTTCCTGTCTTTGTTTTCATGTGAACCCAATGTTTAGCTTCCACTTATAAGAATATGCAGTATTTGGTTTTCTGTTCCTGTGTTAATTTGCTTAGGGTAATGGCCTCCAGCTGCATTCATGTTGCTGCAAAGGACATGACTTTATTCTTTTATATGGCTGCATAGTATTCTATGGTACATATGTACCACATTTCACTGATGGACACCTGGGTTGACTTCGTGTCTTTGCTATTATGAATAATGCTATGATAAATACATAAAGTGCAGGTGTCTTTTTGGTAGAATTTGGTTTCCTTTGGATATATGCCTAGTAATGGGATTGCGGGGTCAAACAGTGATTTTAGTTTTAGTTCTTTGAGAAATCTCTAACCTGAATAGATTGCATTCTCACTAACAGTGTGTAAGCATTCCCTTTTATCCACAATCTTGCCAGCATCTGTTATCTTCTGACTTCTTAATAGCCATTCTGACTGGTATGAGATGGTATCTCATTGTGGTTTTAATGTTCATCTCTCTGATGACTAGTGATGAGCATTTTTTCAAAAGTGTATGGCCACTAACTTATATGTCTCCTTTTGAGAAGTGGTCTGTTCATGTCTTTGGCCCACTTTTTAATGGGTTTATTTGTTTTCCTGTTGAGTTGAGTTCCTTATAGATTCTGAATATTAGTCCTTTGTTGGATACACAGTTGGAAAATATTTTCTCCCATTCTGTAGGTTGCATGTTTACTCTGTCAGTGGTTTCTTTTGCTGTGCAGAAGCTCTTTAGTTTAATTAGGTGCCAATTGTCAATTTTTGTTTCCATTGCATTTGCTTTTGAGGACTTAGTCATAAATTCTTTACTGAGGTCAATATCTGGGAGGGTATTTTCTAGGTTTTCTTTTATGATTTTTTTTTTTTTTTTTAAGAGACGAGGTCTCGATACGTTGCCCAGGCTGGATTGCAGTGGCTATTCACAGGTGCAATCCCACTACTGATCAGCAGGGGAGTTTTGACTTGCGCCGTTTCCGACCTGGGCCGGTTCCCCCCTCCTTAGGCAACCTGGTGGTCTCCCGCTCCTGGGAGGTCACCATATTGATGCCAAACTTAGTGCAGACACCCGATTGGCATAGTGCACTACAGCCCAGAACTCCTGGGCTCAAGCAATCCTCCCACCTCAGCCTCCCAAGTAGCTGGGACTACAGGCATGCGCCACCGCGCCCAGCTTTTATGACTTTTACAGTTTGAGGGTCTTACAGATATGTTTTTAATCCACCTTGAGTTGATTTTTGTATATTTTGTATATGGTGAGAATGTAGGGCTCTTCATTCTTCTGCATATGGTTAGCCAGTTTTCCCACCACCATTTATTAAATAGGGAGTCCTTTTCCCATTTTTTATTTTTGTCAGCTTTGTCAAAGATCAGTTGGTTGTAAGTGCATGGCTTTATTTTAGGGTTTCTATTCTGTTTCTCTGGTCTATGTGTCTATTTCTGTACCAGTACCATGCTGTTTTGGTTTTCGTAGCCCTGTAGTATAGTTTAAAGTTAGCTTATGTGATGCCTCTGGCATTATTCTTTCTGCTTAGGATTGCCTTGGCTATTTGAGCTCTTTTTGGTTCTGTATGAATTTTAGAATAGTTTTTTTTTCTAATTTTATGATTTCTTTGGGCAATACTATGCATTCAAAAAAGACTTGGAAGGAAATAAATAAAAATAACAGTGATATCTAAATGGTATAATCTTAAACATCTTTTTTTCTTTTTTACTTTATTTTGTAAGTGATATTTAAGAAACTTTTAGTACTTTTTTTTTTGAGACAGAGTCTTGCTCTGTCGCCAGGCTGGAGTGCAGTGGCACAATCTCGGCTCACTGCAACCTCTGCCTTCCAGATTCAAGTAATTCTCCTGCCTCAGCCTCCCGAGTAGTTGAGACTACAGGTGTACACCACCACACCCAGCTAATTTTTATATTTTTAGTAGAGACAGGGTTTCACCATGTTAGCTAGGATGGTCTTGATCTCTTGCTTTGTGATCCACCTACCTCAGCCTCCCAAAGTGCTGGGATTGCAGGCATGAGCCACCGTGCCTGGCCTAGTACTCTTAAAATAGAAAATAATAATGAAATAATCATGAGGGAGTGTCAGTTCTCTTCCTTACCACCCAAACCTTGCTGTTTTCTTTAAAGGATATACTCAGAGGGACTTTTGGAAATATTTTAAATATGAACTACAGAGAAATACTGGGTTTCTCCACTGTCAGACTTTGAGGCATTCATTAGCTAATGGGCATGTGAGCCCAGGAGGCAGCGAGAACATGAATATTCCCCAAACTTCTGGGAAGCTTTGTTTACTGAAGCCCTTGCAGGCCTCATATTCTCTGGAACATGGATTGAAAAATGCTGGTGCGGTAGAAAGAGAACAAAACGTTGTGGCTACCTGGGCTCTGATGGATATTGTAACAAAGAAAGGCAGACTCCCCAAATGCTCAACTTTCAGTCAAGCTTTATCTGTCTCTCAAGCAGCAAGCAATGCCAGTTTTTTATTCTGCAAGCCATTTTAGAGGACACAATGTTTGGCACTGTTGCACAGGTTAGTGTTCTAGTATACTGTGTACACAAGATGAAATGTCCTCAATTTCTGCGTTAAAATATGCTTTACTCCCTTCTCAAACGCTTGTCAAATGAAATGTAGTAAAAGCTTTTGTTTCTCCACTACCTCACTGTGTAAGGCCTTAGAGAAACAAACTGACAGAAGCAAGCCTTGTTCTTTGGCTCTATGGGAGAATGACTTTCATATCAACAACGTTAGAATAAAATGTCCTGATCCCAGATAAAGTCTGCTTGCTGCTTCTACCTTGCCAGCTTTTGTCATATGCTGCTGTGGTTGGAATTTTCTGGCAAGAAATCAGGGGCCCTGTCAGGGAGCAACAGAATATTCTGCCAGGTAATCCCCGAGCCTCTTTCTCCACTCTGGGAGGTTTCTCATAGGTCCAGTGGCCCCAGACCTAAGTCAGTGTTCCTCTCTGCCCACAATGGTCACCACCTAAGCCATTTCTTGGATTCCTTTCACTGCAAGCCTAGCTGCAGAGGAGTCTGTCCAGCTTTCTTCCTTGCTGTGCCCAAAGCAAGCATACAGGCCCTTTTCTTTCTAAAAGCATAATGCTAATTGCTGGAGGGAATCCCCACTGTGTGTAACAAGGAAGAGAACACTGTGGAGGTTATGGAAGGTCAAGGATCCTCACAAGGTCTGCATGGTGATACTCCCTGGTCTAGTGAAATGGAATAAGGTTTGACACTCAATAGACTCTACTTTTAGCTATTCCTAGTGGTCCAGGGAGGTCTCTTAAAACCTATTTCTTGTCTTCTTTTCTCCCTGGAGTCTCTTAGTTTCACAGCGGGTGATATATATACCCATTGCCACCTCCATTTTCAGTTCTTCACTGGGGCCCCTGCATTGGTGTCTCCATGAACCAAACAAGATCATTTCTACTGTTCCTCCTTCCAGACCACTGCTTCTGTTCATGCAACCTAGTGTATATATGTAGGAAGATACACACACACACACACACACACACACACACACAAACCCACGGCTAAATTAAGCAATTTTAAAGTAGCAGACCATACTTTGAGGTCCGTAGCTTAAATAAGCAGCCATGTGACAAAAGTAGTTGGCTCACATTTCAGAAGCATCTCCTGCTTCTCTTCCTTTTGCTTTCCCATTACTTCCCTCTATTTTTCTTCTCTCAGGAAGATTAAAAAGCACATATGCCATCATGTTCTTCTCCCAAGCTCAGGGCAGATGTCATTAATCAATCATGGCATTTTTTAATCCTGAGTAAGCCTAGGGATATAACTGAAGATGACTATCAATTGATCAAAATGGGCATTGAGCAGTTTACTCCTGGGTAAAGACCCCAAAGAAATGAGAGCCTATTTCCACAAAATGAAATGCACAAAATGTTTCTGGTAGCTATATTTCCAGTAGCCCCAAACTGGAAATAACCCAAATGTCCATCAAGTTGAATGGATAAAAATATAGTATATCCATATAATGAAATACTCTGCAGCAATGGAAAAAGATGAACTACTTAAACACACAGTTTGAGTGCACCTTACATAATGTAAAGTGAAAGAAGTTAAACATAAGGGAGGCATACTATGTGAGTTTATGCACTGCAGTTCAAAAACAGGCAGAATTCATACATGGTGGTAGAAGTCAAGACAGTGGAACTGACTCAGAGGGGGAAACTGACGGGGCACCGGAAAGCCTTATGAGGGCTAGAATGTTTTCTGTATCTTGATCTGGGTGGTGGTTATATGGATGTGCACATATGCAAAAATTTATTGAGATGTATACCTAATATGTACACACTTTACTGTAGCTACCCTCATTTAATGTCCTTAAAAGGGGGCACTGGCTGGCGCGATGGCTCAACGCCTGTAATCCCAGCACTTTGGGAGGCCGAGGTGGGCAGATCATGAGGTCAAGAGATCGAGACCATCCTGGCCAACGTGGTGAAACCCCATCTCTACTGAAAATACAAAAATTAGCCAGGCGTGGTGGTGCATGCCTGTAGTATCAGCTACTCGGGAAGCTGAGGCAGGAGAATCGCTTGAACTTGGGAGGCGGAGGTTGCAGTGAGCTGAGATCGTGCCACTGTACTCCAGCCTGGTGACAGAGCGAGACGCCATCTCAAAAAAAAGTTGGGGGGGGGCACCAATTTGAAAACTATTGCCCGGTCCTCGCTTCTATGTTTCTGTGAATAAGGTCTTGAGTGTGACTTTGATTCAAGTCCAGGCTCTGTCATCCATCAGCTGTGTATCTTGAGTAAATACTGAACCTCTTTGTACTTTAGTTTCTCACCTATATAGGACGGATAAAAATAGTACGTGCTTTATAGCATTGTTTTGAGAGTTAAGTTGGATAATTCATATGGGTTGCTTTATACGATACCTGCCTGGTACATTTACTACACTCGTGAAATATAACATGGCGACTTTGTTCTCTCTGTCTTCTGACCATCTAGTTCTTCCTCATGCTGTCTTCTATCCTCCTCTGCCGACTTTCTTTCCTTTTTTCTTTTCATCTCTCCCTACTTGTAAAGCCAAACCTATCTTTTAAAATAAATTAAATACAATTTTAATTATATTCATAATTTAAAAGTGAGTGCATTTAGTGTTTTTTATACCTCTCTTTAAAAACAAATTCTGCATTTATTGAACTAAAATTAGAGGTATTATGTCTTACTGGCACTCAATGGAGTTAACTCAGTGGTTCCCAAACTTATCTGCACATTAGATTCACATGGGACCTTATAAAAATTCCAAAGTCCAGGCCACATACCAGATCAATAAGATCACAATATCTGGATCTAGGACACAAGCATCAGTAGCTTTTGAAGCTTTCCAGGTGATTCCAATCTGATTCCATGTGTAGACAAGTTTGGGGACTATAGATTAATGGCTTTTTGTTCCTTCCATAGTGTCTTAACTACTTCAGCAGGTGGTTCTGAGTCTTGGCTGCACAGTAGAATCACCTAAGAAGCTTCTAAACAATACTTGGGCCCTGTTCTGCATAAGGTCTGAATATTTCTAACGTGCAACCAGCATGAAGAGCCCCGTTCTAGCAGGTTGGTGTCCTGGTAGATCCTGTGATTGGAGTGACTCCAGCGCCACCCCCTCAGTGCTCCTCTCAAATACTTTCTCCTCATGTTTTAGAAAATTCCAGTCCTTTCTCTTGCGAGCCAAATATGGAGATGAGTGATGTGATACTGATGTTTTTGGTCTGTTTTGCTTTCAGTATGGGATTGTGCTGGATGCAGGTTCTTCTCACACAAGTTTATACATCTATAAGTGGCCAGCAGAAAAGGAGAATGACACAGGGGTGGTGCATCAAGTAGAAGAATGCAGGGTTAAAGGTAAGATGAAGACCAAGGGAAGGGAAGGCTGACAGTGGGGCATGAGAACATGGGAGGTGTACGGACAGCAGAACACAAGAGGAAAAGGAGCCCCAAGCATAGGATGCTGAGTGAAGAACATAGTGCAGCTGCTATTGCTATGTTATCATTACAGAAGTTATATCAAACCCTAAGAATAAACACATATAAATACAATTCATAGTAGCTCCCATCAACAGAACACATCTGCATGCTATGTAGTTAGTACCGAACATGTGTTACTTCAGTTCACTCTTATCATCTCCCTTTGAGGTATGTATTATTACCTAATTTTTCTTAAAATGAGGGCACTGAGGTTGAGAGAGGTTATACTACTTGTTTGTTACTGTAGCTACTAAGTGACGGAGCTGTGGTTCGAACCAAATTCTGCGTGACTTCAAATCTACATCTTAGCCAGTGCTTCTCAAACTTGAAACTGCATGAGCTTGTTAAAAACACAGATGATGGGCCCCATCCCCTAGAGTTTCTGAGTCAGCAGGTCTGGGATAAAGCCTGAGAATTTGTATTTCTAAGAAGTTCCTAGGTGATGCCAATCCTGCTGGTTCGGAGATTTATTGCTCTCTTAATTTTTGTGCTCTGATCTATAGCGTGGAAGAAAATTTTCAAAGCATTCAGCCTCTGTGTAGGCAGGAAAGACCAAAGTACAGGTTCTTAGGACTGGGAAAGGAACTTACGGATCATTTAAATTTTGTTTCACAGAGAAGGAAACAAAAACCTGGAGGATTAGTGCCTTGCAAGTAGCAACAGAATTGGGACAAGAATCTAGGTCTCCTAATTACACTCTAGGCTTCCTGCTACTCTGAACTGCTGCATTATATATCAATAATTTTTTTAAGGTCATAATATAAGTTAGAATTGTGACATTCAGCTCTTTCACTCCCTTTATCCAGGACCCCACCATGCACTATTGCACCACAATCTCTTGACTTACATCTCTCTTAGCCTTTTGAGCTGGGAACTCACTGTTTATTTTTAGTCAGAGTGATAACCTAGATCCTAGAAGATAACTGATTTTTAGTTTGATAGTCCATGGAATCCACTAATTTTCATAGTTTGTCAAGAAAGTAGTAGAGAGGAGATATTTCCAATAGAGCAAATCATTCTACCCTGTACCCCGATATCCTGAGACTTTGGCCTCATCAATACTGAGACAGTCCTTCTAGCCTCTCTTAAAGCCCAAATTCCTCATTTTTTTGGCTTTTATTTAACCCACTGCCTTCCATTTTTACAAGTTATTTTAATTTTTACTCCAGCAGATGTCTTTCTTCTGAGACACATCCCACGAGCGTTTGGCCTAATAAATGCAGGATTTTTGCTAGAGAGTTCTCTGGTTAATCAAATATTTAACACTAGGTTTTCTGAAGCAGAACAATTAGCTGGTAAATTACAGCTGATTTTCTCATGGTTAAGAAATCAGGCTGTCTGAAAACCTATGAATGATCTGGATAACTTATTTTTAAATTATCTTTAAAGTAAATACTCTGCTATGAAGCACTGATAATGTAGACATTTATCTTAATATGAGATGAAAGTGTTGTTAACTTCAAAAAGCTTAAGGAAACTTGGCTCCAGTCCTCCATAGCAACAGTCAGTTTTGCTCTAAAACTGGAAAAAGTTTTGCAAGGGAGGCAGGATATCAGAGTGGAAAAGTCATTGAGGAGACGTAGATTCTATTCTTCTTTCTTGTAACAGGAAGCAAGTCCACCTCAGAAATCTTAGGGTGCTGGCCAGGATCACAGCTAGTTAGTAGCAGCTTCCATCTTTTCAGTAAAAGCCAATTTGTCTGCTGCTTAATTTTTATTCTAAGTGTCATCTTTAGGTCTTTTAGGAACTAGTGTCATTAATTACAGTGTTGTGGAAGAAATATCAAAAAGCAGCTAATAGAGTAGCTATAAGATCCCCATTAAAGTCTGAGACTGTTATGCAGTTTGAATACGAAATTGCACCATCCAGTGGCAAAATTAGTGAACACTGGACAGACTCAACTTGAAGTTTGGAAATTAAATCCTATCAAGGCTAGGTCCAGTGAGTTACCCTCTAAGTACAATAACATAATGTGTAGTACATCAGGAAATTGTTTTCTTATTTTTCTTCAAAACACTCTATTTTGATCTATTGCCAAGATATGTTTTATATATTTTTTAAAGATTGTTATCTTCTACATCTTTTCTTAGGTCCTGGAATCTCAAAATATGTTCAGCAAGTAAATGAAATTGGCATGTACCTGACTGAATGCATGGAAAGAGCTAGGGAAGTGATTCCAAGGTCCCAGCACCAAGAGACACCCGTTTACCTGGGAGCCACAGCAGGCATGCGGTTGCTCAGGTATATCAAGAGTATCTGGGAGTTAGACTTGGCAGTGAAAGAGCCTCTGAAGTTATGGGAGAGGGCCACACTTCCTAATACCCCAAACTCTACACACCCAAGTCCATACGTAAGAAAAAAAATTTGAGTAAGTGAATACAACTTCCAAATTCTTAGTATATATAGAGGTATGATTTTAAGTATGTAAAAAAAAAAGCCCTTGTGCATCTCCCTATGGGGAATTCAAGCAGAATGGGGCACAGGAAGAAAAAGACTGGGCCTGCATACTCTGGGGTTTGGGGCTACAGATTTAGCTATTCAATATCTGGGAGAAGGAAGATAAGAGGAGACTCATAGACATCACAGGTCATAAATCACCACAATTGCGCATCTTTATATCACTTGATACCTGTGTGAATTATTTGTTCACTTGTTCATTTATTCATTCAGCATGTATTGAGTGCCAGCTCTATCCAGAATATGAAAACTCTCAACCCTCAAAGAAATCAGTTTCAATACAGGCTGATCAATGTTTTAATGGAGGAGGGCTCAGAGCTACTATGGGAGCACATTTGGCCTTGCCCACGGTGAGAGGAGGTCAGGAAGACTTAGAGGAAGGGATGCATGAACTGAATCGTGAAAAATGAGTTGGTGGATTGGGGGAGGGCTTTATCAGCAGAGCAGACAGCCTGCATTCAGTAACTGATGTTTATTCAGCACTGATTATATGTCAGGCACTGTTCTAAGTACTGGGGATATAACAATGAACAGGACAAAGTCTCTGACTTCATGCAGCTTGTGTTCTACTGGATGTGCAAAGGCAAGGAAGTGTGAGAGACCAGGGCATATTTAGAGGACTGTAAGTAGTTCTCCATAGATAAAAGATAGGGTGTGTAGTGTAAAATAATAACGATAATGATAATAGCAGCTCATATTTATTGAGCCCATCCTATGTTCTTAAGCACCCATCATAACAACTCTATAAATTATTATTAACCAGATATGGAAGCTGTGGCTTACAAATGTTAAGTAACTCACCCAAGGTCACACACCTGAGAAGTGGTAGAGCCAGGATTCTGAAAAGGGAGGGTCCAGGTCACAAAGTGCCCTATGGCCCATGCTAGGAAGTTTGGAGTTTATCTTAAGAGACAGCAGGAAGCCATTAAAGGATGCCACACAGCTGGTGACACTGGTAGAGAAGATGGATTGGCTGGGAAAAAAGCTGGGGATAAAAGGAAGGCAGTTAGTAGGTGTGGAGGCCATTTAGATGAGAGATTACAGGGGCCTAATGCCAGCTGAAAGGTAGCATCCTCCTGCTCAGAGACTCCCAGTGTTGCGTAGCCTAGATCTTAGAAGCAATTGCATCCCATCTTCATTAAGACAACCCTGCAAGATTCCTTCTTTAGGTCTCAAAGTCTCAAACAGACCCAAGAACTGAGCTATAATATGAGGAAGATTTTTCCCAGTCTGGTAGCAGAGGTTATTTGCCACCTGGTTTCTATTAAAATCCTAATTAAAAACCTGGAGCAGAGTCTGGCCATGTAACCAGCTAGGAGCCACCCACAATGGCTAATATAGCGCACATCAGCTCCAGGTGTGGTCATCAAACTATACTGAGCTATCACTACCACGGTAATTTTAAGAGCCTTTGATAACTTTTTGGGCCAGGGAACTTCAGAACAAAAGTGGTATTTTAAGGAAAACCAACTTATGAAAGGATTTGAAGGATGTGGATTTGGAGAGAGACAAACAAAAGATTAATTCTGCCTCATCTGAAAGAAAGGTTCCTCTGGCCGGGCGTGGTGGCTCACACCTGTAATCCCAGCACTTTGGGAGGCCGAGGCGGGTGGATCACGAGGTCAAGAGATCAAGACCATCCTGGTCTACATGGTGAAACCCCGTCTCTACTAAAAATACAAAAAATTAGCTGGGCACGGTGGTGCGTGCCTGTAATCCCAACTACTCAGGAGGCTGAGGCAGAAGAATTGCCTGAACCCAGGAGGCGGAGGTTGCGGTGAGCCGAGATCGCGCCATTGCACTCCAGCCTGGGTAACAAGAGCGAAACTCTGTCTCAAAAAAAAAAAAAAGAAAGAAAGAAAGAAAGGTTCCTCTGACAGCCATGTGTGGAGATCCTCATCTCTCCATTTATTCCAGTGTATTATGGTTCACTTCTTAGTAGCACTGTGTGGATGCTGTAGCTGAAATGGGTAGTGACTTATTAAAACAAAAACGATAACCTCAGCTCTTCCTTTGTGCAGGATGGAAAGTGAAGAGTTGGCGGACAGGGTCCTGGGTATGGTAGAGAGGAGCCTCAGCAACTACCCTTTTGACTTCCAGGGTGCCAGGATCATTACTGGCCAAGAGGAAGGTGCTTATGGCTGGATTACTATCAACTATCTGCTGGGCAAATTCAGTCAGGTGAATATCTCACAGCATCCATGAAGGTGGCTCCATGGAGGCCAATGTCACTGCTATCTCAGGCAGTACTTGGGTCGCTAGCCAGCATGAATGAATGATGGATGGATGGATGAATGAATGAATGAATTTACCCTCACATTTGTAAGGGTCTCTTACAAGACCTTCTATTATTAGGAGAATAAGGAGGACATGTCTTTACCTTATGGAGGCATAAAGGAAATTAAAAATCTATCATTAAAAATTAGAATAGCTAACATTTGTCTCCTGCTATGTGTCTTGTGCTGTGCTTAGCACCTTTCGTGTTTTCTCTGATTTCATCCTTAGAACAACTGTATGAGGTATTACATCATCCCCATTTTAGAGCCCTGTACCGATGCCTAGAGAGCGTAATTATTCTGCCCATGGCTGTACAGCTAACGAGCGACTGAGTGAGAATTTGAACTGGAATGTGTCTGGCCTCAGACCTCTTGTTTGTAAACACTAGTTACACTGCTTCTATGTCCGGCAGTCTAAGCTAGGGCTTTGAAGCCCCTCTTTTCTTGCTGATAATCTGCTGTAGATCAGGAGCCTCTAGTGAGCTTTGCCTCACTTTTATGCCCCTGTTTCTTTGCCTTAGGAAATCCCTGACTCCAAGAAATAGCATGAAAAGCAGGGTGTCCAGGGACTTCTAGCACTGGTAACTGTACTGTCTTTCAGAAACCGAGGTGGTTCAGCATAGTGCCATATAAAACTGATAATCAGAAAACCTTTGGAGCTTTGGACCTTGGGGGAGCCTCTACACAAATCACTTTTGTACCCCAAAACCAGACTATTGAGTCCACAGATAATGCTCTGAAATTTCGCCTGTACGGTAAGGACTACAATATCTACACACATAGCTTCTTGTGCTATGGGAAGGATCAGGCACTCTGGCAGAAACTGGCCAAGGACATTCAGGCAAGTATAACTCAATCCAGACCTGCTCTCCTCACATCTGCGCCTCCAGCCCCCACATCCTGTTGTTTTCTCTTTCAAATTCAATAGTCTGTCTGAACTTAGTTATAGTACTTTCCAAACCCTTTTAGGCAGGATATTGAACTACATCTGGTCGACCCCTATAAATTGTTTCAACCAGACATCACCTCCCATGTTTGTTTACGTAATTTTTCACCCTTGTGGGGTTGATAATGAAAATTATGTGATAGAATATTGTTTGTTGGAGGGGGGATTCAATTTATAACCTCTTTTAGACCACTTTTTAAAGCTCCCTTTCCTACAAAGTACAAAAAACAGAGTTATTAGAAATGATCTGGAGAGGAGAAGGAAAAAAACCACTTCAGGTAAAACACAAAATGTATCAATTGACACTTCAAATCTTGTCCCCAGATGCTTTCTGCATTTTGAAGATAAGAAAAGTTAAACATACTTTGGGAGGCCAAGGCAGGTGGATCACTTGAGATCACGAGTTCGAGACCAGCCTGGCTGACATGGTGAAACCCCATCTTTACTAAAAATACAAAAAAAAAAAAAAAAAAAATTAGCCGGGCATGGTGGCACACACCTGTAATCCCAGCTACTTGGGAGGCTCAGGCAGGAGAATCACTTAAACCGGGAGGCGGAGGTTGCAGTGAGCCGAGATTGCACCACTGCACTCCAGCCTGAGCAACAGAGACTCCATCTAAAAAATAAATAAATAAATAAATAAATAATGTTAAACATACTCAACATCATGTGAGTATACAGGCACACCCTGACAAGAAAACACAAAGCCAGGATGTCACATCCAGCTGTTCCCTGTCTCCACAGAAAGGATAACCAGTTCTCTGCTCTCCTCCAAAGTATTCTCTCTGGTTTTCAAAACTACTATCAATAAGATGGTCCTGGGAGTAAGGGGTGCTGAGAGATGTCCACTGAGCCTTAAAGTTCCACTAAGCTTCTTATGCACAGCAGCCTCCTTTAGTAGGTTGTGGGTTAGAAATTATTTTTTATTTTTATTGGATAGGAGAATGTTTGAGGGAGGAAAAAAACTTTTTTAAAGAAGTTTAAAAAACAATAAAAAGAAATTATTTTGATACTGTTGGTTTGAATGATCTAAAAGCATCTGGGAACTTCTGATTCTCTCCTTGGAGGGAGGGTTGATCCGTAATGACATCATTGTCATCATGTAGGCTTCTGGAGAACTACCCTCAGGCCCAAAATTTTGACAACCTTGAGAGTTTCCTTTTGAATCTGCTCCTGACCTATATGATTAGGACTAAGCACTCAGGGACATTTCAAACTAATGGCATTTCTGGGCCCAGTTTTAACTACATCAGCATTCTTTGAATAGCCAAATACATTTATGTCTGATACCACTTCTGGTGCCTGTTCACAAATCCATTCTTCATATTTATTCCCAAGGGTGAAAAAAGCAGGGCAGGACATACTGATGTCAATGCCAAGTGGTGGGACATTGTATAGTGCCTACATATTGATTAAGTCAGACTGTGCCTTTTGTATCCAAAGCATTCACACATGATGCTTTCAAGTGATTTTTCCATTCAGGTTGCAAGTAATGAAATTCTCAGGGACCCATGCTTTCATCCTGGATATAAGAAGGTAGTGAATGTGAGTGACCTTTACAAGACCCCCTGCACCAAGAGATTTGAGATGACTCTTCCATTCCAGCAGTTTGAAATCCAGGGTACTGGAAACTATCAACAATGCCATCAAAGCATCCTGGAGCTCTTCAACACCACTTACTGCCCTTACTCCCAGTGTGCCTTCAATGGGATTTTCTTGCCACCACTCCAGGGGGATTTTGGGGTAAGTTTGTGAAATGATGAGGTATAGGATGTCTTGTTTACAAGTTATAGAATATGTGCCTACAAAGGATTTAAATAATAGGATGTATTTTCTTTCACATTATGTCTTGAGGTAGATGATAAGGGGTTCGTTCTTTAGCTCAACTACGTCAGAACTTGGGATCAGTTTTTCCACTATCTTGGTGATCTTTTCGTGCTAAGGTATGTTACTGCTCCAAGCACCATATCACTAGGTCATTGCCTCCTTTTTGGGTCTAGGCAGCACCTTAAGCCCAGGTTCATCTCCATTCTAGTCAACAATGGGAGCACTGCCTTTCCAGAATTGGGGAGGTCCCAAAGGGGTTAGCCCCAGCAGTGTGGGGAAACTAGGCGGTTGTGCCCAGGGGATCTTGTGGGAGAAACCTCCTACAGCCACTGAATGGCCACTCTGATTTGTCATCTTTTTTGGTCAGTTCCCAGAGCAGAGTTCTCAGGGCTGGGGATGCTAAATGTGCCTCTCCCTTGTCTCTACCTGACCCCAGGGATGTTTCTTCCTTCAGGATGTCATGATGCTTACTGTAGGTTAAGACAAGGACAAATTTCCTGCTAGGGAACCCAAGATGGTGGGGAAGCTGACTGTCCACCTTGATCTCACTTTTTCCAGTGTAGAAACTGTGAGTTGTGGAAAATTTTCCACAAGCTTGGTGCTAGGCAGTATGGGGGGGAGAGGTGACATGGATGTGGAATTTTGATTCTCTTCCTGTCTACTTGGAGTTTTTTTTACTTCTTTGTGGCCCTGGAACTCTTATCTTCGTATTTGATTTCTGGGATATTGCTGGTGATAATCTCAGTGCTGTACATTTGCTTTTGGTTTTCTGTGGTTAGGGGGCATGAAGCCAGCTTGCTTCCATGCCACATTTTGGAATCAGACATCCAAGCATCATATTGTCTTTCACATGCGCCAAAGTAGGAAAGATATTTAGAGGTTTTCATTGCACACATCTCTCCACACACATTTTGCAGAAGTGCCAAATGACGTCTTTTCAGATCCTGCTGGCCAGAAGCTGGTGAAATATACACTCTAAACCAATCTGTGATAAAGAGAAATGATTAAAATGGTTAGTTTAGACTAATTATTGTTTCTCTCTTGAGGAGTCTTTCCTGAGCATATTGCTTTCCTCTACTTGGGTAAAATCAGGATTTCATAAGCGAGGAAGAAGGGGGCTAGCCATGGGGTATGTACCTGTTAGAGTCTGCCATAGGTGGCTTCTCAAATGTCAGAAGGAGGAGAAGCAGCAGTTAGATGACAATGGCTGAGGGGATTTTCCCTCTGTAAAGACATTTAGGAAGTAGAAACTCAGGAAATCCCAAGAAAACATTGAAGGTAACATCATTGTCATTATGTTTTGAAGAGATGGGGGATTATTTGAATCCTAGCTCCAAATTCCTTATTTTCTTAATAACTCCAGAATAAGATAAAATATTTGAGCAAAGACAGAAGAGATACCTCTTAATCGACTCATTCTTCAAATTTCATGTTGATCCCAGAGGCCGAGCATTATTGCACTATATGTACATTCTCTCTCTCTCTCGCTCTCTTTTTGAGACAGAGTCTCGCTCTGCTCCCCAAGCTAGAGTGCAGTGGTGCAATCTTGGCTCACTGCAACCTTCACCTCCCAGGTTCAAGTGATTCTCCTGCCTCAGCCTCCCAAGTAGCTGGGACTACAGGTGCACACCACCACACCCAGCTAGTTTTTGTATTTTTAGTAGAGACAGGATTTCACCTTATTGGCCAGGCTGGTCTTGAATTCCCAACCGCATGATCCACCTGCCTCAGCCTCCCAAAGTGCTGGGATTACAGGTGTTAGCCACCGCACCTGACCCATTATCTCATTTATTCAATCAAGATACCCAAAGAAACAGGGGCTTTTGCCTGCCTTCATGCTTTCTCCCTTTTCAGAAAACAGATCAGTATGTGAGAAGGGAGGTTTAGCTCCTCACCTCCAGGACCCCAGCAAGAGAGTTTCTCCCAAGGTCACCTGCCCTGGCCCAAGACAAAGCTCTAAGAAGAGAGCATAGGCACTGTCGTAATCAGATCTGATTCTGTTTCTGGCTTCCTGTGAACTGCATGAGCTCTTCATTTTCTTGGTCTTTGAGAAAACAACAATAGGTGATGCCATAGATCCAGGCTTACTTTAATCATGGTCCAAACCACAGCATCCCCTTGCCTCAAGGTTCCTGAGGAGAATACATGAAAGACAATGACTGGCAGAGTAATATTTGGTTATTAGTTGGCTGCAAACCAAAATTCAGAAGAAATGGAACCTCACTTGAATGCCCTGTGGCTGAGCTGGCACTGGCTGCTCACCTTGGACGTTTTTTGGGGGCGGCCAGGGCCCTTGCCTTACACTGAACTTCTTGAAGAGGAAGGAGGGTGCCACCTTGGCCAAGGGCCTTTTTCAATCCAGTCACAGCAAGGATGTAAATCTAAAGGCAATGAACATACCCTTGTGTCTTGAGTTTGCAACTTCCCAGAAAACTTTGCTTCCCAGGAAACATGAATTCCTGCCTTCAAGCTTGAGCAAACCCTTCCTCCTTAGGGGACTGGAATTTCTTGCCTTTGAATGTGATTCATCTAACCAAAGCAGGGAGAGGTAGGGGCTGGAAAAGGGTGGCAGAGTCTTGAACTCTTCCTGAGGCTTTTCTGTTTGATCCCTTAGTTCGTCACTGAGATTGTTCTCCCAGCCTTCTGAACCTCAGTTTGGCAGTCCCTTCCCTGAGATTATCTCACTGCCTGCCTCTATGTATCTTTCTCCTCTGGAGACAGCCCTCAGGGTCAGGACTGTCCTGCCCCTATTTTTACTTTGGCAATTTCCTTCTGCTTCAGATTTCTGGTGGGTTTTTTTGTTTTGTTTTATCACCTCTGTAATTTCTCCCTAAAACCTAAAGATTTTTTTGTCTGTTTTCTCATCTGTACAATGGGGACAGTAATACCTACCTGACTGATGGCTGTGAGCCAGACAAACAGTGATAGTCTGGGAAATACCTAACAACCAGTTCTCGAGGAATGGGGAGCTGATTTGTAGCATTTACCAGTTTCCATGGTGTAAATAGTTCTACCACAGCCTATTTCAAGCTATCAACATGGTATCAACTGGCTCACAAAAATCTGGAAATTTTAAGAATCAGCTCCCATGAGTGCATAAGAGTCAGCTTCACCACATCACTGTAAATAGCAAAAAGCTGACATACCCCAGCACCACTCTTAACAAGGTTAGCTCTTTATCCTAGCAGTCTTTACTCTATGCTGTCCTTCCTGCAGGGAGTTCCCATTATCAAGTCCTGCCTCTTGAAGCATAACTATTTGCAACACAAAAATCCAGTTTTGTTCCCATTATTTCCAGAACCAGTTAGCCTGGGTGTTCTCAAGTCACAGAGAATTTGTTGGGGACAGAATTTTTGCCATAGTTGTATTTAGCACTGATGATCTAATTCTTAGTCCATAAATATAGTATTAAAAATTGTCAGTGCTCTAGTTGGTCTGGCTACACTGTAGCCTTGGTTGCTAAACAGAATCCAATGTTGTTGGCAAATCAAAAACACCAACAAGAAAGAGGGAACATCTGTAGGGAATTACTTATGAGGTAATTTAGAAATTATTTTTAAAGATCACATTTTGCTGTTTATATAAACAAGAAAGGGAGGAAACAAGTTCAATAGGAAACGAATTAAAGAACATTAAAAACATATTTGTTTACATAGGTATACATAAATGTGTGTGTATATTTATATTTATTTTTGTGAAAAAGTAATTGCAGTTTTGCACCATGAATTTTAAGTAATTGTAACTAGGCTGAAACACATCTTTATTAATCATAATGGGAACCATTACAATCAACACATTTTTGCCAATGAGAAATAAGTTTCTTTATTCCTGTAGCATAAAAAAATCTATGCTTTGGGATTTGACGAACTATTGGAAAGCATTTTCTGCATATCCTGCTGGTTGCAGAAGTAATTTCCTTGCAAAAAGTTGTTGAGATGCTTGAAGAAGTGGTAGTCGGTTGGCGAGAGGTCAGGTGAATGTGGTGGATGAGACAAAACTTCATAGCCCAATCTGTTCAACTTTTGAAGCATTGGTTGTGCAACGTGTGGTAGGGCATCACATGGAGAAGAATTGGGCTCTTTCTGTTGACCATTGTGAACTGCAGGTGTTTCAGTTTCTGGTGCATCTCATCAATTTGCTGAGCATACTTCTCAGATGTAATGGTTTTGCCAGGATTCAGAAAGCTGTAGTGGATCACACTGGCAGCAGACCACCAGTGACCATGACCTTTTTTTTGGTTACAAGTTTGGCTTTGGGATGTGCTTTGGAGCATCTTCTCAGTCCAACCACTGAGCTGGTCATCACCAGTTGCCATATAAAATCCACTTTTCGTTGTACATCACAATCCAATTGAGAAATGGTTTGTTGTTGTGCATAGAATAAGAGAAGATGACCTTTCAAAAGAAGATTTTTTTTGATTTTTGATCAGCTCATGAGGCACCCACTTATCAAGCTTTTTCACTTTTCCAATTTGCTTCAAATGCTGAACAACTGTAGAATGGTCAATGTTGAGTTCTTCAGAAACTTCTCATATAGTTGTAAGAGGATCAGCTTCAATGATTGCTCTCAGTTGGTTGTTGTCAACTTCTGATGGCCGGCCTCTATGCTCCTTATCTTCAAGGCTCTTGTCTTCTTTGCAAACTTCTTGAACCACCACTGCACTTTACATTTGTTAACACTTCCTGGGTCAAATGCATTGTTGATGTTGTGAGTTGTTTCTGCTGCTTTACAACCCATTTTGAACTTGAATAAGAAAATCGCTCAAATTTGCTTTTTGCCTAACATTTTTCCATAATCTAAAATAAACATAAAATAAACAGCAAATAACTCATTAGCAAAAAAGCATAAAGCAAGAGATGCCCATTAAAATGATGTATAACATAACCACATTTAATATATTCCAACATCAAAGGGCAAATTCCAACAATGCAAAAATCATGATTCCTTTTGCATGGACCTAATACATATTCATGCGTTACAGATACCAATCAAGTAAAAAGATTATTAAGTAAGGGTGACTTCTAATATGGATGTTAAGGAGCTGATCACAAATTTTTACTTCAGTGGTAGAGCATCTCTTTGACATCTAAAGGCAAACTCAGGAAATCCTAGAGCTGAGTCAGTATTTTTCTCAAGAATTAGCTTTGGTTCCATTCTCGCCAAAGAATACCTGTGGAATTCAATCTCTAAAACCTTACCCTAAAAACAGGATCAGGATGATTCCTAAAGACTTTTAAAGAGTCATCTACCACAGTCACAGGAAGGAACTTAGTGATGTGATCTTCAACCATCTGATTTTGAGCAACGTATTTTCCTGGGGTATTAAAAGAAGATAGTTTTTGCTCTTTAGTATAATTCTTGGGATTAAAAATGGAAGCATTACAGAGCATTCTTTTAAAAATTTTTTAAAAATATTTTTGACAGAGTCTTGCTCTGTCACCCAGGCTTGTAGTACAGTGGTGTGATACTGTCTCACTTCAGCCTTCACCTGCTGGATTCAAGTGATTCTCCTGCCTCAGCCTCCTGAGCACCTGGGACTACAGGCACGTGCCACCATGCCCAGCTAATTTTTGTATTTTTAGTAGAGATGAGGTTTCACCATATTGGCCAAGGTGGTCTTGAACTCCTGACCTCGTGATTGACACACCTCGGCCTCCCAAAATGCTGGGATTAAAGGTGTGAGCCACTGTGCCCGGCCTGACCATTCCTTTTTAAATTTTTATTTTTAGGTTCTGGGATACATGTACAGAATGTGCAGGTTTGTTACACAAGCATACATGAGCCATGGTGGTTTGCTGCACCTAACAACCTGTCATCTATGTTTTACGCTTCACATGCATTAGGTATTTATCCTAATGCTGTCCCTCCTCTTGCCCCCCATCCCCTGACAGGCCCCATTATGTGATGTTCCCCTCCCTGTGTTCATGTGTTCTCATTATTCAACTCCCATTTACGGGTGAGAACATGTGGTGTTTGGTTTTCTTTTCCTGTGTTAGTTTGCTGAGAATGATGGCTTCCAGCTTCATCCATGTCCCTGCAAAGGACATGAACTCATTCTTTTTTATGGCTGCCTAGTATTCCACAGTATATATGTGCCATATTTTCTTTATCCAGTCTATAATTGATGGGCATTTGGGTTGGTTTCAAGTCTTTGCTATTGTAAATAGTGCTGCAATAAACAACATACATGTGCATGTGTCTTTATAGTACAATGATTTAAAATCCTTTGGGTATATACCTAGTAATGGGATTGCTGGGTCAAATGGCATTTCTGGTTCTAGATCCTTGAGAAATTGTCACATTGTCTTCCAGAATGGTTGAGCTAATTTATGCTCCCACCAACAGTGTTAAGGCTTTCTTGTTTCTCCACAGCCTTGTAGGATCTGTTGTTTCCTGACTTTTTAATAACTGCTATTCTAACTGGCTGGGAGATGATATCTCATTGTGGTCTTGAATTGCATTTCTCTAATGACCAGTGATGATGAGCTTTTTTTCACGTTTGATGGCTTCATAAATGTCTTCTTTTGAGAAGTGTCTGTTCATATCCTTTGCCCACTTTCATGGGGTTGTTTGTATTTTTTCTTGTAAATTTGTTTAAGTTCCTTGTAGATTCTGGATATTAGATCTTTGTCAGATGGGTAGCTTGCAAAACTTTTCTCCCATTTTGTAGGTTTCCTGTTCACTCTGATGATCTAGACCATTCTCGAAAGAAGATATACAAATGGCCAACAAACATAAAGGAAATGCTCAACATCACTAATTATCAGGGAAATGCAAATTAAAACCACAGTGAGACACTACCTTACGCTTCTGCAAGAATGGCCAATTTAAAAATAAAAAAATAATAGATGTTGGCATAGACATTGTGTAAAGGGAACACTTTTACACTGCTGGTAGGAATGTAAACCAGTACAACCAGTATGGAAAACAATAGAGACTTCTTAAGGAATTAAAATACAACTACCATTTGATCCAGCAATCCCATTACTGGATATCTGTCCAGAGGAAAAGAAGTCATTATATGAAAAAGATACCTGCACACATGTTTACAGCAGCATGATTCCCAATTGCAAAAATATGGAACCAGTCCAAATGCCCATCAATCAATGTGTGGACAAAGAAAATGTGAGAGACACACACACACACGCGCGCGCGTGCGCGCGCGCTATGGGATACTACTCAGCCATAAAAAGGAATGAAATAATGGTATTTGCAGCAACTCAGATGGAAATGGAGACTATTATTCTAAGTGAAGTAATTCAGGAATGAAAAACCAAACATCCTATGTTTTCACTTATAAGTGGGAGCTAAGCTGTGGGGACACAAAGACATAAGAATGATAAAATGAACGTTGGGGACTTGGGGGAAATGGTGGGAGGGGATGAGGGATAAAAGACTACACATTGGGTACAGTGTACACTGCTTGGGTGACAGGTGCACCAAAATCTCAGAAATCACCACTAAAGAACTTATTCATGTAACCAAAACCACCTGTTCTTCAAAAACTATTGAAATAAAAATTTTTTTAAATTATATACAGTAACATACCTGGTTCCTTAAAAACTGAAGTTTTAAGAAACAAAAAATATCTTGAATGTTAGCCAAAGAAGCAATAATTTCTAATGCATAAAAGGAAAACTAAACCACTCTTACCTTTTCTTTTGTAAAAGATTGGGGAAAATATTTTTAAAAGATATACATTCCCAAATTTGGGAACTTTTATATGAAATGTCTTTGAAGGGTAATAAAATATAGGATTATAATAAAACTAGGTAATTTTAACATTTCTTTGGAGATTCCTTGTTTAATGCTACAATTTAAAATTTCAGAAGACTATATATTGGTAAAATTTAGGGTTTTAAAATAACCTTATTTTTTTAAAAAGAAAAAAGCATTCTGAATAATGTTTAAGTTTATTTTTCATTATATAATATGTGTAAATCAAGGAAAAATACTCTAAACCCTGCCATCTCATCCCATCAACACTTTATTTTTTGGGGGTTCAATTTTGATCCATAGCTATAAGCAATATTTTACTATAGAAGAGATCTTTCTAAGGAACTTTAGAGGCCAGTTTAGATATTAACCCAACAGCTGGTGAATTTCTGAAGAATATGTACAAAAAGGAAAATCACTTATGCCCTGACACATGGAAGGCTTTCAATGAAGGGTGACAGGTAGATGGAATGAAAAAATAAATGAACGTGAATATGAATGAACTGGTCCCTGGAGCAAGGGAAGAGCAATAGGTAACCTTATTCTGGAGCATAGCTGCTTAAGAGAGAGAGATTAATAAACACATTCCCTGCTCATGCAGCAGGATTTGCTCTTGATTGTAAGACTTGATCTCCATTGACTATTGAGAAATGGTCTACTTTCATACTCTTTTTTTGAGGGGGAGTGGAATACAAAAGTAACATGATTACTTTAGAAATTAAAAAAATATATGAACAAGAGAGAATTTAAAATATTGTCTTAAATTTGATTCAGATGTTTGTAGTAGTTAGAAGATCATAACCATATTTATTATGTTTTCTATTCCTGTATAATGGCATGATTGCATATTGCTTATTTGATTTTATTATGAGAGAACTCTTAAGTCATAACCTGCACAGGTAAGGCAAGAACTAGAAGCAAAACATTAAGGCTGTTTAGTCATTTTTCATCCTTTTGTGTGGTAAAATATGCATAAAATTTATCATTTTAACTATTTTTAAGTGTACAATTCTGTGGCATTAAATACTTTCACATTGTTGTACAACCATCTCCATTGTTGTACTACCATCCATCTCCAGAAATTTGGAGATGGATGGACTGAAACTCTGCACCCATTATCAAAACATTAACTTCTTTCTCTCAGCCACTGGTACCACCATTCTACTTTCTGAGTGAATTTGACTATTCCAGCTACTATCCTATAAGTGGAATCATACAATATTTGTCCTTTTATGACTGGCTTATTTTATTTGGCATACTGTCTTCAATAGTCCAGTCATTCTTAACCCTTCAGGGGATCACAAGGCTCTTTCAAGACTCTAATGAAAGCTAAGAATCTTCCAAGCAGAAAAATGGATGTATAAATGTCTATCAAAATTTTTGCATACAATTAAAAAGAATTCATGATCTCCTGAGGTGGATTTGTGAACCCCAGGTTATCAGCCCTTAACCTAGACCAAAAAGTACACAGAAACTAGAGATTTTTTAAAAAATGTGTATAAATTTATGGGGTTCAAGTGCAATTTTATTATACTCATAGATTGTACAGTAGTCAAGTCAGAGTATTTAGGGTATATATCATCCAAATAACATACATTGTACTCATTGAGTAATTTCTCATCATTCACCCCCTTTCATGCTCTCACCCTTTCACGTCTCCACTGTTTATCATTCCATACTCTATGTCCATGTGTACATGTTTTTCAGCTCCCACTTATGAGAACATGCGATATTAGTCTTTCTGTGTCTGATTTGTTTCACTTAAGATGGTAATGTCCAGTTACATTCATATTGCTGCAAAAGACATGATTTCATTCTTATGGCTGAATAGTATTCCATTGTGGATATATACCACATTTTCTTCAGTCATCCACTGATGGACACTTAGGTTGATTTTATATCTTTGCGATTGTGAATAGTGCTGTGATAAACATATTAGTGCAGAATAGCCATTCTGACTGGAGTAAGATGATATCTTATTGTGGTTTTAATTTGCATTTCTCTGATGGTTAGTGATATTGAGCATTTTTTCATATACCTGTTGGCCATTTGTATGTCTTCTCTTGAAAAATATCTATTCTTATCCTTTGCTCACATTTTAATGGGATTATCCTTTGTTGTTGTTGTTGAGTTGTTTGAGTTTCTTGTATATGCTGGACATTAGACCCTTGTCAGATGCATATTATGCAAATTTTTCTCCTGCTCTACAGGTTGCCTGTTCACTGTGTTGATTATTTCTTTTGCTGTATAGAAGCTTTTTAGTTTTGAATAACCATTTATCTATTTTTGTTTGTGTTGCTGTGCTTCTAGGGTCTTAGTCATGAATTTTTTCCCTGGACCAATGTCCAGAAGAGTTTTCCCTAGGTTTTCCTCTAGTATTTTTATCTGTCTTGAGATGATTTTTATATAGTGAGAGACGGGTCCAGTTTCATTCTTCTGCATATGGAAATCATATTCTCCCAGCAACATTTGTTGAAAAGGGTGTCCTTTTCCCAGTGAATCTTGTCAACTTTGTTAAAGATCAATTGGTTGTAAATATGTGGCTTTATTTCTGGGTCCTCTACTCTGTCCCATTGATCTATATATCACTTTTTATACCAGTGTCATACGGTTTTGGCTACTTTGGCCGTGTAATACATAATTTGAAGTCAGATAATGTGATAACTTCAGCTTTGATCTTTTTGTTTAGGATTGCTTTGGCCATTTAGGCTCTTTTTCGGTTCTATATTAATTTTAGGATTGTTTTTTCTAATTCTGTGAAAAATGATATTGGTGTTTTGATAGGGATTGCATTGAACCTGCAATTACTTTGGGCAGTATGGTCATTTTAATGATATTGATTCTTCTGATACATGAACATGGAATTTTTTCCATTTGTTTGTATCATCTAAGTTTCTTTCACCAATGTTTTGTAGTTTTCCTTGTAGAGATCTTTTATCTCCTGGGTTAAATATATTCCTAGGTATTTAATCTTTTCATAGCTATTGTAAATAAGATCGCCTTCTTGATTTTGTTCTCAGCTACTTGTTACTGGTATATAGAAACACAACTGATTTTTGTATGTTGATTTTGTATCCTGTAACTTTACTAATTCATCAAATCTAGCAGTTTTTGGTGGAGTCTTTGTGTTTATGGATATAAGATAAAATCATTAGCAAACAGGAATAATTTGTCTTGCTCTTTTCCAATTTAGATGCCTTTTATTTCTTTCTCTTGCCTGATTGGTCTGGCCAGGACTTCCAGTACTGTGCTGAATAGGAGTGGGCAACCTTGTCTTGTTCCAGATTTTAGAGGAAATGATGTTGGCTGTGGGCTTGTCAGATATGTCTTTTATTATTTTAAGGTGTATTCTTTCTATGCCTAGTGAATTGAGGGTTTTTATCATGAAGGCATGCTGAATTATCTCTCTTGGTTAATCTATCTTTTGAAGAACCAACTTTTTGTTTCATTTGATCCTTTGTGGCAGTGTTTTTTTTTTTTTTCTGTCTTTATTTCATTTAGTTCTGCTCTGATCTTTTTGTTATTTCTTTTCTTCTGCTAATTTTGGGTTTGTTTTTTTCTTGCTTTTCTAGTTCCTTGAGGTGAGATGTTAGGTTGTTAATTTACTCCCCCGGAAACCTGATAAAAGTGGAATGTCAGCTACATTATCAGGCAACAGTGTTTATGATAAAAATGACTCTTGAGAAGTAAGTTGCATCTGGACTGGAAGAAATTATAAATAAACTATACCTTTATGGGCTTCCCTGATCCACATAAAGGCCATATATCTGTGAATTATATAACAAAAGGAATTGTCTCTATAGCACTTTTACTGTCTAACAAAGGCAGAATTCTCATGTTTTGATCACTGCATTCCAGTGCCAGCTATAGTTATTGCAAGGTAGCTCTTACTCAGTAAATATTTGCTGAATGAATGAGTGAATGAAATATAGCCAAAAAGTTAAGATGTGGAATTTTTTAAATGGCTATTTTTAGTAGTTAGTAGGTCGCTGGTGATTTTAATGACTACAGTTTTAGAAGTCATGTCAGACTGGATTAAGGTATAACTGGGAGATGCTCCCCAAAGTTGGGGGAGCAGGAAGGAGTGTGGGTAATATGTCACAAAAACAAGAAAAAATTTGAGAGAGAATAGAGTGCTGGACTGAAGCCAGCTCAATTAAATTTAATAAGAATTAATGTCCTCAACAGGATGGTTTGACTTAAAGGATTTTTTTTTTTGACTTTTTGATGGGTTTATCAGGATATTAGATGCATTTTTGACTTACAATGGGTTTATCAGGACATAACCCCATGTTAGGTGGAGGAGCATCTGTATTGCATTTTGACGTAGGTTATGAGTTGCAGAAGTAGAGCTGGCAAGAATGGGTATTGTCCTAATGCTTGTGGGACTTAAAACCTAGATTGATAGGTTCAGCAAACCACCAAGGCACATGTTTACCTATGTAACAAACCTGCACGTCCTTCATATGTATCCCAGAACTTAAAGTAAAATTAAAAAAAAGAATAGGAATTGTTTTTATAGGTTAATGTCTTTCTCCTTGATTACGTCCTGAGGACCTGGAAGGCAGGGTTTATCTTTTTCATCTTTCCATTTCTGGGCCAGCCAGAGTACCTGGAGCATTGTATATGCTCAGTAAAAGAACTTTGGTATTTGGACTATTCTAGGGAGAGGACCAGCATGCGTAGAATCCTGAAGATGGGAAAGAGTGACACATGTTCAGAGATCTGCAGGTAATTCAATGGGTTCCCATATGTACCAGGCAGGAGACTTGCCTCTGGTAATATTGAAAAAACAAAATCAAAACAGAAGAATGTGGACCTCACCCCCCAAGCCACTTATTAATAGAAGTACATGCACTCATACAGTTTTGTTCACATCATCCCCAGAGCATATTTTGCATAGTACCTTTTTCTGACATGAGTTCTATATCCTCAAGATGTGGTTTATTAGTAAGTGCAAAGTGTCAGCAGCCATGCTGACATGTTTCTTCTCTTCTTCCATTTCCTTAGAATTTTCAGTCAGCTCTGATATTTAAATTATCCTGAGATTGGCTCTCTTTTCGTATTAGCCTCTGAAAAAAGTCACCAGTTTATTTTCTTTGACTGGAGGTTTGAGATTAACTGTAGGAGCTATCCAGTGATTCACACTCTTATGTAAGGTGCTCTAGATATATTCTCAGTAGCTTGAGAGTGATTATTGTGTTATCTTTATTGATATTAATCAATTTTGCCTTAATCTCTTCTTGGCCATAGCCAACCTCCTAAAATTTAGAATGTAGTACTGGAAGGAACGTTAGCACGTATGATATCTGATGTTCTATCTCCTGCAGAAATACCTTCTATTCTACCACAGCTCAAAGTAAAAGGTCTCCCAACTGGTTGGGATCGCTATAAAGACAGAAAGCACACTGTATCACAAACCTTTCATTTTTTCTTAGAATGATTTTAGTTTTAAGGATTTACTTTTATTGGGCTATAACTTCCTAAAATTTCAAATTTTGATTATGTTTCACATTTTAAAAATTTTGGTTATATTGTAGTTTTTTAAATCTACCCCACATAAACCAAAACCTAAATCCATTTTCTTATACTCATTATTACTGAGTTAAGAACTTCAGGTACCTTAGTGTCTTTCTTAAAATTATTCATATATTTTGTGTTTTGGAAGTGACTGATGGCTTCTTTCCCAAGCTGAAATATCATCTTTTTGTAATTTTCCATTACATATTTATTTCCTATAAATATTAAACAGTAAATTATTAAAAAGGGTAGTACATCTATAGAGGATGGTTAGATTGAGACTTCCATTTTTAGCTTTTATTATTTAAATTCTATACAATAAACATGTGTTTCTTTTGAATAAGCCAGCATTTTAAAGACATTTCTATTTTGAAGGAAAAGAAATGAAGAGGGAAACTTCATGTTTCGAGAAAGAAATAAGAGTAAGATTCTGAGATGCCAAAGGGAGGCTTCTGAAGGTCATGGGAAAATTTTCAAGAGCCCATGGCATATAGTGTTTTGGGGGGTTGGAGGAGGCATGGACCAGGAGGCTCTGCTGACTTGATTGCTGTGTATCCTATTGAAGGCTCAATATGATGCTAAATCTACCTCATAGAAATTTTTTGTTAGTTCATCTGTTTTTTAGAATTTTTACTTACTTTATTAAGCAAATGTCACTACTTAGCAAAAGCAAGAGAATTTCTAGATGCTTAACTCATTAAGACTTTTGAATGACTAATAGAATAAGCTCTAGGGCTAATTTCAGAAAGTCTTTTGAAATGTTAACAATTTAAGAAAATATTTATTATTGGTTTATTACATGCTCATTATAAAAAATCAAACTATACAAAAAGCTGGAAGTAAAAGCTAAAAAGGTCTCCTCTCTCCCTCTCACTTCACCATCAGTTCACTAGAGGAAAAATGAGGAATAAGTTGTAATAAACAGAAAGAACTTCTCCAGGCATTGGCTCTGTGAATCCAAGCATATATAAATTTATCCAGTGTGTCAGTTAACAGATTGTTGTGCCTTAGGAACTAGAGAGAGAGCAGTTTTCTGCCACTTATTTATAGAGCACTCACATATGCCAAGTGCCATGTTAGTGGGGGCAGATTCAACCAAGAACAAGGGAGATTCCATGCCTGCCATCACAGAGCTGGCATTCTAGAAGGCAGGCATACATGAGACCAGAAACACAAACAAAGGCAAATCAGACTGCTGCTGATCAAAATCAGACTGCTGCAAATCCAAAGGAACTGCTGGGAAGAAAGACACATTGTGAAAGGAGGTAACAGAGGGTTCTAGAGACCTCTCTGAGGAGAGCATTTGGAAATTTAGGGAATTCCAGCAGAGGGAATAGCAAGTGTACAGGCTCTAGGGGAGGAAAGGCTTGGCAGGGATTGAAAGTCAGAGTGGCTGGGTATGGTGGGCATGAGGGCAGGGCTAGAACATGCCTGGCTTTCACAGACCTGGTAGAATTTGATTTTTATTCTAATTAGGAGCCACCAAAGGTTTTAAGTAGGGGAGTGATATGATCAGATTTGTTTTTAAAAGATTCTTGTGACTGCTGTTTGCATGATGGGTTGGAATAGAACCAGAAATCTAATGTGGAGACCAATTAAGAGGCCATTCCAGTGTCCACACGAGATGATAGTGGCTTGGGTTAAAAGGGCGGAAGTAGGACCATACTAACATCTTTTTCTGCAACGGGGATACAATGATAAAGTGCTGGAATTCCTGAGTTCAGGGGATATAGAGGCTCTCCAGTTTCTGGAAAGCTCAACTTCCTCAAGGAATAAGCATACCAGTTCAGAGGCTAAATGTACAGAATATTTATACCATTGCTCACAGGAGAAATTGCTGGAAATAAGGAGAATATCTACCAGTAGAGAGTTGTTGAATGAATTAAGATACTTATACACCATAGACTCTTATGTGGCCATTAGTGTGGCCCCAGCTGACTTGGAGGGATTTCTATAAAGGATTGTTAAGTAAGAGAAGCAAGATGAAGAATCTGTTTAAAATTTCATTTCTAAAGTTTATATATGATTATGGGAGCGGGGAAAATGGAAGGCTTCATATTAAGTTGTTAGTATGAACTCCTGTTGAGACTGAAAGTGGAAGAAAAAAAATCAAGGCCTCCCCTCTAAAAAAGAAAATTTATTAAAAAGGACTAATATGCTCACACTTACTTATTTTTGTTAGATACATGTTATATACGTATAAGAATACTAAAAAATGCAACTTTTAAGAAGCTGGCATTGGGTTTATGTCAGCTGGAACTGAGGCCTACAGCCTGTTTGCAGCAGGAAATTTCCTGGTGGAGGTTATTTTTCCTCATCTGAGTCACAGTGCACCCCCAGTAGGACCTCTGCTACCTCCTGTTTCTTTGCCCACCAAAACTCTGTTTCTTTACCTATAAGAATTACATTTTGGGAATCACATTTTCTTTCTATATTCACTTCTAGTTAAGTAATTTTACAGAAGGTAAATTATAATCCCCAATTGAACCATGTTTGCCACAGGGAAAACTTTATGCTCCCCTCAAATAATCCTGGTAAACTATGACTCAGCACAGTGCCCAGCATACAGAGCTCAGTGTGTTTACTGAGTGAACAAATGATGTGCTCCTTTAATTTCCAACATGATTTCTCCTAAAAACTGGCACCCTTTGGGGTAGGAAAGAGGAAAAGCACTAGAGTTGGGGTTTGAATTGTCTCTCATCCAGCAAGCTCTGCTCAGTTATTTTTTCCCCTTTAAATTCATGCTCTATTAAAAGAGTAAAAAAGGCAGTTATAGGGTGGTGTGAAAAATTATATATGTATCATAGAATGAGAAAAATGCTAGAAGCCTACATACTGTATTTAATAGCAGTTGTCACTAAGTAGTAGAATTTAGAGGTCATTTTAATGAATTGTTTTATTGTTTTAAAACAAAACAATAAAAAACAATAAGAAAATTGTTTAATGAATTGTTTTATTTTTGTTTTAAACTTTTTTCTATAGTTCTCATGTATGATGATGATAATAATTTAAAACAGTTTTTTGGTTGTGTCTAAAACAGCACCTAACTCAGAGTAGACTTGCAATACATTTGTTGAATAAAGATGGATTTTTTTCAAAGAAAGCAGTACATATTCATTATAGAAAATAGGCAAAAAATAAGCACAAGGGGAAAAAAATTCTGCAGAGATAACTCATGTTGTATAGAATTTTCCAATTTTATATATTTATTAAACATTCATATATAGTGCATAGTATTTTTAAATGGGATTTTTGTAACCCCTTTCTCTCCTTTTCTTATTCTCTTTCCCCATTTTTCTTTCTCCTGACTCTCCTATTACAGTTATGGAGAAAAGTAACTGCCAATTGGCTTAGAAATGTGTGTCAGCAGCAAAGTGGCTCCTCTTCCAGGAAGGAAACAGTTCTTGGGCCTGCAATATCACTTTGTGTGTTAACTTACTCAGCAGAACTTTCCAGACACCTGCACAAGAGATACGGCTTTTAGGAGAGTAAGTTGGCATCCCTCTGTGTGGAACACAGCCTAAAACTGCAATTTTCTCTCGTAGGCATTTTCAGCTTTTTACTTTGTGATGAATTTTTTAAACTTGACATCAGAGAAAGTCTCTCAGGCAAAGGTGACTGAGATGATGAAAAAGTTCTGCTCTCAGCCTTGGGAGGAGGTAAGTGACTATGAGCAGCAGCTATAACAGCATGAGTGCCCTGTGCCCTTGCTGGTGCAGAGGATATGAGTCTGCTCTTAAACTCTGACCAAGATCCAGCAAATGTTAACACATTTGAGAAGACCAGATGGTGGACTCAGGAATGAATTTGTCAGCATTCCTTAATAACTTGACATACAGTGGATTAAATAAGATCTTATTTTTTTCTCACCTAATATGAAAGCAGCTCTGCTCTATCTCAGCCATTGCTTCTTCAGCTCTGCTGTTGTGCCTATTTCTTCATGGACACAACATGGTGGCTGTAGCTTCACATATCACAGTCATGTTCAGAAAGAACAGAAAACGGGTAGAACCAGATACATTTGTTCCTTTTTACAGGAAAACAAAAGCTATCCCAGACTCAGCAGTCTTCCCTTTATATCTCAATGGCCAGGATTTACTGGGAAAACCAGGTGCTGAATTTTGTCACCGGCTTAGAGCCTTAGATCTATCATGAGCTGCTGCCTTGGGCTGGGCACACTGTGGCCTACTCCCCTCCTCCAACCCCCAAATCAGAGTTCTATTAGCAAGAAAGCAGGCAATTCGAAGAGTCTGCCACAGACACCATTGTGGTAAAATCCTCTGCATTTCCCCCAGGTCCAAGATATCTCCTATTTATTCTTAAATTTGAAGCACAAATTTTTTCTTATCAGAGGCACTGAGCCATTTAACATCCAGCGCCACAAGATGAAAATCCAGGGATGAGAGGTATGGGATCCACTCGTGATTATAAAAGACATAGCTCAGAACAGCAGCTGCTTTTAAGTTGACAGTTGCAAAAGTGAACGGGCTTTCATTCTTAAGAAATACAATTAATTAAAAATAGATGATTATCCCTGTCTGCACTGACAAGGGGGAAGAAAGGCTGAGCAGGAGCCTGGAAGCTTGGCATTCTCTCCAGGTATTTTGTCTAGAACATAAAAGAAATGTGGTCAGGGCCTTCAGCAAGAGCTGCTCAAATATGTCTCAGCATTGTACAAAATGCTTAGCGGTGGTTTTTGGCAGCTGGCGGTGATCTGTGGAGGAAGACAAGCATGTTGGAGTGGAGGCAATTTGAGACCAGGCCTATGGGTGACTGCTGAGGAAGCAGATTTATGCTGCTCTTTGAAAAAAAATGATGTCTGGTTTAGATTAGAAGTTCTGTCAGGTTTCCTCTCTTATCCACATCTAAATTTTTACTCCATCAGATTATATTAGGCTAGGAATACTTATATGTGAACCTGTAGGTCTGTTCAGGTAGGTCATGTGGGGAATTGTTTAGAAGCCCCAGAAATAAGCTAAGCAGGGCCTGCATTTGGGAGGATTCCTGAAGCATTTGGGGAAGGGGTTGCAGGGTTAGACCCCTGTCCTCACCCAGAGCCTACAGGGTTCATCTTCCCAAGCTGCATCGTCCACCCAGGCAAAAAGCATAGTTTTGTCAAGTACATTGTTAGGAGGTGAGTCTTCTTTACCTCCTAACTTCACCATAGGAAAGGACTGCTATTCCAGTATGGCTCGTGCTTGGGAATACTCCTTCTAAACACCTTTGGTAGAGAGAATTAATGATGTTTAAGCATATACTGTGGGTTGACAGTGGTGGACATTTGCTTTCTGTGCTTTATGCATATCATATCACGCTGCCTGCCCTGCTTTGGCAATGGAAATAAAATGCAAACCATATCTGCTGACACTCAGTCAGGTGCCTGAAGTCTTTGTGTCTCTGAAGTGGAGAGACTAGGAGAGTGAGTGGTAGGGACACTCCACAGTTGTCTTCTGGCAGCTTCATTAGAAGGCTAGTAGGATCTTTCAGCAACCAGAAGACAGCCACTTTTCTACTCTGATTTGAATCTGGTCATTCAAGATCTGGTCAGCCCATGAGAACAATGTGATCAGATTCTATGCGTACTGATGACCAGTTATATCTCAGTGTACTCTGGATCGTCACATTCAGCCTCATGAATATTTAGCCTTTCTAGAGAAAGCTATCCCATTCTTGAAGATCCATCAATGACCCTTTATGTCGAGGGCGGAAAGAGGATATCCATGAAGGGAAGAGGACCTCATCATGTTCCACTGTCCTGGGAATAGAAAGGAGAGAAGGGAGAGGGGAAGGTGGGAGAGAGAGAGGAGAGTGTCCTCCCCTCCCAGTTTGGAGAGCACATAGTAATGAATCCACTCACAGGCATGAGCATGATCAGTTTGGACTGATGAAGAAGGTGGATGCCTTTTTGGCTTCTATATTTTTGGCTACTGTCATAACCTTCAGGAGGCCAGACTGCATAGCCAATGTACTGCTTTTCAGAAGGAGGATGGGAATAGGAGTATTGAAGAATTCAGGAAAATTAGGCCCAAATGGCATCTCCCAGTCCCCTACAAGGGATAGGCCAGCCTTCAAGGACCTACAGGGGCTCAGCACTTTCAAGTTGGAGCTAAGTAGATTCTTGGGATTTTGTATCCCATAGGCATCCTTCAGTTGACAGGCCCACCAAGACTACATTGATGGGGAGGAGGTCTTTCCACAAAGGGAAACAGAATGCAGTGACTGAAAGGAAGGGGAGGGACCTGGACAGGCAGTGTCAACTGATGTCCACACCAAGGTCTCAAGAGGATGTCACATGCAGAGGAATCAATCACAGGGTAATTTCCAGAACTGTGCTAAAAAGACAAGTTCCAAGCTGGGTCATTCTAAGAATTTCATCAGAGCAAGACAAGGCAGTCTGGTTATGGACTTATCCTTCCAGAAACAGGGGGCAGGCAGGAACCAAGTGAGAAACAGACCCCACGAGCAGTTAGTATTTGCAGAGGGATAACCCACAGGAGGGAGAGAAATCTGGGAAAAGAGGGGTATGGTTTAGGCATCCAGGAGATACTACATATAAAACACCTGGCATAGTTCCAGATGGTACATGATGCATGCATAACAAATGTTCTCTCTCTGCCAAGGGTGTTCAGGAGGGAATGCCTATCTGAAGGGCAGAGTTATAGGGCAGCAGACAGAAGTCCAGGCTGAACATAGAGAGGTTTTGGCCTGTTGTCCTCAAATTGAGGGCAGGAGAGAAAAAAAGCAGGCTGTGGGTATGTAGGTGTACATTCACAACAGCTAGGCTAGGTAAGGGCAAGGGATTGCAGGCAGCTCTTAATATTTTTAGTAGGGAATAGGACGCGTAAACACAGGAAGGACTCAAGGAAACAACCACTTTGCATGACTCAGATGCAAAAAAAGACGTTAAGACAGAAGACAGAAGATGAGATATTGGGCACTGCTAGCAGTCCTCAGCAAAATGCTTCCTAAACAGTGTTCCAGAGCTAGGTGTCTCAAAATTTACTGTGCACATAAATTACCTGGGAATCATATTGGAATGCAGATTCTGAATTGGTAGTTCTGGGATGAGGACTAACCAGCTCCCAAGTGATGCTGATGCTGCGCGTCCAGGGACTAAACTGAGTGGTAAGGCTTTTTATGACACTGTTAAGATGCTCATAGAGGCTCTGGGCCAAAGGCTGTGGTCAAGAGCATATAGAAAACTCAGATTAAACAAAGTTTAGGGGATAAAGAGGGGTACTAAAATTTAGTGTTTTGGAACCAACTAGACCACAGGAACTACTTTTTTTCCTGGAGGACCTATTATTATCTCATAGAAGCCTGTGCAGGAAAAGCTTCCTTAAGAGACTCTAAACTATAGAACCCTGCTCCCACTGAGGGAGTGCAGCACCACCCCCAAAGCCTCAGGAAGAGGCCAACTTTCAGGTGCACCAGAGCTGGGAGCTTTCCCTTCTCTTCGTCAGGTCTAGTAAAGAAAAAGAGGGTCACAGAGAGATGCCTATTGTACGAATATGATCTCTCCTTCACTTTACTTCTAGATAAAAACATCTTTCACTGGAGTAAAGGAGAAGTACCTGAGTGAATACTGCTTTTCTGGTACCTACATCCTCTCCCTCCTTCTGCAAGGCTATCATTTCACAGCTGATTCCTGGGAGCACATCTATTTCATTGGCAAGGTAATTTGGGGGCCTGTTGGGTTGGGGAAGGTTGGGGTTCGGTGGTAGTGACTGAAGCAGTTTGGGGCTTGGAAGAGGTGGGAGGCAGCTGGTGTGGCTTTGGCCGGATGTTCTGTTCTATCATGCTGCTTCTAACCCTGGCATTCTGTGTCAAGCCCTCCTGGGTCTGTGAGCATCCTCTCTAAGGACAGCTACTTGCATTCTCAGTTGCACCTTCCCACATAACAGTGACTAATTCCTTACAAAACAAAACACAAAGTGAGATATTAAAGTAACAGCATTTCAGCAGCCACAATGACTCTGTGTGCTGACTTCAACAGCCCTTTGAAAGGCCCCTTCCATAAGCTAGGAAAGTATGATCATTGTTTCATCATGCTTGTTGCTTATTACTTCAAGGTTGACCAATTTGAAAGCTCTGTATGAAGAAGGGGACTGAGTGGCTGTGAATGATGAGACCATTGCTTAGAAGCCAGCGTTAGCATGAGCCCTGAAGAAGCAACCTCAGTGCTGTGCTTTACCATAGCACCACCTGCAGGCATCTAGGAATAGAGAACCCAGCTGAGCGACTCATGCTTGACCAAAAATATCCAGAGCAGTGTGTCTCTACCTTTTCAAGCCCATGCTCACTAGTGGGGAAAACATTTCACCCCCTATATTAAATATGGTGATTTCAAGCAAGACAAAGCATTGAGGCAAAGGGCTGTAGCAGCCCTGAGAATAACAGTGTCATTACCTTCTTGGCAGTACTGATCTTGCTAATTCAAACTTAAATCTTTTCCTTGTTATAGTATTTGAGACTTCCTTTAATTCCAGCAGTTTATTTTGTTTGAAGGATTATACTTATGTCAAAATTTAGGACTGACACACTAGGCAGTCCTGATGTGTGTGTGTATGTGTGTGTGTGTGTATACATTTTTTTAAAAAAGAGACAGGGTCTCACCCTGTCACCCAGGCTGGAGTACAGTGGTATGATCATAGCTCATTGAAGCCTCCAACTCCTGGGATTAAGTGATCCTCCCCACCCAGCCTCCCAAACAGCTGAGACTACAGACATGTTCCACCATGCCCAGCTAATTTGAATTTTTGGAGAGACAGGGTCTCACTATGTTGCCCAGGCTAGTCTCAAACTCCTGGCCTCAAGTGATCCTCCCTCCGTAGCCTCCCAAATTGCTGAGATTACAGGCACGAGCCACTGTGCCCAGCCAGTGATTTATATTTTTTGAACTCTTCCAATGCATGATCTAATAATTGTAAGCCCTAGGTGATAACTCCTCTAACTCCTCCAACCACAAACAACAGACTTTCCCCACTGTTTGCAGATCCAGGGCAGCGACGCCGGCTGGACTTTGGGCTACATGCTGAACCTGACCAACATGATCCCAGCTGAGCAACCATTGTCCACACCTCTCTCCCACTCCACCTATGTCTTCCTCATGGTTCTGTTCTCCCTGGTCCTTGTCGCAGTGGCCATAATAGGCTTGCTTATCTTTCACAAGCCTTCATGTTTCTGGAAAGATATGGTATAGCAAAAGCAGCTGCAATACGCTGGCTGGAGTGAGAAAAAATTGTCCAGGGAGCATTTTCCTCTATCACAGTGCTCAAGGCCATCCTTCCCTGTTTGCCAGGGCCAGTCTTGACCAGTGTGATGCTTCCTTGGCTTTTGCTGAAGCCTTTCTTTTGGAGATATTCAACATCCTCTGCCTCAAGGACTTCCGGCAGAAACAGTCTCTTTCGTGAGTTTTTCCCCAGCTACCCCTTTCTCCTTGTACTTTGTGCTTGTGTAGGTTTTAAAGACCTGCCACCTTTCATAATCTTTGCTTTATAAAAGAACAATATTGACTTTGTCTAGAAGAACTGAGAGTCCTGAGTCCTGTCATGGAGGCTGAGCTGGCTGAAAGAGGAATCTCAGGAACTGATTCAGTTGTACTCTTGAAGAACCCCTTTCTCTCTCCTGTTTGCCATCCATTAAGAAAGCCATACAATGCCTTTGGAGAAGGCAGATACACATCACATTCCCAGCCTGCCCTGTGGGTAGGAGAATTTTCTACGGTAGGCAAATATGCGCTAAAGCAAAAGAGTTTTATAAGGAAATATATGTGGTCATGCAGTCAGTACAGGTCTTAATCCCACCCAAAGCAGGGATGTCAATAAATCACATATTCCTAGGTGATACCTAAATGCTACAGAGTGGAACACTCAGACCAGAGATTTGCAAAAAGCAGATATACCTAAACACATTCAAACATCAGGGCTTACTATGTGGTAGGTAGTATATACCTATCACAAAGAAAAATAGTTACAACTCAGGGTCACAAAAATACATCTTCCAATGCATCTTTTTACTATGGTAAAATATACACAAATACAATTCACCATTTTAACATTTAATTCATATTAAATACATAGAAATCAGTGACATTTAGTACATTCACAGTGTTGTGCCACCATCACCACTATTTAGTTCCAGAACATTTGCAAGACAAGACCATCCTTTGTAGGCACAAATCTTAGATCTCTCTGTTTACAGCTGTGCAAACCAACTGTACCATAAAGATGGCTCACTGAGTTTTAAAGCCAAGCCACATCTTATTTTTCCAGGGTTTAATTTAGTGAGAAGGCAGCATTAGTGTGGAGTGGCATGCTTTTGCCGTATCATGGAATTTACACATCAAAATGTTCAGGAGCCAAGTGTGAAAGTGTTGTTGCCACCCCTATCACACAACATGGGCTTTGTTTGCTTATTCCATGAAGTATTTTGTGGAAGCAGCAGCAGCTATGGACTTTACCATGGAAACATGAAGAGACTGTACCCCTTTCCTTTAAGCACTGCTGCAAGAGTTACCTGTTGAGCAGGATTGCCTGGTGATGTTTCATTCTGACCTTGTCCCAAGCTCTCCATCTCTAGATCTGGGGACTGTTGAGCTGATGGGGAAAGAAAAGCTCTCACACAAACTAGAAGCCACATGTCCCTATATCTCTTAAATGATCAAGTGACTTTTGACAACAGCCAGGTGAATATAAAAACTTAAAAAGCTGTGGAAAGGAACTCTTAATCTTCTTTTCTGCTGCTTATAATTAAATTCACTGGACCTTGATTAGGAATCAAAATTCAAATTGGGACATGTTCAGATTCTCCTTCTAGCGGTAGTTGCCTATACTGTCATTGCTGCTTACTGACTGAGCATTTGTGGTGTAGCACGCTCTGTGCTCAAGGGCATTACATTCATCTTCTCATTTAATCCTCGTGACAATCTGAAGAAGGTAGCTGTTACCATTTCCACTTCGTAGAAACAGAAACAAGTTCAGAGAGCTTAAGTCATTTGCCCAGATGGCTGAGCCAAAGCCTGGCATGCACTTAATCGTTATTTTCTTTCCTGAACATACCAGGCTGACTCCTCATAACTCCCAAGAATGCACTTAAAATTCCACATGAATACAGAGTTCATGGGACATGGTAGTAATAAAAAGGGAGGCAGATAGCTGGTCTGTCCCCGATAGGCTTGTAATTTAGTATCATTCTGTTCATGTGCTTTGGATGGAAGCACATATGGCATATGATGCTAATCACGTTCCCATACTCCTGGCTTCCTAAGTTTACTGCTTGCTCACTGCACAGTAGATCGACATAAAATAGTGGCTGATGATAATGATGAAAATAAAGGTCAAGTAAGTTGAGCCAATAACAGCCTCCTTCTTCCTTCTGTCTGCATATACAAAGCACTGTCATGTACACGATCTATTCTGACCCTCACAACAACCCATGAAAGTGTAAATACTATTTCCATTTTACAAATGAGGGTCACACAAACTACTACATGGCAGAGCAGACACTCAAACTCATGTCTTCTGCTTGAAGCCTATTGCTTTTTCTTTCTCCCTCAGCAAGTTGGAATTAGACCTCACAAGTCTCCTTCAGAGAACACAAATCTTTTCTTATTCCATTCCTGTTTTGTTGCCTAGGTCCAATCTCCCCCTCCCCACAGACAACAAAAAAATCCTTTAAGGTATTTGGGAGCCAAACTCCACTTGTTAAAATCTCAAATTATGGAGAAAATCAGCAGACACAACCCAACCCCAATTCTTTTAGAGAGAAGGTTGGTTTGGAGGCAGATCTAGCAATCTGCTTTGGGCCACTCTGGGTGGGGTAAGTGAAATAAGATGGGTCACTATCAACTAATTTTAATACTGGATTTGTCATTGGCTGTAACTGATTACCATTCTTCCCTGGATTTTCACCTAGGACTCAAAACTTTGTTCTGCTAACCCTGTTCCTTTATAAGATGGGAAGATGGGAGGTTTTTCTTCTTTGAACCTACAGGGGAAAAAAGATCAGCAGAAGTTGTTACTTCCTTTTTTTTTTTGAGACAGAGTCTCACTCTGTTGTCCAGGCTGGAATGCAGTGGCACAATCTCGGCTCACTGCAACCTGTGCCTCCTGTGTTCAAGTGATTCTCCTGCCTCAGCCACCTGAGTAGCTGGGGTTATAGGCACCCACCAACACGCCCAGATAATTTTTGTACTTTTAGTAGAAACGAGGTTTCACTATGTTGGCCAGGCAGGTCTCAAACTCCCAACCTCAGGTGACCCACCTGCCTCAGCCTCCCAAAGTGCTGGGATTATAGGAGTGAGCCACTGTGCCCAGCCAGAAGTGGTTACTTCTGTAGACAAAAGAATAACACTACTTAATCAGGCTTTCTGTGTAACAGAGAGAGAAAGAAAAATAAAATGTAAAAGTTTCAATTCATCCAATTCTTAATAAGAAATATATAAATACAAGTTTTTAAAAGTACACTTCATTTTAATGTTTTCAGTCAAGGTCCCTGGAAGAAACAGATGGCACACTCAAACTGGGTAACACAGGAGAGTTTTAAGAAAGCAACTAAATCCAAAATACTATCAACAAGGAATCAATATAAAAATTAATATTTGTTTTTCTCATACTAAGTTTTCTTTTTCTTTCTTTCTTTTTTTTTTTTTTTTGAGATAATAGTTTTGCTCTTGTTGCCCAGGCTGGAGTGCAATGGCGTGATCTTGGCTCACTGCAACCAACCTCCGCCTCCTGGGTTCATGCGATTTTCCTGCCTCAGCCTCTTGAGTAGCTGGGATTACAGGCATGTGCCACCACGCCCAACTAATTTTTATATTTTTAGTTGAGACGGGGGTTTCTCCATGTTGGTCAGGGTGGTCTCGAACTCTCAACCTCAGGTGATCTGCCCCCCTTGGCCTCCCAAAGTGCTGGGATTACAGGCATGAGCCACCACATCTGGCCTCATACTAAGTTTTCAAAATACATTGTGTATATTACATTTACAGCACGTCTTAATTAGGACTAGCCATATTTCAAGTGCTCAGCTCGCATGTGGCTTGTAGCTACCATATTGGACAGCACATATCCAAAAAAATACACATAAAGCTAAAGGTTAAAAGACACAGGAACTAAGCCCTCATTGTCTCCCTTGGGAGGTAGTTTAAAGAGCTATAGATACTGTAACATTCTTGCTATTATTTATTATATGTGAAGCTTAATATTATTACTAAAAAAGCTTTTGAGATCCCAGGTTAGAATCTCGTATTCCTCAGGTTTTGTTGCTGTCATATGAAGATGTGAAGGCAAGGGATGCCTGTTATTCAGGCCAAGGTGCCTGACAAGAGACCTTAGGAAAGTTTCATCTGGATTTAAAGATAATTCTTGATGCTTACATTCTATACACAAAATGTGAATTTGAATATTAAAATAAAGATGGATTTTTTTGGAGCTAGTCTTGCTTTGTTGCCCAGGCTGGAATGCAGTGGCATGATCATGGCTCACTGCAGTCTCAACCTCCTAGGCTCAAGCGATCCTCCTGCCTCAGCCTTTTAAGTAGCTAAGACTACAAGTGTGCACCACCATGCCTGGCTATTTTTTTTTTTTTTTTTTTTGTAGAGACAGGGTCTCCCTATGTTGCCCTAGCTAGTCTGAAACTCCTGGCCTCAAGCAATCCTTTTGCCTTGGCCTCCCAGAGTGTTGAGATTACAGGTGTAAGCCACTGCGCCTGGCCAAGATGAATATTTTAATAGCTCACAGAACAAAGTTTGCCATGTAATGATAAAATTACCATTAAAATATATTTCCATTTATTGTCAGTTTAAAAGATGAACTGAGTTTTACCCAAACTGGTCTGGCCCCTCTCTGATTCAGATTCCAATAGTTGCTGTACTGTTAGAACATGACAGTTGCTCATAACTAGCTGTGCTTACTAACCATGTTTCTTTCCATTTGTATTAGGTTTTTTACTTTTTATAACAGCCTCAAAGTTTCATGGCTTGCTGCAATAAACACTGATTTTCATGTTTCTGGGTCTGCAAGCCAGCTTGGCAGCTCTACTTCAGGTGTTAAGGCTGGATCAGACCTATTCCATATACCTCTTGTTCTCCCTGTCCAGTGGTTTCTCAGGACATGTTCTCATAATGAACCCCGCAGAGGCTTGTGAAGGTGAAAGGAAACCAGGATGCCTCTTAAGGCCTTGGCCAGGATGGGGTCTCCTGTCACTTTGTCACAGGCTATTACTGTAAGTCATATGACCAAGCTAAACAAAATATAATCAAGTTAGAAAAACAATGGAAAGAATGGCAAAGTCACATGGCAAAGGCTATGATTAATTTTAACACAGGAAAAAAGTGAAGCATTAAACTCGATGATTTAATATTCAGTGTCTCATTAACTGAAATATAAAATATGTTTACTGTAAAATATAATCTGCTTATCTCACCAAAGAAATACTATCTTTAACAAATGTCATTACTTCTAAGATGTCATCAGTCTGCAACTTCTTTTCATATCCTTAATCGAGATGCTCTGCAGCTCCCACATTAGCCTCACATTCTAAATTGGTAGATTTCCTAGGAAACCATACATCTATTTATTTTTCTTATTTTATATGTTTAGGACAATGTGTAGCTAATTATACAGCTTTTTATTTGCACATAAATCTAATATAACTGAACACAATCAGTTTCATCACAGGTACAATGGATTTTTTTACAATAGTGAGGAGAGAGGTGCTTCTATGAGCCTTCTCTTTAGAAAAGTGGCATTCAAGACTCTTCATTTGATGTGAGGATTGCTGTATCTTTTGCATTGCTCTATTTTAGATAAACTAAGTTATAAATTGACACGATAATCATCTGACATGATCATCAGTGATGATAATCACCTTCATCAGCACTAGAGTTGACTTTTTGTTTTTATATCCTCTTTGCATTATCAATGGATTTTGTTGAAATAAAAATTATTTAATTTTTATTAACATAAATGATTCAGTAGGTCCAGGGTGAGGCCTGAGGTTCTATATTTCCAGCAAGCTGCCAGGTAATGCCAATACATCTGTCCAGGAACCACACTTTGAGTATCAAAAGTCTAGACCACATTATGAGTCCAAAGAGTTTCTTTTACAGGCTCTCAGATCAGTGTTCATCTACTACCTGACTGCTACCATTCATAGGCAGTCTGTTCCACAGTGGGCCAACTAAAGTGGCATTTACAAAGTTCACTCCTCTTACACAATAATCCAAGTGTTTCTTTTGTCAGTTTTCTGTGCCCCAGGAGATCCCTCTCTGCCTTGCCCTCTGCCTTTGGGGGACCAGCACCTTGCACTCAGTCAAGGCCTGGAGTGCCTCGAAAAGATTTCTCCCAGCTCTCTTTCCCTGCCCTTCAGTGTATTAGCACTCCATGCTGTTAGTAGAGGCCCATAGGAAAGAGTAGGTAGGTTTTGCCAGTTCACATGCATCCTTTAAAAATGGTTTAAAAGTTTAGCTGGTTTCTTTTTATTCCTGCCTATGGAATAAATAGAAAAATAAATAATAAAATAAATATTTTAAAAATAATAAATAATAATAAAAAAACTTCTCCTGTCACTCTACTAGGGATGAAAGAGCTAATCATGTTCAAGAGTTAAGTTTAGATGGGTTTTTTAAAACTATGATTGTATTATTTCATTTTCATGCTGCTAATAAAGACATATCTAAGACTGGGAACAAAAAGAGGTTTAATTGGACTTACAGTTCCACATGGCTGGGAAGCCTCAAAATCAGGCGAGAGGTAAAAGGCACTTTTTTTTTTCCTTTTGAGACGGAGTCTTGCTCTGTCGCCAGGCTGCAGTGCAGTGGATCTCTGCTCACTACAAGCTCTGCCTCCCAGGTTCAAGTGATTCCCCTGCCTCAGCCTCCCTAGTAGCTGGGACTACAGGCGTGTGCCACCACGTCTGGCTAGTTTTTTGTATTTTAATAGAAACAGGGTTTCTACTATCGTGTTGGCCAGGATGGTGTCAATCTCCTGACCTCATGATCCACCCGCCTCGGCCTCCTAAAGTGCTGGGATTACAGGCATGAGCCACTGCACCTGGCCAAAAGGCTCTTCTTACATGGCGGTGTCAAGAGAAAAATGAGGAAGCAGCAAAAGCAGAAACCCTTGATAAACCCATCAGCTCTATGAGACTTATTCATTATCAGGAGAATAGCACAGGAAAGACCGGCCCCCATGATTCAATTACCTCCCCCTGGGTCCCTCCCACAACACATGGGAATTCTGGGAAATATAATTCAAGTTGAAATTTAAGTGGGGACACAGCCAAACCATATCATTCCATCCTGGTCCCTTCCAAATCTCATGCCCTCACATTTTAAAACCAATCATGCCTTCCCAACAGTTCCCCAAAGTCTTAACTCATTTCAGCATTAACCCAAAAGTCCACAGTTCAAAGTCAAGGCAAGTCCCTTCTGCCTATGAGCCTATGAAATCAAAAGCAAGCTAGTTACTTCCTAGATACAATGCAGGGGGTGGGGTGGGTACAGGTATTGGGTAAATACAGCTATTCCAAATGAGAGAAATTGGCCAAAACAAAGGAGTTACAGGGCCCATACAAGTCTGAAATCCAGCAGGGCTGTCAAATTTTAAATCTCCAAAAACGATCCCCTTTGACTCCATGTCTCACATCTAGGTGATGCTGATGCAACAGGTAAGTCCTCATGGTCTTGGGCAATTCTGCCGCTATGGCTTTGAGGGTATAGTTTCCCTCCTGACTGCTTTCATGGGCTGGCATTGAGTGTCTGTGGCTTTTCCAGGCACAAGGTGCGAGTTGTTCGTGGATCTACCATTCTGGGGGTATGGAGGACGGTGGCTCTCTTCTCATAGCTCCACTAGGCAGTGTCCCAGTAGGGACTCTGTGTGGGAGCTCTGCCCCACATTTCCCTTCTGCACTGCTCTAGCAGAGGTTCTCCATGAGGGCTCTGCTCCTACAGCAAACTTCTGCCTGGGTATCCAGGCATTTCCATATAGCATCTGAAATATAGGCAGAGGTTCTGAAACCTCAATTCTTGACTTCTGTGCACCCACAGGCTCAACACCACATGGAAGCTGCCAAAGCTTGGGGCTTCCACCCTCTGAAGCCACAGCCCAAGCTCTATGTTGGCCCCTTTCAGTCATGGCTGGAGTGGCTGGGACACAGGGCACCAAGTCCCTAGGCTGCACACAGCATGGGACCCTGGGCCTGGCCCATGAAACTACTTTTTCCTCCCGGGCCTCTGGGCCTGTGGTGGGAGGGGCTGCTGTGAAGGTCTCTGATGAGGCCTGGAGACATTTCCCCCATGGTCTTGGGGATTAACATTAGGTACCTTGCTACTTATGCAAATTTCTGCAGCTGGCTTGAATTTCTCCTCAAAAAATGGGTGGAATAGTGGGAGACTTTAGTACCCTACTGTCAATATTAGATCAACAAGATGGAAAATCAACAAGATGGAAAATTAACAAGGTTATTCAGGACTTGAACCAAGCAGATCTAATAGACATCTACCAAACTCTCCACCCCAATTCAATAGAATATACATTTTTATTAGCTCCACATCATACTTATTCTAAAATTGACCACATAATTGGAAGTAAAACATTCCTCAGCAAATGCAAAAGAACAGAAATTCGTAACAAACAGTCCCTCAGACCACGGTGCAATCAAATTAGAACTCAGGATTAAGAAACTCATTCAAAATCGCACAACTACATGGAAACTGAACAACCTGATCCTGAATCAGGGTAAGTAACAAAATTAGGGCAGAAATAAATAAGTTCTTTGGAAACAATGAGAACAAAGACACAATATACCAGAATCTCTGGGACACATTTAAAGCAATGTGTAGAAGGAAATTTATAGCACTAAATACCCACAAGAGAAAGCAGGAAAAATCTAAAATCAATACCCTAACATCACAAAAGAACTACAGAAGCAAGAGCAAACAAATTCAAAAGCTAGCAGAAGTCAAGAAATAACTAAGATTAAGGCAGAACTGAAGGAGATAGAGACATGAAAAACCCTTCAAAAAAATCAATGAATCCAAGAGCTGATTTTTTGAAAAGATCAACAAAATAAACCACTAGCCAGACTAATAAAGAAGAAAAGAGAGAAGAATCACATAGATGCAATTAAAAAAATGATAAAGGGGATATCACCACTGATCCCACAGAAATAAAAACTACCATCAGAGCAATATAAACACCTCTACGTAAATAAACTAGAAAATCTAGAAGAAATGGATAAATTCATGGACACATATACCCTCCCAAGTCTAAACCAGGAAGAAGTTGAATCCCTGAATAGACCAATAAGTTCTGAAATTGATGCAGTAATTAATAGCTTACCAACCAAAAAAAGTCCAGGACCAGATGGATTCACAGCTGAATTCTACCAGAGGTACAAAAAGGAGCTGGTAATATTCCTTCTGAAACTATTCCAAACCACAGAAAAAAAGGGAATCCTCCCTAACTCATTTTATGAGGCCAGCATCATCTTGATACCAAAACCTGGCAGAGACACAACAGCAAAAGAAAATTTCAGGCCAATATTCCTGATGAACATCCTATCTTCTTCTGAGTCCTCCAAACCGTTTCAACCTCTGCCTGTTACCCAGTTCCAAAGTCGCTTCCACATTTTCAGGTACCTTTTCAGCAACGCCCCACTGTACTGGTACCTATTTACTGTAATAGTCCATTTTCATGCTGCTGATAAAGACATACCTAAGACTTGGAACAAAAAGACGTTCAATTGGACTTACAGTTCCACATAGCTGAGAGGCCTCAGAATCATGGCAGGAGGCTAAAAGCACTTCTTACATAGCAGCAGCAAGAGAAAAATGAGGGAGAAGCAAAAGTGGAAACCCCTGATAAACTCATCAGAACTCGTGAGACTTATTCACTATCATGAGACTAGCATGGGAAAAAATAGCCCCCCATGAGTCAGTTACCTCCCCCGGGAATCCCGTGGGAATTCTGGGAGATACAATTGAGATTTGGGTAGGGACACAGCCAAACCATATCAATGATTTTTGTACTTTAACCAGCTGAATGGAAGTACAATCTTGCCATATGCATACAATAATTGTTTGCAAAATGAGTAATTACAACATAAGGAAATAATTTTTACAAGGTTTGAAACCTGAAATGCAATCTATTATCATACATAACTAAAAATAGAGCCTCAATAAACAGATTTCCAGTTTTGAAAAAGCAACAATTATTTGTACTCCACATCGTCAGTTTTCTTAGGTATATTTATAAATACTCCTATGAAAAATGGAAAGAAACGCATAATGTAGATTGCTAATTTTATAGTAACAAGTTGATTTTGATATCCAACTTTTTTTAAATTATGAAATGACCTTTGACCTAGTAACAATGAAAAGAGGGACAAATACAGATAAATGATAATTCTTAGAATGAACTACTCAGCACCAATTCTGTTTTTCTTGATGGTAAATCATAATGCTCCCTTTCTACTCAGTTCTGCAATCTATAGGCATACCATAATTGTAATCAATAGATTAAAATATGTCTCTCTGTCCTATTCTGTATCTCTTGGATTTTTATCTTTGCAATAGTCAACTGAACCATCTTCTTGTAATACTCATGAACATGGAAGTCCATGTGAAGAATACAGTATGAACGTGCTCTGTCTCCTGAAGTGAAATCCATTTGAAGGATGTATTCTTTGGCTGTCTTCTGGACATGCCATTCTAATAACAGAAGCAAATTATTTTAAAACTTATTGGAATATTCAAATATTAACTGAAATAGAATAATATAATACACATCTATGTGCCCATCACAGAACTTCACTGATTATCATCATTTAGCCAGTGTTGAAGAAGCAAGTGCTAAACTTAGAACTGGTGCTGAGTAGTTCATTCTAAGAATTATCATTTATCTGTATTTGTCCCTCTTTTCATTGTTACTAGGCCAAAAGTCATTTCATAATAAAAAAAAGTTGGATGTCAGAATCAACTTGCGTTATTATGAAATTAGCAATCTACATTATGTGTTTCTTTCCATTTTTTGTAGGAGTATTTATAAAGATACCTAAGAAAACTGACAATGTGGAGTACAAATAATTGTTGCTTTAATCACAAGTGAAAAAAGATTCAGACTTCATGAAGAGCACTGTGCTATAATAAAAGAAGAAATGAGCACATGCTTTTTTTTTTTTTTTTGAGACAGAGTCTCGCTTTGTTGCCAGGTGCTAGGCTGCAGTGCAGTGGCTCACTGCAACCTCCACCTCCCAGGTTCAAGCAATTCTCTTGCCTCAGCCTCCTGAGCAGTTGGGACTACAGGTGTGTGCCACCACACCCAGCTAATTTTTGTACTTTTTAGTAGAGACAGAGTTTCAAATGGTGAAGGCGGGCAGAATCATTATGGGATGCAACATGGCAAAAGTAAAGAAACATCCAGAGGAAGACACCTTGCGGAATGACTAGAATGGAAGTAGGAGACATTTTGCAGGCCCCCTTCATCCTGCAGGGAGAACCAGGACCACAGCAGCTCTAGTTACCTATTCATCTTTAAATTACAAAGCTAAAATTTAGGGGTAGTAGAAAATCAGTTGGCTCTCTTACTTACAGAGTCTCTCCAGAATATTTCTTTGACATTGAGAAGGTGGAAAATGCAAACAAGTCATATACTTTAAAATGTAATTTTTGCTTTTCACATCTGCTTAAAGCCTAAGACGACTTTTTTTTTTTTTTTTTTTTTTGAGACAGTCTCTCACTCTGTCACCAGGCTGGAGTGCAGTGGCACAATCTCGGCTCACTGCAATCTCCTCTCGGGTTCAAGTGATTCCCCTGCCTCAGCCTCCCAAGTAGCTGTGACTACAGGCACACACCACCACACCTGGCTAACTTTTTGTATTTTAGTTGAGATGGAGTTTCACCACGTTGGCCAGGATGATCTCAATCTCCTGACCTTGTGATTTACCCACTTTGGCCTCCCAAAGTGCTGGGATTATAGGCGGGAGCCACCATGCCCGGATCCTAAAACCTCTTAATAAACTTCTACTGAAATACACATTTGTGGGATAATTCTACTATGTTTTAAACGTAACTGTTTCATAGTGTGTATACAGAACTCTATTTTTTTCCAACTGCAGTCCCCCACCCCCATTTTTTTTTAAGACTAGTCAAGTACAGTAGTGAGAAGAGGGGTTAGAGTAGAACAAGGAGTTCAATCTGTAAATGACTGTGAACAATCAATTGAGATAACTCACTATCTTTGGACCAGCCTGCAGTCTCTTCTTATCCAAATTTCTAACATGCTGTATTGTATGGGCCTGTTAGTAGTGGGTCAGTTAAAAGGAAGAGGGTAGGAGGAATCCTGCCTTGGCTGTCATCTGCCTTATTTTTTCTCAGACCAGGGTTTTTTTTAGGCCTACCTAAATTTTTCCTTTAGGTTTCTCCACTTGATTGGAATACCTCTGAGTCATTTTAATCATGTCTATAGTAGATGAAGAAATTAGGGAAGTAAGAAAAACTTGGTAATTTTGAAACAAAAACTTGAATCTGATTTTAATAGAGTAGTTTAGTTCAATATGGAATATCCTTTTATACTGAAACTTATTCTTTCATATAGTTTACTTGTAACCCTGACCTCATATCTGGTACTGAGTGACAAGAGGGTAGAAAAAGGAAGGCTTTTGAAAAAAAGGCCTTTTTACATGCTCTTTGGAATACTATAATATTCCTAATCCAACCCACTATCAGTAATAGAGAGGTTTTCCTAAGAGAAGCAAGTAATTTTTATTCACCAGCATTGTCTTTTATCTTGTACAATGGAAGACAGTGGGTTGGAGTTAGGGTGCAGAATTATAATCATGGAATAGAGCTATATTATCCTAAGGGAAATGAAAGTTAAATTTATTTCTGGCTTAAATGGTACCAACTCCTAGCTACTGGGAACCTAGGTGCAGATAAACTGATGAGTTTTGCAACCCCGAGCCATGAGGGAGAAGTGACAGTCATTTCAAGAGGTCATAGCCAGCCTCTGTAGAGGTTCTGTCTAAACCCTGAATATGTGTAAATTCATGAAACACTTGTTTTCTAACATGTTTACATATCAATGGGAGTGATTAGGGATAGGCTCGAGAAAGATTATCCCACAGCTAAATCAATATCGAGAATGATTATCCCATAGCTCGGCTCACTGAAACCTCCACCTCTCGGGTTCAAGCGATTCTCCTGCCTCAGCCTCCCAAGTAGCTGGGATTATAGGCACCCACTACCACGTCTGGCTAATTTTTCTGTTTTTAGTAGAGACGGGGTTTCACCATGTTGGCCAGGCTAGTCTCGAACTCCTGACCTCAAGGTGATCCACCTGCCTCGGCCTCCTAAAGTGCTGGGATTACAGATGTGAACCACCACACCTGGCCCTAGTCTGAAATATCTTGATACTCACACTCTACAAGCCTTTCCTCTTTCTGAGCTGTGGATTACCCAGACACCTGAATTTCCTTTTCAGCTATCATTCTTTGGAACCCAGACCTGGTAGGTGCATTATGGCAGCTTTTTTTCCTGTTAGCTTTACAGCCTCACAGAAAATCAAAATCATGTAAGCAGTAGTATATAACCAACATTTGGGCCCTAAAGGTACCCAAGCATATTTTAAGTCTTCATGGGACCCTGCAATCATCAAATCCAAATTTTTCATTTTATAGAGAAAAAAAGTGACCCAGGTGCAGTGGTTCATGCCTGTAATCCCAGCACTTTGGGAGGCTGAGGTGGGTGGATCACCTGAGGTCAGGAGGTCAAGACGAGCCTGGCCAACATGGTGAAACCCCATCTCTACTAAAAATACAAAAAAATTTGCCAGGCGTGGTGGCGTGCATCTGTAATCCTAGCTACTCAGGAGGTGGAGGCAGGAGAATAGCTTGAACTCAGGAGGTGGAGGTTACAGTGAGCTGAGAGCGTGCCACTGCCCTCCAGTCTGGGTGACAGAGCAAAACTTCATCTCAGAAAAAGAAAAGTGAAGCCCAGAAAAGACAGATCAGTTAAAGCTAGATAGTGGGAGAACAAAAAAAGTAGTCATTTCTGAGTCCCCAAGACCAGTGTCATCCTTTTAAACTAGACAATAAATGCTTAAACCTCATATTTTCAATTCAAGTCAACAAATATTTATGAAAAACCGAAGTAGTATTTGATCTAAAAGGGCTAGTCAAAGCTGGCCCATATTTAATATATTGGAATATCATTTCTGAAAACTGGCTACAGTAGGCAGAATAATGCCCCTCCCCCAGAAAGATGTCTACATCTTAATCCCTGGCACCTCTGAATATGTTACCTTATGTGGCAAATGGGACTTGCAGATATGACTAAGATGGGAAGATTATCCTGGGTCATCCAGGTGGGCTCAATCTAATTATGTAGGCTCTTAAAATTGGAGAACATTTCTGGCTGTGGAGATGTGACTATGGGTGAAAAGCACACAGAGATGCAAAGTTGTGGACACTGAAGATGGAGGAAGGGGGCCAATATCTACGAAGTGTGAGTGGCATCCAGAAGCTGCAAAAGACAAGGAAACAAATCTCCTGTAGTGCCTCCAGGAAGAAATGCAGCCCTGCTGACTCTTGATTTTAGAGACCCTTGTTGGACTTTTATGGAACTGTAAGGTATTAAGTGTGTGTTTTTAAAGACCCTATAATTGCAATAATTTGTTATAGCAGCAATGGAAAATCAACCCATTGGCACTGATCACAAACTCAAATTTCAAATTTCCTTTCTGATCCAAGTATCAACCCAAAAAGTAGGGATGTAAAACAGAACTCTGATTGATGAGGGCAGTAAATCTAGAATGTTCTCAGACCTGGGTACATGAAATGATCACTTTTTAATTTTGATGTAATTGCTCTTAGATGGGACCAGACATTCAGGTTTTTTTAAAAAAAAAAGTGTCCTGGCTGGGCGAGGTGACTCATGCCTGTAATCTCAGCACTTTGGGAGGCTCAGGTGGGTGGATCACATGGTCAAGAGATTGAGACCATCCTGGCCAACATGGTGAAAACCCGCCTCTACTAAAAATACAAAAAATTAGCTGGGCGTGGTGGCACATACTTGTAGTCCCAGCTACTCAGGAGGCTGAGGCAGGAGAATCGCTTGAACCTGGGAATCAGAGGTTGCAGTAAGCCGAGATCGTGTCACTGCACTCCAGCCAGGCAACAGAGCAAGACTCTGTCTCAAAAAAAAAAAAAAAAGGCTAGTTTGTGAGTTTCTACTACTGATAAAGTCTAATGTATAATCAAGTTCAAAACTCTATTCTAGGAACTAAAGAAAATAAGCATCTGAATTGCCTGTCAGGAATAACTTTGTTCTCTAATAGGTACCTAGGATTTTTTCTTTTTTTTAGAGACAGGGTCTCACTCTGTCACCCAGGCTGGAGTACAGCAGCGCCATCATGGCTCACTGCACCCTCAACCTCCCAGGCTCAAGTGATCCTCCTACCTCAGGCTCCCAAGTAGCTTGGACCACAGGTGCACACCACCATGCCCAGCTAAATTTTTATTTTTTGTAGAGGTAGGATCTTCGTATGTTGCCCAGGCTGGTCTTGAACTCCTGGGCTCAAGCAATCCTCCTGCCTCAACCAAAGTGCTAGGATCACACGTATGAGCCACTGTGCCTGGTCAGTAGCTAGAATTTCTTAGAAGACAAACACCATATCTTTACTCCCAAACTGGTACAGCTGGCAGTTTTATAGACAGCAGTCAGCACAGGCTGCCAAGATGAGTGAGCAAAGCTGTGTTTCATTAAAGTATTACAAGGTGTCCTTTAGATTTTAGCCAAGGGGCTGTGTACACAACGGCAGTCACCTGTGCCCCAACAGTTCAATGACTTTGAGAGCTGGTGAGGCTGAATATCTCCTCTCTACATAATGCATCAACCTGGGTGATTGGTACCAAGTCAGAAACCTGGGAATCAACCATTCCCTGCCCGCCCCCTCAACTCACTCACCCACATCTCTTCACTATTATTTTAATAAGTCTCTCTTTAAAGACCTTCAGCTGTTTTCCTCATCATCTCCTCTGCCACTGCCTTATATTAGACCTTGATTAATTTTTCCTTTAATTTCTGTAATTGTTCCTAAACTTACGTCTGTGCCCTCAACTTACTTCCATTCTGCAATACTGTGAAATATACATTTGGTCATAGTCCATTTCCTGACAGAAAACTCCCAAAACCCTTGGAATCTCTGGAATGGTAAGAGTGCCTTTTGTATACTAATGACATGACTGGTCTTTGGGGCCCCTGATAGCCTCAGCATGGGGGCTGGTCCTCAGAAAAACCAAGGCAGGATTAAAGTTTTGGGACTTTCAGCTCTATCTCCCAACCTTAGGAAAGAGGAGAACGGCTGAAGGTTAATCTGTTCACTAATGGCCTATGATTTAATCCATCATGCCTACCTAATGAAGCTTCCATCAAATACAAAAGGCTTGGGTTTGGACAGCTTCTGGATAGCTGAACACATGGAGGTTCCTAGAAGGTGGCTTGCTTGGAAAGGGCACGGAAGTCCGGCACCCCTTCCTGTGTACCTTGCCCTGTACATCTCTTGTCTGGTTGTTCCTCTATCCTGCAATGTCCTTTATAATGAACGGGTAAACATAAGTGTTTCCCTGCATACTGTGAGGCACTCTAGGAAATTAATGGAATGATTTAGGAAGGGTTGTGGGAACTCTGATTTATAGCCAATCAGTCAGAAGTACAGACTGCAAACTAGGGCTTGATCTGAAGTGGGGAACAGTTTTGTGAGACTAAGCCCTGAACCTACGGGATCTGACGCTATCTCCAGGTAGATAGTGTCAACAAAATTGAATTAGAGGACACCCAGATGGTGTCCACAGCAGAACTGCTTGACGTATGTGGGAAAAATCCCCATACATCTGGTGTCAGAAGTGTTGAGTAGCTGTGTGAGAGCAGGGAAAACACTTTTTTCCCTACATATAACCTATCTATTCAAATCCATCTTACTCTCTGGTGCCAGAGTGATCTAAGATACATAACTTATTATGTGACTTCTGCAGAAAATGCCTCCACAACTACATATGCCTTTAGGCTACAATTCAAATCTTCATAAGACAAGTCAGCTCCTTCATGCTCTCACCCTTGGTATCTGCCCCAAAGTGAACCTATAATTTAGGCATTCTCACTACCTGTGAATCCCCCATGAGTCATGCTTTCACACCTCTGTGACCCAACTTACCTTGTTTTCTTTGCCTAGCCAACTCTTCCTTTACATTTCTGCTCAGACATCAGAATACCCTGACTCTGCTCCTCCATTTACCCTCTCTGAGTACCCATACTTTCACTATCTGAAATTGCCTTAACTGTTGAATGCCTTTCTCCAGCACCATACACACATTCGTTGTTTCATCCCATCATCAAATGTGTTTTAGGTGCCCAAAATATTCCAGACACCGTTTAACACTTAGAGATACCAAACCAATCAAAGTCTATGCCCCTAAAAGAAGGAGAGGCCGTAAACAAGTACATATATCATTTCTGATAGTAATAAGTCCTTTGAAGGAATCCAAGATCAGGCAATCAACAGTGACTGGAAGAGAGGAACAGCACTAAATAAGACAGTCATGGAAGGCTGGCCCTCTGAGAAGGTGACATTTGAACTGAGGTGTCAGCCATGCAAAGATAAAGCATTCCAGGCAAAGGAAACAGCAAGTGCAAAATCATATCATATAAGGCCTTGCAAGTTCACACAGATTTATGAGCTTTATGGCCTGGTCTGTGTTAACCTGAAATCATCAAAAGGATTGGAATCCAGTTGAGTTTATTCAAGGAAAAAGCTGGGAATAGCCATCTGGGAGACACAGACTCCAGGGAAATAGGGTCAGTATTCCAAAGTTAAAAGTTAAATTCTTGCATATATAGGCAGAAAACAAAGAAGTTTAGTAGGTTTATAACATTTTCTAGAAGGCTAGTTTGTGAGTTTCTTTACTGTATGGCTTGTTTTCTTTACAGTTGGTTTCCATTTCCTTTCCAATTTAAAAGAGATATTTAACACTCCATCTTAACACAGTGTGATAGCCATGAAACCTTTGGATGAGAAACTAAAAGGGAAGTTAATCTATAATAAAAATCAATAGTAAGAGGGAAGGAGTCTTTCCTGGTGCCCTTTAGTCATTTGCATCATTTTGTAAAACAATGTAGGTAAGAAGAAGGCTAATCTATAATCATAGAAACAAAGGTTACAGCTTCCCAGGTTACAGCTGCTTGTCATGTGACTCAGGCCCCATAATCACATTTCTTTAAGGTTCAAAATAGTTTGGAGTTCCAACAGCTTAGATTTTGAATTACTTTTTTTCACACCTGTCTTATTCACTGCTGAATCCTCAGAGCTAAGCAGAGTGCCAGGACACAGCAGGTATTCCATAAATACTTGTGGAATGGAAAGAAATGGATAAAGTGTCTATTTTCTGGTTTACTTATCTATCTCCTCGAGAGCAAGGGCTCCTAACCTCTGTAAGTCTAGTGTTGAGCTCTATGCCTGGCACATAGAGGTGCTTAACAGAATTGCTGAGCAGCATATAAAAGATGTTTCTTCGGTACCATACAGCATATAAAAGATGTTGCACGAATACTCTATCTTCATTGGAGAAGATAAAATTAAATGGAAAGTATTCTTTAGGAATATGCCAGTGAGTTTATGCTAAAAGACAATAAGATTTTTGAATTGTTCCAGTGTTGTTTAGTTTCATAAAGTAGAAAACTGACATCTAGGCATTTTATAAAAGCAATCTTCTCAGGGCTAAAGGCCAGAGAAGACAGGAAAAATAGTATCTATAACTATTTTATATAAGTCAAAACCTTAGATGGATATTAATGTTGACATAAGCTCAGAAAATGACTTATTTGAATTCTAGTAAAAGGTCCCCAAGTTGATTTTCCGATACTGTTAATTTTCAGATGTCATCTATTGGGAAGAACATTTCTTTAGGTAGGGACTAGAAGCAAGCAGAAGTAAAAGGTTGCACAAAGGGAAGAAGACTATAAGGGGAGAACATTTAATCAAGCAGCTCTTCTAAGAAATGAGTAACTAATAAATTTTCCTCCCAGAATACCTGAATAAATACTGCGAAGGAGATCCCTAGCTTTCAGGCAAAATTCAGTTTCTGGTTTGATTTTATTTAGCTTATGAAACACTGAAAGACCACAGTACAAACAAAACAGATGTGGCGTCAAAAAAACAAATATACATAAAACATTCATTCTTTTTATAAGCTATACAAACTACCCCAAAGACCTGTGATTTGAAAAGAAAGTGTTCCTTAGAGAAGTCGGGATTTTGTACATGACTGAGATATGAGAAACATTTAGGGGTCATCTGGCAGACATGACAGCCAAAGTGACAAGACAATGAGAATAAAAGCAAAGCCAAAGAAAAGAGTTTTATGAAACCTCTACAGTGATAAGAATAGGAGACAACCAAAGTGATTGAGAGCTATCAGAAAATTAAGAGGGAAACCTGGATAATTACTGTGTCCAAAATAAAAAAAAAAATTTAAGTACAGGTTGAGGGTCACTTATCTGTAATGCTTAGGACCAGAAGTGTTTTGGATTTCAGATTTTTATGGATTTTGGAATATTTGCGCTATGCCAGTTTAGCATCCGTAATCCCCAAATCTGAAATCTGAAATGCTCTAGTGAATATTTCCTTTGAGCATCATGTCGGTGCTCAAAAAGTTCCATATTTTGGAGCATTTCTATTTTCAGAATTTTGGATTTGGGATTTTCAATCTGTATGTGTAGATGGCAGATGCTGCAAAGAAAAGGCTGCAGGAGGCTGGGAGGGATTGCTCATGCCTGCAATCCCAGCACTGTGGGAAGCCAAGGCAGGCGGATCAACAGGTCAGGTGATCGAGACCATCCAGGCTAACACAGTAAAACCCCCTACTAAAAATACAAAAAAATTAGCCGTGCATGGTGGCACATGCCTGTAGTCCCAGCTACTTGGGAGGCTGAGGCACGAGAATCACTTGAACCCGGGAGGGTGAGGTTGCTGTGAGCCAAGATCACGTCATTGCACTCCAGCCTGGCAACAGAGTGAGGCAGGAGAATCACTTGAACCTGGGAGGCGGAGGTTGCAGTGAGCCAAGAGCACACCATTGCACTCCAGCCTGGCAACTCCATCTCAAAAAAACAAAAAACAAAACAAAACAAAAAAACGCTGCAGGATTTGGCTAGGTTGTTGGTGATTTATGAGAAGGCAATTAAGTAGTGAAAACAAACCACACATTTAGAAAGTAAATGGGACAGAAATAGAGGTGGAGATCACAGACAAGATGTTTTTAAATGTTTGACAATACACACACCAAGAAAATAGAATGGTAGTTCATGCAAGACCAAAAGAACACTTCCAGGTATGTTTGAAAGCAAGAGGAAAGTGGCAAGAGATATTTAAGATGCCACAGGGAAAAGTGATAGGGACAGTGAGATCACAGAGGTAAAAGGGAATCATATTCTGTAGAAATGAAAGATTTTTTTCTTTAAAAAAATGGAAACTTTTTCTAAGAATAAGGCAAAAGACTAATAAAAAGGGAAGAGGGGTAGTGATCTATAAGAGTGATAATTAAATTCTATTGCCAATAATCATAAACTGTATTGTAAAGAATCAATCTAAATGGGATAACAGAAAGCAACTTAGTAATACAAAATGCATTACATGTAACAGTCAATAGGGAAATGCAAATTAAAAGCACAAGGAGATACCCCTTCAAACCCACTAAAATAATGAAAATGATAGACAATAACAAGTATTGGCGAGGATATAGAGAAATGGCTAAACTCCCTTTGGAAAACAGTTGGGCAATTTGTTTAAAAATTAAATATAAATTTACCATATGACCCAGAAATTTCACTCCTAGATATCAATCCATGAGAAATGAAAACATATATCCATACAAAGACCTCCATATGAATGTTCTCAGCAACCTTATTAACAGTAGCCAAAAATGGGAAACAACTTAAATGTCCACTGTAAACCCTGAATATCTGAGACAGGTCTCAGTTAATTTAGAAAGTTTATTTTGCCAAGGTTGAGAATGCATGCCCATGAGACAGCCTCAGGAGGTCCGGACGACATGTGTCCAAGATGGTCAGAGCAGTTTGCTTTTATACATTTTAGGGAGACATGAGACATAAATCAACACATGTAAGATTAACATGGGTTTGGTCTGGAAAGGTGGGACAACTCAAAGCTGGGAGGCGGCTTCCAGGTAATACATAGATAAAGAGACAAATGGTTGCATTCTTTTGAGTTTCTGATTAGCCTCTCCAAAGGAGGCAATCAGATATGCATTTATTTCAGTGAGCAGAGAGGTGACTGAATAGAATGGGAGGTAGGTTTGCTTTAAGCAGTTCCTAGCTTGACTTTTCCCTTTAGCTTAGTGATTTGGGGGCCCCAAGATTAATTTTCCTTTCACACCACCTACTGATGAATAGCTAGACAAACTGTGGTATATCCATATACTGTAATATTATTCAGCAAAAACAAGAATGAACTACTGATATATGCTATATAGCATGGAGAAACCTCAAAACCATTATGCTAAATGAAAGAACCCAAACACAAGAGACCAATATTGTATGATTCCATTTATATGAAATGTCCACATGAGGCAAATCTCTAGAGACACAAACTGTATTAGTTGTTGCCTGGGGTGGGAGAATAGGAATGAACAGTTCATGAACATGAAAGATCTTATTAGGGAGACAGAAGTGTTTTAAAACTGATTTATAGTAGTAGATGCATAAATTGGTAAATTTAATAAAAATCATTAAATTGATCCTTGAAGTGGGTGATTTGTATGGTATGTTAAATACCTAACCAACAAAGAAATGGAAACATATCCATGCACATGGATAGGTAGATTCAATATTGTGAAAATGACCATACTACCAAAAGCAATCTGTGAATTCAATGCATTCCCATCAAAATACCACTGTCCTTCTTCACAGAACTAGAAAAAACAATCCTAAAATGCATACGGAACCAAAAAAGAGCCCACACAGCCAAAGCAAGACTAAGCAAAAAGAACAAATCTGGAGGTATCACATTACCCGACTTCATGCTATACTATAAGGCTACAGTCACCCGAACAGCATGATACCAGTATAAAAACAGGCACATAGACCAATGGAAGAGAACAGAGAACCCAGAAATAAAGCCAAACACAGCCAACTGATCTTCAACAAAGCATACAAAAACATAAAGTGGGGAAAGGACACCCTATTCAACAAATGGTGCTGGGATAATTGGCAAGTCACATATAGAAGAATGAAACTGGATCCTCATCTCTCACCTTATTAAAAAATCAACTCAAGATGGATGAAAGACTTAAATCTAAGACCTGAAACCTGAAAATTCTAGAAGATAACATCGGAAAAAACTGTTTTAGACACTGGCTTAGGCAAAGACTTCATGACTAAGAACCCAAAAGCAAATGTAACAAAAACATAGATGGGACTTCATTAAACTAAAAAGCTTCTGCACAGCAAAATAATAATAATCAGCAGACTAAACAGACAACCCACAGAGTGGGAGAAAATCTTTGCAAACTATCCATCCAATGAAGGACTATTATCCAGAATCTACAAGGAACTCAAACCAAGTAGCAAGAAAAAAAAAAACAGTCCCATCAAAAAGTGAGCTAAGGACATGAATAGACAATTCTCAAAAGAAGATATACAAATGGCCAAAAAACATATGAAAAAATGCTCAACATCACTGATTATGAGTGAAATACAAATCAAAACCACAACACAGTATCACCTTACTCCTGGCAAGAATGGCCATAATCAAAAAATAAAAATGTGTTGGTGTGGATATGGTGAAAAGGGAACACTTTTACACTGCTGGTGGGAATGTAAACTAGTACAACCACTATGGAAAACAGTGTGGAGATTCCTTAAAGAACTAAAAGTAGATCTACCATTTAATCCAGCAATCCCACTCCTGGGTATCTACCCAGGGGAAAATAAGTCATTATACAAAAAAGATACTTGCACATGCTTGTTTATAGCAGTACAAATCACAATTGCAAAATCTGCAAAAAATACCCCTAGGTGTTGTCTGATCATCCTGGCCTACCTTCAGCAAGAATCCTGTTAGGTCTGTTTAACCAGAATTCCCTCTTACCTTGATGTTTCCTCCTAGGAATTTTCCATCTACTGACCCCACTCTGTTCCTTGGTATATATTCCCTCTTAGTATTGTTGTTTTCAGAACTGAGTACAGTTCTATAATGAAGTCCCTTCCTTTATTGCAACAGTTCCTGAGTAAAATCTATTTTTTACTGCTTTCTTTACTGTCTAGCTCTGGTTTTAACACTATGTCCAATTTTACATAAAAATCCTTTATCACATATACCACACTTTGAAACTGTAGCACTGTGAACACCTAAGCTGAAATGGTCTCTTATCCCTCAAAATTAAGATTGTAAAAGTATTAAACAGTGAAAAAAAAAAAAAACACTTTGTTGCCATTGGCCCTAATTCTATATACTCCAAATATAAACAACTGTAGTGATTATGTCCATTTAAGATTCTCTGCATTTCCTTTCTGCATACTGGGAATTTATTTCTATAAACGCAGTAAACAAGTCAATGAAAATTTTACTCATTGCATTTTGGAGCCAAAGCGCACCTCAGAAAATCAATTTCTAACTGCTGTCTTTGTGGAGGTAAAAAACTGAAGTTTGAAAGAATTTAACGGTCTTACTACTATATTACAGGAGACATGAGATGCAGTTATTATCCATGTTGATTTTTTAGTGATTTAAAATCAACACTTGAAAAATGGCCGAACCATCCACATGTATAGTAAAACTACTATTTCCTTTGACTTAAATCTGGAACTTTAAAATATGAAACTTTAAAAGTGCATTAACTTTTTAATCAGCTGCATCATACTGCATCTAGTAAAATTCCCTGCTTTTTCATATGAACTGCTAAGACAGGTTTCTGTATCTTGTGACTACAATTTTTAGTTTTTTCATAAGGTCTAAGAATTATTTTCCTCTAGAGTAGGGTTTTAAAATTCTGCTCTCCAAAACATCCTTCTGCCCCTAAGCCTGTGGTGGAGAGTGAAGGAAGGAGAATAATTATAAGATCAAGTGGACTGAGTCTGGATCCTCAATCCCCTGCTTCAAGCAACACAACTCCTCACTTACCGTATCTGCTTTATACAATGGGCTTCAGAGCAAGATTTAATTGAAAGATTTCTCTTTTAAAGTTCAAAAACTACTGTTGTAAAGTAATACCCATCTCACATTTTTCTCTCTTCTGTTTTCTTTTCCATCATATTGCTGTCTTTCCCTCCTTTTGTTTCTCTGCCTCTTTTTCATTTTTCCTATTTGCAACTACACTTCCTTCTAGTTATTTTGCTTTTTTAAAAGGATAAAATTCAGTGGTTTTTCCCTCTCTACACAACCCAGATTTTTTAAAAAAAGAATACTGTATGATTATATGAAGGACTAAAAACATTGCTAAGAGATTATTCATAGAAAATTCTGAAATTTATATTAAAATAGCCAAGAGAATATCTTAATTCACTTTCCAAATGCAGTATTAAAAAATACTTTCTTGCTGGGCATGGTGGCTCATGCCTGTAATCCCAGAACTTTGGGAGGCTGAAGCAGGTGGATCATCTGAGGTCAGGGGTTCAAGACCAGCCCGGCAATGTGGCGAAACCCTGTCTCTACTAAAAATATAAAAATTAGTTGGGCATGGCAGTGGCCACCTGTAATCCCAGCTAATCAGGAGACTGAGGGAGGAGAATCACTTGAACACAGGAGGTGGAGGTTGCAGTGGGCTGAGATTGTGCCACTGCACTCCAGCCTGGGCACAGGGCAGGACTCCATCTTAAAAAACAAAACAACAACAAAAAGAGAACTTTCTATTTTAAGACCTACCTGTGATAACAAAATACATTTGCAACTTCACCTTAACTTCATAATATCTTGTGGTGTATGTTAAATTGATAATTAATCCAAGCTCCACATTTAGTGCTTTTATTGCACTAATGAAGTCTTTTGGTATAAACTTCTGGGTTGGAATAAATCACTGATTAACTGTCTATGATAAAAAATGAAAAATAAGGTTACAAAATACAGATTAAATGTTAACATTTAACATAGCACAAACAAGGAAGAGAAAAAACATAAGACAGTAAAAAGAATTGGTGAAAAATTTCATAGCATAAAACCAGTGACAAAGCTTTTAACTAACTAGCTGTACAAAGAACCTAAACATATTCACATCCTTTGTCTCAGTGATTTCATGTTTTGGAAATTATCCTAAGGCAAATATCAGAAATATCGGGGAAAAAAAGTTTGGGCATAACATTCACTGCATCATAATGTATAATAGAAACACATTGGAATATCATGTAACTGTTAAAAATCACATTTCTCAAAGATTATTATTTTTAAAAATGATGTCTCACTCTGTCACCTAGGATGGAGTACAATGGTGCAATCATAGCTCACCGTATCCTTGAACTCTTAGGCTCAAGGGATCCTCCTTCCTCAGCCTCCTAAGCAGCTAGGACTACAGGTAGGTACCACCATACCCAAGTATTAAAAAAATTTTTTTTTTAGAGAGACAGGGTCTTGCTCTGTTGCCCAGGCTGGTCTTAAACTTCTGGATGCAAGTGATCTTCCCACCTTGGCCTCCCAAAGTCCAAGATTAGAGGCATGAGCCATCATGCCTGGCCAGAAAGACTATTTAATAATAAGGGAAAATCCTCAAAATGTTACATAAAGATCACATCACAAAACTTTTACATATAGTGTTATTCTGATTTTTTTTGAAGGGCTAGGGAGAAGAGAAATGGTGTCTTAAAGAAAACATATCATTATTTTAACAGTGGAATTTCAGTTGTTTTTCTTCTATACTCATGTATTTTCCATTTTTTTTCTATTTCCAACAGAAACTTTCTGTAAATGCTGCTGTCATTACAGGATAAACTTCAAATCTACTGTGATTATTTAAGGCCGTATACACACACACTTCTCCATATATTGAGCCTTTCACCACAGATCCTACCTGCAAACACTCTCCAGTCTGGCAGGTCTCCTTAGAGTCCAACAAATACATTAAGTTTGTTCCTCTTTCTGTGTCTTGTACCTTTCCTTAGGCTCCTTGACCATCTAATCAGGGTTTCTCAACTGGGCATTAATATTTGGGATGAAAAATTCTGTTGTGGGGCTGTCCTGTACATTGTGGGACGTTTAGCAGCATCCTTGGCCTCTGTCCGCTAAATGCCAGTAGCACCCCCTCCCAAATCACTCCAAGTTATGACAATCAAACATGTCTCCAGACATTGTCAAATGTCCCCTGGTGGACAAAATCACCCCTGGTTGAGAACCACTGATCTAACTCCTACTCTCACTTCAAGCCCTAACTCAAGTCCTAGAAGAAAGCTCCAGCCAACATAACCCATAGCCATCTCTCCCTTTTCTAAACCTATTTGAAGTGGTTTTTTGTTTGAATGACTAATTTTTTCCATGTTTCTTGACTATAGGTTCCAACAGAACTAGACTGCATGTACATATCTTTATAACTGAAATAATCTAGGTCAGAACATATATCATTTACTAAAAATTCCAAATAGTATAATGTACTCTAATATCTTCAGAATATTATGAATTTTTAAAGCTCCTAAGGAATTCAAAATTAACTTGTCAGCTAATGTGGTAACTTAATCTAACTCTTCAAGTAAATAATGAGACAGAGGCATAAAATCTTAACTGCTTTCCTGGAAGAGGCGGTAGGAAAATAAAAATAAAAAAAAATAAAAATCTTAACTGCATTTTTCTTTATTTATTCAAAGCCACTTCAAACGTAGGACTTCATTTTACTTCTCTTCCCACTCTACAATCTGGTGACCAAAGGTTTAGGTTAATGCTGTAGTAACAACTTTCTCTTATAGTGAACTGAAATGCCAGACATTTGACTTAATTTAGCATACATTTTACTTATTTCAAAAATAATTTAAATCCACTTAAAATACAAATAAAATTCAAGTAGTAAATGAAGAACATGTAAACATTAAAAAAATACAGATCATCAAGACCAATATAGATGTTAACCAGATTTCACATTCACCTCTCAGCATCCAAGAAGCAAAAGCCAAAAAAAGGGAAATCATTTATATATCATACAATATTTACATAATATCCAAAAGAAAGCGTTTTTTTTTTATTACTGAATACTAAAAGATACCATTCATGTGACTGGGCATGACATTTAATATGACTGGCATGACTCACTCAAACTAATGGTTTAAGTAATTAATATAATTTGGTCCAAGGATGTAAGTCTGAGTGGTCCAGCTCCATCTATAGGAAGTGATAAACAGACTGCACAGTCTTTAAATGACCTTCTGTAATAATACTTCTTTCAGCCAAACTCTTGAGAAAAAGGAAGGAGAATTCTAGATCCTACTTTCTAACAAGAATCTGATGTGTTGGTGTTTTATATTGCTTAAGAATGGATCCATACAAATTAGAGGCCCACAGATATAAAGAGCAAACCTGCAGTATCTAGCACTTGGTAGTGGTCACTATTTTTTCTTAAAGCCAATTAGACAATAAGGTTGGTATCCTACTGAGTAAGTTAAGAAACTAGAACTCTTACCTAGATAGAAGAGTTCCATCTAGAAGAAGACTTGATAATAGAGAACTTTTATATACCACCAATCCTAACTGCCCTTGAGGCCACTCCTAATTTGCAAATTAAAGAATGTTACAGTGTACTAAAGATAATTATGCAGGACAATATGCACACGGTTCATTTAAAAGTTGTAAATGGTTAGACTCCCATTAGAAGGAATCCAGAAGTCTTATCTTGCACTTTTAAAAACATGTATTTAATCTGCCAAGGTATCTGCTATCTGCAGTGTTATTAAAATGAAGGTTTTGTAGAAACATCAGTAAGTTGAAGTATCTATTAAGTTTATATGGTTTATAACTAGTTACTGTCTACTAAAACAAAGGTCAATGTAAGCTCTTGCATAACAAAACATTAAATTTGACAGACCTTCCCACAAAATAGATATACTATTGATCTATAAATCTATCGATCAAGAAAACTGATATATAGATTGATTTATAGATCAACAGTATGGCTATATTTGAACCTTACTTGCTTTTCACTAAGATAAAGTGAATTGAGTAGCAAGCAAAATAGTGTTTTACTGGGTAACATTAGTAAATATCAGGGTCTAAAATGGAACATAAAAATTCCTCAGATTATTGTAGCAGCCATTCATAATATGAAAAGTCAGATTTATCCAGAGAATCAAGATCCAATTATAAAGCAACTTAATATAAAACTCTATAAGCCACAAACTTTTAAAAATGTATCAAAAACAGGTATTACCAAGAATATACAGTTGCTAAAATTGGGAGAGGAGGTAAATACTCTGTTTAACTCTAAACCATTAACCGCTGACAGTATAAATTTCTTTAAGCCACATTCTTCTTGCCAGGGCAGAACCTGGGTTTAAGGAAAACTCGGCTGCTTGCTACTGATCTGAGCTGGAAGAATGAGCCAAACTAACATTCACTTCTCTGTAGCAGCCAGCAACCCTGTTCACACCTTTGTCTTATTTCTTTAAGTTAGGTGAGGTGGCATCAACTACCCTTTAGGGTACCTACAATCCTATGGTAAAATGTCAGCAATAAGCTGGGCCTTGTTCTCTTTTGGGGTCTCAGAGTGGTCTTACCCTCAACCACTAAATGTAAAAGAATGGTAAATGTAAAAGAATCCCTTTGAAAATCACACTCCCCTTTTGAAAATGACCTCTGAACTGAATACTATTTTTTTGGAGTGAGGTTTTGCTAAAGAATGAGCAATAATAAATGTAAGCTTCAGTTACTTTTTGTCCTATTGCTATATAATTTTGAGTCAGTTTACTTTTATTTTTTAAGTAACAAAGATGAAAATCACAAAAGATTTATTGAAAGCTGTTAATGGCAGCATATATTAAAACCTAGATGCAAAGACAGTTCCTTTCTCATTTCGGAACCAGTATTTATTCTTTTCTACCACTTCCCATTCCCGCCCATCTTTCTCTCTCTTCTTCTGTGTTTGTTTTGCAGGGGAAAGCAGTGGGGGAAGTAGACACTTTTTTTTTTAGGTAAATACAGTGAAACTTCACTTAAAATGGACTTCAGGAGGATTCCTTTCTGGAGACTGGTTCAAAAACTCTGTGATGGAGTTCAGGAATCTGCATTTTAAATAAACACTCCTTATAATTCTGACGCTAGGAGTCCAAGAACACTAAAAAACAAGGTATATGGATGAATAAGTAGTATTTTGCCAGGTGGAAGAGTTCATTCTAGGCAGAGAACGGCAGTAAAGGCATGAAGGCATCAATGTGTGTCATATGCCTGAGGAACAGGTGCTTAAGTTCCTTAACTTTGCTGGTCCTCAGTTTCTGCATCTGATAAAAGAAGAGCGGACCTACATTGTCTTTGAGGTCCTTCCCAAAGTTAATATTTGATCATCACCCAAAGTACACAGGAATCATGGTTCACTGTTCACAGATGATATTGTGCTAAAATTGCTACTCATTCATTCATTCATTCAACAAACTTGAGTACTAATGAAGAGATTCAGTGTCAGCCCTCAGTTTTTATTCTGGTGGAGACAAAGACAGATGAATAAATTACTACACAGTGCCACAGAAAAGGAATTAGGAGTGGCATCACAAAGAAAGTAATGCTTAAGCAGAAACTTTATGGGGAAAAGGTGACAGCATTCCGAATGGCTCATGCAAAGAACACTACGTGCCATGCCCAGCATATAGTTAATGGTTTGGAATAGTTTTAGCACAGTGTACATCCTGGAGAATGGTAGAAAAACAAAGGTTTGGAAGAAAGAAGCTAGTTCATCTATGCCAGGCAGAGAGCTCAGATTTTATTACATGGAGGAACTGAAAGCAGGGGATCAGGTTTGCACTTTAGGAACATAGTTCTCATGATAATATAATGAAAGAAACAAGAAGATGACTTGGAGACCAGTCAGTCAGTAAATGTCAAGAGATCATGGCTGCTAAAGCACAGCCAATAAGGACAAAGACAGGCTCTAAAGAACAGCTATTCAGGCAGTAGAATTAACCTGCTGAATGTATGTGAAATGACTTTAAAATATGGAATTTCAAGATTGTTCTTAGTTTTCACTGGGGTAACTGAACAGATACTGGCCTCATTCACAAAACAGGAAACACAGAGAATATAAGTCTGGGGAGGGAAGGTTGGTTTTGAACTCTGTATTCTTCGGGTACTTTGGGTACTGGGGTAAGGGTGTCACCATCAGGAGCTCAGGTAAGAAGTTTAGACTAAAGGGAGATTTAGGAGTCATTTCCCTAAGCTTGTGGTTGAAGCTATTAGACAACTCACAGGGAACAATACAAACTGAAAAGAGAAAAGGATCAAGGACAAAACCCTAAAGAGCGACAACTGCAGGGAGGGGGACAGAGGAAAGGTCTGTTTTTATTATGACAAACTCAAACATGTTTAGATGCCAAGGAGAAGAAAATGACTACAAAATCATAGAAAAGGTATTAGAGCAAGCTTGTCCAACCTGCAGCCCACAGGCTGCATGTGACCTGGGATTGCTTTGAATGTGGCCCAACGCAAATTCACAAAGTTTCTTAAAACATTTTTAGAGTTTTTTGCATTTTTTTTTTTGTACTCATCAGCTATCATTAGTGTATTTTATTTGTGGCCCAAGACAATTCTTCTTTTTCCAATGTGGCCCAGGGATGCCAAAAAATTGGATACTCATAGTAGAGCAAGATTCCAGAAGAACTGGCACTGCAAATTTAAAATGACCTAAGAGGTGGGAGAAGAATAGCACAAACTGATGTTCATGAAAACAATGAAACAAGGAAAGTTCAAGACTAAGAAGTGGTCTGCGGAGCCAAGTGCGGAAAAGATGCCTGAGAAGATATACTGGGTTTGGCAATTACAAAGTCCTCGGTGGCATGATTAGGTGGTGGAAGCCAGAACTCTGAGGGTAGAAGAGTTAACAAGTAAGGGAACAGAAAAAAAGATTACCTTTTTCTCTAAATTTGGCTGTAAAAAAGGAGAGAGAGAAGAAATCTGATAATCCCAGTGGATGGTTTTTCTTTTTGTTTTTGTTTTGTCAGACAGGGCAGATAAAGCCAGAGGAGAGAGGTGGAGAAAGGGTATATTGATAAAAAGGAGGGTTAAATAATGAAACAAGGCCCCAGAGGAGATGGAATGAATGGGATCTAGGACATATATTGGATCATCTGTACAAAGGAAAAAAAGAAAGAAAGAAACCAAACATACTTCTTCATGGGAGGCAGGAAAGAAGCGTATCTGCTGATGTTAAGTTGATCTGGTGCTCAGTGTCACAGTATTCATGTCTGGGAGTCTCTGTTTCCTCTGAAAAAGTAAAGCCAGATGCTGAAAGTACAAGGTCAAAAGTGGAGTAGAAGGTTTAAGGAATGATAAAAGTATAATAGCTGTGAGAAAGGAAAAGAATGGCTGAGCTACCTTACGGACCATACCATATCGTCATGGCCATAATCTGGTTACATGATTTTCACTAATACAATTTAATTACCTTTATATATGAGGTGAGAAAGCAAATGGCTAGACTGAACTAGAATAGTAGGTATGCTGGACAAAAGTGGGAGAAACACAAAAGGCAAAGAAATTGTGAATACTGATGCGGGTAAATAATGGAGTATGGACTAGACAAGGAAGAAAGTCAACGTAGGATGAGGCTGATGATAACAGAACAGTCATCAAGGGACAGGGTCTTCATGAGGTCAGGGTTATTAAGTATAGAAGAGTAAGGGAGAGGGAGAGATGACAGAAACAGGAGGATGAGAAGAGAATACCAGAGTTTATGATTGTTAATATAGAACAGTCTTAGATATTATGGTCCTGCAGACAGTTGTGGCAATAAGTTAAAGGAATATGGGGTGCTGAACCTGTGATGATGCACATGACTGCTTTAGTCCCCCAAGGATCTTGTAGCAATTGAGTAAGAAAGAAAGAATGGCCAGGTGCAGTGGCTCACGCCTGTAATCCAAGCACTTTGGGAGGCCCAGGCGGGTGGATCAACATGGTGAAACCGTCTCTCCTAAAAATACAGAAATTAGCTGGGTGTGGTGGTACACACCTGTAGCCCCAGCTACTTGGGAGGCTGAGGCGTGAGAACAGCTTGAACCTGGGAGGCAGAGGTTGCAGTAAGCTGAGATTGCACCACTGCACTCCAAACTGAGCCGACAGAGCAAGACTCTGTCTCAAAAAAAAGAAACAAAACTGAGTTGGGTATGAATTTCTTAATGAACATACATGAGTGACCAGGCAGCTGGTAAATAACAGTGAAGAGGAGAGGGAAAAGATCTCATTAGAGAAGTGTTTCTGTTAAGTTTTACAAGGGTGGAATGGAATGGCCTAGCAATGGCCATGAAGAAATGGCGAATACAGATACTACCTCCAGGCCCTGGGGTACGGTGGGCACAGCTTTCGCTGTGATGAACTGCTGGGAAAGCAGCATCTTTGGGAGATAGCCAGGTTCTGACTATCACAAGGAGGAATGTTTTGTGAAGAAGATACAGAATTTACATATAGGGAGTCTACAGAAAGAGTTTACAGTCTCCAGAAGAAGGCAGATAGTGAGATGATTAGCAGATGGAGAAGGTGTGGAAATGAGGCTGCAAGAAGCAATAAATTATCTAGGTAGTTATGACAGAGACTATAGGCAGGGAGGGTGGGATTTACAGTCTCAATGAAACTCTCCTAATATTGTTTCAGTGCCAGGCTGTCAGAGACACTTTATTTTGCTTACTAAGGTTAAATACTAGTATTACTTTTGGTAAATATACTATTAAAAAATAAAGACAATTCTAAGAAACTTAGGCAATTAATGAATATGAGAATAAAGAGGTTAATAATGTTTATTCTCTTGTTCTTAACATGTACATTTAGAAAATAAAAGCAAAGCTTAAAAATGCATGAAAGGCTTACACAAGACGACTGAAAGATTTAAAGAACTACAGAAACCGGTTCTGAATATTTACATTAGAAAGTGAGACCCCAGCTTAAACTCACCTCTTGCCTAATAAGGATCACAAATGATGGTACTCTGTTCCCAATTCCGGGGTGCAGGAACTTTGTCCCCAACCTCATACACATGCCAAACACTCTGGTTTTATAAGAGAAAAGCTCTGAAAAATGGGCAAATGCGTGGAGTGGCAGAGGGACATAGCATTATGGGATTGAGGATCCTAACTGTTTTGGATATGAATATAATGTAAAGACTGACAAGTAAAAATCCTCAGTGTGGTTACTCTGTCATAACATATATAATAACCACGAGGACACATATATAGCGAGAAACAGAATTTTACTTGGATCACCAGGAATTATTCTATGATATGGAGAAATTTCTCAGGGGGAAAAAAAATAAGGCTTAGTAAGCTTAATAAGAGTCTTCCAATTGAATCACAAAAATTAAAAATGACTCTAAAGTACATTTCTAAGAACTTCAGAAATTCATGAAAAATGTTTATTTCACAAAATAAAAGCAGGCCATGACTCCAAGAGCAGATGACTATAACTCCGATGTGATGTGCTCAATCTGAGTTTGTTAGGCAGAGGGTTTAGCAAAGGTCTTTCTCACCCTCCCTCTCACCTTTTTCCTTTCACAACTATCATTTCCCTTCCTCCTCAAAAAATTCATGTTAAAATATTCTATAATTTAAAAAGGCAACATGTACATTCTGAATTCTTTTCTAAATCTATCCCAATCAAAGTGTCTCTTGTCTGTGGCCATATTTTTTTCTTAAAACAAAAGAAAACTTTGGGAAGAGGGGTCATTGGGAGGGAAAAGTACATCTTTATTCCAGACGACAAAATTGCTGCCTTGGAGTTATTACAACTAACTTGTTTAGTGGTTTTACAGTTTCCAATGCATTTTCATATTTCACTGTCACATTTAGACCATAAAACCAAGGAGGAAGGTAGAATAAGGAATATTATCATCCAGGCTGTTCAAATGACAAAACTGCAACTCACCAAGTTAAGGAAATTAAGGGATATCTGAGATGGATTCATCTTCTGAGGCTGATGTGCTGGTCTGTTACCATGCTTTTTGACAAAATAGTCCTTTACAGCACTGTCTGGACTCAATATGACATTTTTATTCTTGAAACAAGTAATATCATATGTTAAGGTCCTTCCTCCCACTTACCCTTTACAGCCTGATTCACAAACTAAAGCCAGGCAGGCTGACATACTAAGTGAAAGGTGCCTAAAACAGGGAAAATGATACAATGATAAAAGGCAACTGATGCTTGAAGGAGATGGTGAACTGGAGAACTGGAAACTAGAGAGGCTTTCTCCAAATTGCTAAAACCACTGCAAATCAGTTGCAACTGGCTATTGTCTGCCTGCCTGCCATGTACAGGTCTGGTTTTCCTAAATCTTATTTTTCAAGAAATTTGGATTTTGTGTGTGAAATTTCCTGATCTTTAAATAAAAGCAACTGGGAAAAAAAAAAAAAGAAAGGAAAAAAAAAGATGAAACCAAAACACTTCTGAAGTGAGATTTGGCCCACTAGCCTGAGGTTATCTACTGAACTGATACTACTTCCCTCTATTTCCCAAAAGCACAAAATACTCTTTAAACTTGAAAATATTTAGGGTTGATTTGTATTTTTCTATCCCTCTGAACTACATACAAACTCTCTAGTAATGTACCTCAAATCCTACGGTAACTCAATTTAGTCTGTTCATTACTTGGGCTTCTATGCTTCACAACACTTAGGTGTAGATATAATACATCACTATATTTAAATATATATATGCTATATGTATTTTTTAAAATATCACTTTATAATAACTCCAGAAGTTAGGTGTTCTTAAGAAGCATCACAAATTAATGTATTTGCAACATGCACACATATTGTTTAGTCTGCTACACTGCTATTTAAGGAAAGCATTTCTTGTGTTTTCTTTTCTCTCCACTATCGTTGTTTCTAAACTGCTATACCAGATGGGCCCTAGAAAATAGATGGAGAGCCATCAAGGATTTCATTCAGAACGACAATTCGGGCAAATGATTTTAAAATGATTTTGAAGTTTGGACACATTTAATGGTATGTAGTTATTTCAATTACAAGGTGAGTGGAACGTGAGTTCCACTTCTACTAATGCCATAATGTATCCATATAACCCGGAACATTATTTTTGCAGCAGTTTATCTCCACATCTCTCCTTTCCCAATATACAAGACTGTCCAAAGTTGAAACACTTAAGTTTTTCCAGAATTAAATGCCAAGCACAATGACTGACACAGAAGGCAGTTAAACACTGTGGAAAACTTGAATGAGTGAAAGCTACAAGACGCCACCGAGCGGCTCTCCACACTAGCAAGTTTCCGAGGTTCGTCCCACCCGGTTTCCCTGAACAAGTTCCCAACCGCATCACGTTTAGTTTAACTCGTTATGTTAACTCGGAGCAAGGCAACGGGAAAAAAACAATGAGGCATGTTCTCTGGAAGCAATGAATGACAGCACGTGGGTGAGCGTGTCTAGCACGCCCTATTTTAAGACTTTAAACATAGTACATTAGTACGCTAACAGCAAGTTCTGGAAATAAAAGGATCCGCTTAGGGGGCTCTTTTGGAAGCCACAATGAAATCACTTTAAGTCAAAGCACCCCTCTTTTCCTGGCAGGGCAGGGGCTAAGGGAAAGAGAAAGCAGGTCCCAGGACGCTGTAACCCGTGCAACGTGCCCGCCGGCGTACCCCGGCCTTGCGCCTCCACGCCCAGCGCGGGCGACCGCACTTCCCATGGCGGCGCCCCGCAGCGTCCTCCCCGGGGACGTCCGCTCAGCCGTGAGCTCGCGGCCGGTACTCACCCGCTGGGGATACTGTTTTTCTTCATCACGACGAGAGGGGTGTGGGCCCCACGCCTCAGGCAACCCAGCTCTCAGGCCTGCTCCAGAACAAACTCCAGGAGACGCTACAACGCACACGCGCGCGGGCAGAACGAAGGCGAGGGTGATAGACCCAGGCGGCAAAGAAACCCCGCGCATCGAAGATTCCCGGAAGCGCGCGCTCCGCCCCGCTGGGCCCCGGCAGGTCAGGGGCCGCAGCGCGCACGCTCCTGGGCGGCAACGCCGTGCAGCCCGCGGACGCCGTGTGGCGGGCGCGGGATGCGGTGGGACGGTTGGTGATCGTCCTAGCCTGCGGTGGTAGATGGTGCGCTCTGCTTGCGCTGCCCAGACGTAACAAAAGTGCAGTGTCCGTCCAGGTGAATATTGGGCTGCTGGTGAAGGTTCCTTTGATTCTTCCCTATCAGACATTCCCGCATTTTTGTGGAGCTGTGCTCCGTGGGGAGAACCAGCGGGGTTGGGATAACCAGAGCCGAGGCCGTGCAGGTCGCTGGGACTTGTAGTCCCGGGGCCTTGCCGACCCTTTCGTTATCCAATTTAGGAATGAGTATGATTGAGAAAATCACTCGAGAGCAGTGTTTGAGTTACATCAAATACGGGTCGGCATATTATTAATTCAGTGCCTACTGTTTGTGCTGGACGCCTTGCCCTAGTCCTGGTCTTCATATTAGGATAAGCAGAAAGATGAACTTGCATGGTAGAATGTAATGAACAAAAATTCCCATTCAGCTCTTCCACACAATCACAGAATTCATACAGATCATTTAAATGAACGAGATTAAAGTAAAAAAAAAAAAAAAAAAATTCCCATTACGAACTACAAATGCTGTTGGAAATCAAGAGACAGAGTTAGAAAAAACTTCCTGGAAGACGTGGAGTTTGAATTAGCCTTTGAAACATGGTGTGCTATCCATTTGTGCGAAAATTGTAAAAATTAAAGTATGGAGATGCCAGGGAGTATAAACAAGAACTCCATCCAGTTATAATTGAGGGATTATGTTGGAGAGTGGTCACTGAGGCTTAGATGGGGAAGTGGATGTGAAAGTTTTTGGCTTCACTTTCAGAAAGGGCCTCCAGTTTGACTTTCTCTCTAATTGTGGCTATAAGTATAGACAGAGGAACATCTTCAGGTTTGAATAAAAGACAACATTACAGGACTTAATTGTTTTGAGTTTCTGGACCTCCTGGCCAGTGGTTGCTCTAAGAATTAACACATTTTTATAAATTTTGTAATTCACTTTTGAGTAGCAAAACTACATTGCATGGTGTGTGTTAGATATAAATTTACAAAATATGACAGTTTTTGTAACCTGTTTCCACATTAATTTTCATGATGCATTGTGTAACCATTTCCACATGCTAGAGGTTTTTCTGTGGTTTTATTTTGCTAACACTCCTGAAATCAAATGACATGTGACAGAAGTAACCAAGATGATTGAAAATTGTGCCAAAAATAAGTCTGCTGATTCCTATAGTACATTTCTATGCAGTAGTCAGCACTTCAGCATTCTGTCCCAACTAAAGCAAGTATCAAGGGATCTTGCATAGTTTTGTGCCTGCAGAATTGATTTAGAAATTTATTTAGGCCAAGAGCAGTGGCTCATGCCTATAATTCCAGTGCTTTGGGAGGCTAAGGCAGGAGGATTGCTTGAGGGCAAGAGTTCGAGATGAGCATGAGCAACATAGCGAGACCCCATCTCTAAATAATAATAATAATAATATTAATAACAATAATAATAATTAGCCAAACCTTAGAGACACATGCCTGTAGTCCTAGCAGCTCAGGAGATTGAAGGAGGAGAATTGCTTGAGCCCAAGAGTTCAAGGCTGTAGTGAGGTATCATCATGCCACTGCACTTCAGCCTGAGCAAAAGAGTGAGACCCTGTCTCTAAAAAACAAATAGATAAACAAAAACTTGTGTGGCTTGCTAGTTTCTATAAATGTCTGGGGAATTGCATGAACTTGGATTTAACTGTCATGTTGAATGATACTGTTGTATCCTAGGCCATTCTTGCATTGGAATAAAAGAACACTGGGTAATTTATAAAGAAAAGAGGTTTCATTGGCTCACAGTTCTGCAGGCTATTCAAGCATGGCTCTAATATCTGCTTTTGGTGAGGGCCTCAGGGAGTTTACAATCATGGCGGAAGGGAAAGGGAGCCAGCATGTCACATGGCAAGAGGGGAAGTAAGGGAGAGAAGGGGGAGGTCTGAGACAAACTATTTTAAACAACTAGATCTCATGTGAACTAACTGAGCAAGAACTTAGTCATCACAAAGGGGATGGTACTAAGCCAGCCATGAAGGATCTACCCCACAATCCAATCACTTCCCACCAGGCCCTATGTCCATTACTGGGAATCACATTTTAACATGAGATTTGTAGGAGACAAACATCCAAATCATATCATTCCACCCCTAGCCTCCCAAATCTCACATCCTTCTCACATTTCAAAGTATAATTATGGTTTTACAATAGTCCCTCAAAGTCTTAATTCATTCCAGCCTCAACTCAAAAATCCCAAAGTCCAAAGTCTCATCTGAAATTCAAGGCTAAGTTCCTTCCACCTATGAGCCTGTAAAATAAAAAAACAAGTTATTTACTTCCAAGATACAATGGCAGTGCAGGCATTGGGTAAACATTCTCATTCCAAAAGGGAGAAATTGGCCAAAAGAAAGGAGTAATAGGCCTCATGCAAGTTTGAAACCCAGCAGGCTAGGCATTAAATCTTAAAGCTCCAATATAATCCTTGACTCCATATCCTGCATCCAGGGCACACTGGTGCAAGGGGTGGGCTCCCAAGGTCTTGGGCAGCTCTGCCTCTGTGGCTTTGCAGGGTGCAGCCCACATGGCTGCTGTCATGGGTTAAAGTTGAGTGCTTGCAGCTTTTCCAGGCAGAGGGTGCAAGCTGCAGGTGAATCTACCATTCTGGAATCTGAAGGGTGATGATCTACTTCCCACAGCTTCACTAGGCAGTGACCCAGTGGGGACTCTGTGTGGGGTCTCTAACCCCACACTGCCCCTCAGCGTTACCATAGTAGAGTTTCTCTATGATGGCTCCACCCCTGTAGCAGTCTTCTGCCTGGGCACTCAGGCTTCTTCATATATCCTCTGATATCCAGGTGGAAGCTGCCAATCCTCCTTCAAACTTGCATTCTGAGCATCTGCAGACTTAACACCCTGTGGAAAACACCAAGGCTGACAGCTTGCACCCTCTGGAGCTGCAGCCTGAGCTGTACCTGGGCTTCTTTGAACCAAGACTGGAGCCAGAGTAGCTGAGATACAAGGTGCAGTGTCTTGAGGCTGAACAGGGTGGTGAGACCCTGGGCTTGCTCCCTGAAATCATTCATTCCTCCTAGGCCTGTGGGCCTGTAATTGGAGGGGCAATCCGAAAGACTTCTGAAATGCCTTTGAGGCCTTTTTACCATTGTCTTGGATAAGAGCACTTGGCTCTCTTTTAGTCATGTTAATCTCTCTAGCAAGTGATTGCTCCACAGCCTGCTTAAATTCTTTCTATACCACAGGGCCAGGCTGCAAATGTTTCAAACTTCTATGCTCTGCTTCCCTTTTAAATATAAGTTCCAACTTTAAATCATTCCTTTACACCCACATCTGATAATAGCATGTTAGAAGCAGTCATGTCACTTCTTGAATGCTCTGATGCTTAGAAATTTTTTCTGCCAGATACCTTAAGTCTTCACTCTTAAGTCCAAACTTCCACAGATTCCTGGGACATGGACACAGTGCAGCTAAGTTCTTTGCTAGGGCATAACAGGGATGACCTTTACTCCAGTTCCCAATAACTTTCTCATTTCTGTTTGAGACTGCATCAGCCTGGCCTTCACTGTCTATATCTCTATCAGTGTTTTGGTCACAACCATTTAGCCAGTCTCTAAGAAGTTCTAAACGTTCCCTCATTTTCCTATCTTTTTCTGAGCCCTCCACACTCTTATAACCATTATCAAGTTCCAAAGCCACTTCCACATCTTCAGGTATCTGTACAGAATGCTTCACATCTTGGCACCAACTTTCTGTGTTAGGTGGTTTTTGTGTCATTATAAAGGAATTCCTGAGACTGGGTAGTTTATAAAGAAAAGAAGTTTAATTGGCTCACAGTTCCGCTGGCTGTGCAAGTATGGCTCCAGCATCTGCTTCTGGTGATGGCCTCAGGAAGCTTACAATTGTGGTGGAAGGGAAGGAAAGCTGGCATGCCATATGGTGAAAGAGGGAGCAAGAGAGAGAAAAGCAAGGCGTCAGACTCTTTTAAGCAATTAGATCTCATGTGAACTGAGCAATAACTCACTCATCACCAAGGGGATGGTGCTAAGCCATCCATGAGGGATCCGCCCCCACAATCCAATCACTTCCCACCAGGCCCCATCTCCAACACTGAGAATACATTTCAACATGAAAGTTGGAAAGGAAAAAAACATTCAAACCATACAAACTCTGCTGCAAAGTGTTTGTGGAGCCAAAAAAAGAATGTGGAAAGAGATGTAAATCCCTTTTCATCTTTTCAGCCTCCACTGACCAAAACTATTTTAATTAAATTTAATTTTTTCTATAATTTAGAAATATAGTAATTTGAAATCAGTTAATTGCCTCTAATTTTGTTGTGTTACCATCAACAAGTTGTTCTTTTATTATTATTTTTAAATTGATGTTTTATTGGTTTTCATTGTGAAATTACAAAAGTTGGCTTCCATCCCAAAGACTCTATGAATGAGAATATGAGATGTTAGGAATTCTGGCCTTTACAATCATAGAAAAAAAAATGTTTGGTTTCATCTTTGACTTTAATTTCATTAATTACAAACATAAATTAACAAACTATGGTAAAATCTATTGTACTAATGCTAATTTATTTTTATTTATTTATTTTTTTTGAGACAGAGTCTCACTCTGTCACTCAGGCTGGAGTGCAGTAGCATGATCTTAGCTCACTGCAAACTTTGCCTCCCGGTTCAAGCGATTCTCCCACCTCAGCTTCCTGAGTAGCTGAGATTACACGCACCTGCCATCATGCCCAACTAATTTTGGCATTTTTGTGGAGATGGGGTTTCACCATGTTTGCCAGGCTGGTCTTGAACTCCTGACCGCAGGTGATCCTCCCACTGCGGCCTCCCAAAGTGCTGGGATTACAGGGCATGAGCCACCATGCCTGGCTAGAAGTTTTTATGTTTTATTACATCTGTTACCCTGTGGGCACATCATTAATAGAAAGATAAATGCTTGCAAAGCTACAAATTGGACTTTTGCATACTTTCATATACCAAGCCTAGCTAGGAAGAGATCTCCTGAACAATGCCCCCCACCTTTATTTTATTTTATTTTTTAGCCTTTCAAAGGTTCAAGTGATACATTTCTTTTTGAATATTAAACTTACAACATAAGCCCTATGAAATTTCATTTCAGAAATCACCATAGTGATAGAGAAACTTCAGGTCATCTGATACAAAAATAGCTAATCCTCAATTTCCTTGCCTTTTAGAAAAAGCTTTAACTGCAAGAATCATAAATTGTAGTAACCTCAAAGATAAAATAGGGTTTAACTGTTAAAGCCAATTTTCTAACACAGAAAATCAAACTGCTATAAGAAGGCAGAAGTCTGCACTATGATTTTCCTAATGCATGAGATTTCAACAGAGCAAGTGTAATTTTCACTTAGATCTGTAATTTTATCCAAATTTTTAAATGACTATTTACCTTATCTATTACGTAGAATGATAGATGAACAGGTTAGGAACACTTCCAAGTCTGCAAAAACTATGATTAATAATTTCTACGATAACATTTCATTTGATAGTTTGTTATAATTTTACTGTCTGTAGGATGTGTGCTACTGCTAATGCTTTTTCTAGTTGAGCAGACAACATTTACAAGTGTAGGCATCAATAAGCCAGCTATTGATTTTTTTTTTTTTTTATTGCATTTTAGGTTTTGGGGTACATGTGAAAAACATGCAAGGTTGTTGCATAGGTGCATACGTGGCAGTATGATTTGCTGCCTCCCTCCCCTTCACCTATATCTGGCATTTCTCCCCATGCTATCCCTCCCCAACTCCCCACCCCCCCGCTATCCCCCCTCCCCCCAACAGACCCCCGTGTATAGTGCTCCCCTCCCTGTGTCCATGTGTTCTCCTTGTTCAACACCCACCTATGAGTGAGAACATGTGGTGTTTGATTTTGTGTTCTTGTGTCAGTCTGCTGAGAATGATGTTTTCCAGGTTCATCCATGTCCCTACGAAGGATGTGAACTCCTCGTTTTTAATGGCTGCATAATATTCCATGGTGTATATGTGCCACATTTTTCCTGTCCAGTCTATCATCAATGGGCATTTGGGCTGGTTCCAGGTCTTTGCTATTGTAAACTGTGCTGCAATGAACATTCGTGTGCATGTGTCCTTATAGTAGAACGATTTATAATCCTTTGGATATATGCCCAGTAATGGGATTGCTGGGTCAAATGGAATTTCTATTTCTAGGTCCTTGAGGAATCACCACACTGTTTTCCACAGTGGTTGAACTAATTTACACTCCCACCAACAGTGTAAAAGTGTTCCTATTTCTCCACATCCTCTCCAGCATCTGTTTTCTCCAGATTTTTTAATGATCGCTATTCTAACTGGCGTGAGATGGTATCTCAAAGTAGTTTTGATTTGCATTTCTCTAATGACCAGTGATGATGAGCATTTTTTCATATGTTTGTTGGCCTCATGTATGTCTTCTTTTGTAAAGTATCTGTTCATATCCTTCGCCCATTTTTGAATGGGCTTGTTTGTTTTTTTCTTGTAAATCTTTTTTAGTTCATTGTAAATTCTGGATATCAGCCCTTTGTCAGACGGGTAGGCTGCAAAGATTTTTTTCCCATTGTGTTGGTTGCTGATTCACTCTATTGACTGTTTCTTTTGCCGTGCAAAAGCTGTGGAGTTTGATTAGGTCCCATTTGTCTATTTTGGCTTTTGTTGCCAATGCTTTTGGTGTTTTGGTCATAAAGTCCTTGCCTACGCCTATGTCCTGAATGGTTTTGCCTAGGCTTCCTTCTAGTGTTTTTATGGTGTTACGTCTTATGTTTAAGTCTTTAATCCATCTGGAGTCAATTTTAGTGTAAGGTGTCAGGAAGGGGTCCAGTTTCTGCTTTCTGCATATGGCTAGCCAGTTTTCCCAACACCACTTATTGAACAGGGAATCCTTTCCCCATTGCTTGTTTTTTTCAGGTTTGTCAAAGATCAGGTGGTTGTAGATATGTTGTGTCGCCTCCGATGCCTCTGTTCTGTTCCATTGGTCTATATCTCTGTTTTGGTACCAGTACCATGCTGTTTTAATTACTGTAGCCTTGTAGTAGAGTTTGATGTCCGTTAGTGTGATGCCTCCCGCTTTGTTCTTTTTGCTTAGAATTGACTTGGCTATGCGGGCTCTCTTTTGGTTCCATATGAAGTTTAAGGTGGTTTTTTCCAGTTCTGTGAGGAAGGTCATTGGTAGCTTGATGGGGATAGCGTTGAATCTGTAAATTACTTTGGGCAGTATGCCCATTTTCACGATATTAATTCTTCCTAACCATGAACATGGAATGTTTCTCCATCTGTTTGTATCCTCTCTTATTTCGTTGAGCAGTGATTTGTAGTTCTCCTTGAAGAGGTCCTTTACGTTCCTTGTTAGTTGTATTCCTAGGTGTTTTATTCTCTTTGTAGCAATTGTGAATGGCAGTTCGTTCTGGAATGGGATTGGCACTTAATTTCAAAAAACAACAGTGATCAACAGCTTTTTAGCTCAGCTGACTGCAGACAAACACGACACGCACTGGACTACAGCATTTGTTCACTGGGGCACAGAAGAGTTTGCTCAGCCGGGTCCTCTTCTTCCAAACCATCTTTCACATTCTCCCATCTGGGTTCCTGGGTTACTGGATAAAGGGCATCCGCTCCTTGTTCTTGCTGTCTCCCTTGTGGTCCTCTTCCTCTTCCCCTGCTTCACTGGTCTCTGTGCTGTCATTGGCCATCAGTGGAGTTGGAGTCTTTTCTACATCCAGAATTAACTTGCCAATGTTCCCTCGGTCATGGATCCGCTGCATGGCCTCTTTGACCTCCTCCAGAGCCCACAAGGAGTCCACCACAGGCTTTATCTTCTTCGCCAGCTATTGATTTTAAGTGTATTTTAAAAGTTCTTGCATAATGGATAATAAATTCAAAATTACCTTCCCCTCCCCTGCCCCTTCTCCTTCCCTTCCCATCCCTTCCCTTTCCTTCCTTCCCCCACCACCCCCTGAATCCTGCCAAGACTAAGTCTTCCCCTTCCAGTGAGGCATGTTCCCTTCTGGCCCAGGGTGGGTTTAGAACTACCACTAAAAGATGAGGGCCTGGGGTCAGGGGTTTTAGGAATTTGTCTGGTGCTTTATTTTACTGGGGCTGAACTGGTACCGAGTTTGCAAGACTTAAATCCTCTCTGCTTTTCTCTTTTCTTAAGCAGAAGGGCTATCTGCTCATGGCCACCACTGCCCCAGGCCAGTGGTGACTGTACTGAGGCTACCACTAATGTTTATTCAAGGCCCAAGGGGTTTTTAGTCAGCAGTTGGTGAGTCCTAGCAACCTGGTTCTCTCCCTTCAGAGCTGCAGGTTCCCTTCTGGCCCCGGACGGATCTAGAAATGCCCTCCAATAGCTAAGGTCTGGAATCAGGTACCTAGGAGTCTGCTAGGTGCACTTTATTTGACTGTGACTGAGTTGGATACCCAAGTGTATTAGTCCATTCTCACATTGTTATAAAGATACTACCCTTTAAAAAGTAATTTATAAAGGAAAGAGGTTTAATTGACTCACAATTCCACATGGCTGGGAAGGCCTCTGGAAACAGAATCATGGTGGAAGGCAAAGGGGAAGCAAGGACCTTCTTCACATGGTGGCAGGAGAGAGAAATGAAAGCAGGGGAAATACCAGAGGCTGGTAAAACCATCAGATCTCATGAAAACTCACTCACTGTCATGAGAACAGCTTGGGGAACCAACCCCATGATCTAATCACTACTGACTGGCTACCACTGATGTTTACCCAAGGCCCAAGGGCTCTTTAGTCAGCAGATGGTGAATTCTGCCAGGATTGCAACCTTTCCTCCAGGACAGTGGGTTCTCTTCTGGTCCCGTGTTGGTCTAAAAATGTTATCTGGGAGATAGTGCCAGGAGTGGGGGCTTGAGGACTCTGTTTGGTGCTTTATTTTACCGGGGCTGAGCTGGTATCCAAGTTGCAACACAAAGTACTCTTTGCTCTTCTCTCTTTTCCTAGAGCTGTGAGCTGTACTGCCTGAAGTTGGGGGAGGGGTGATGCAAGCACTCCCTTGGCCGCCCCAGCTGCTGTCTCACTGGATCGTGTGTACCCTGAGCCCACTGGCTCTGAGTACAAGGACTTGCCCAGGAATTGTGGTCCTTGTGGGCTAGACTGCCTTTCAAGTTTATTAGGACCTCAGAGTGCTTTAGCCAATGGTGGTAGGGCTAGCTGGAAGTCAGTTTCTGACTGCTGGGATGGACAATTCCCCTCTGGCTAGGGCTTGTCTAAATGCTCCCTCTGTGGATGCTGGCCAAATTCTGCCCTGTGTTGCCTTCCGCTAGGTTAGGGGAGCAGAGTTCCAATGCAAAGTCCCCCAATCACTTTGCTCTTCCTCCCCCAAATGCACAAATTCTCTCTTCCTGCCACACTGCCTGGGGATGAGAGAGAGGTGGTGTAGGCAATTCAAGATTTTCTTTCCTACTCTCTTCAGTGGCTCCTTCCTTGATATGATGTTAACACCAGGCACTATGATTGCTCACCTGATTTTTTCGTTCTTATGAAGGTGCTTCTTATGTGGATAGTTGTTCAATTTGTTGTTCCTGCAGGGCAGGTGATTGCTGGAGGATTCTGTTCAGCCATCTTGCTTTACCTTGTAAGAGAGAGTAATTTCACCATATTTAAAGAGCTCATGCAAATTGATAAAAAGATGAAATTTAAGAAAATAAGCAAAATATATGAGCTGGTATTTTAAAGGAGATGATGTTCAAAGGGCTGATGAATATTTGAAAAGATGTTCAATGACAAAACAAGATGCAAGTTTAACCCTCCTTGCTTTTTTTGCAGTTGTGAGAAGAGATGGATAACATTACAGCTGAAGAAATTAGAGACAAGCATCTTCAAAAAGGTTCTCAATAAGTATACCATAACTCTGATATTCTTCATTTTTGTTTTTAACAGATGTAAATGATTAATCCTGTTCCAGAGTTTCAGCTGGGAACGCAGATTTCCTAAGGAATCAGTTTAAAGAGAAATTAAACTTCCTAAATAAAACAAGATGGGCATAAGAAAATACATAGAAAAGTCAATGGCTATAATAAATAACTGAATTCCATTTTCTTTTTGTCATTACAAACATGGAGAATCCACTGGCGGTGAGACTGTTTTAGACCACAAAGATACATAGGTACAGAACCTGCTTCAGCAAACTTCAACTCTCAGGGAGAAAAATACATAAATAATGGTTGAGCCCTGGTTCATTCACCAAGCAAGTATTTACTGAGCATGTATTGTATGCCATCTGCCATTCTAAGTTATGGGAATATAGTATAAACAAAACCAACTAGTAATTTTTAAATTTTACCAAGGAATACTGTGGTTAAACCTGACCTATAGTTAGTTATTTAGCTTTATGCTTACCCTTTATTTCTACAATCTTCTATTTAACCTTTAACCACTCAAAGGCAGGGAATAGAAAAAGCAAAAGGCAAGGCAAAGAGATCTATAGGTCCTCAATTTTTTACTGTACCTAGGCCTGCATGATCTTGCATGATCTTTTTTTCAGTCCATCCAGTGGATGAGCAGAAAATAATACATGGCTCGGGGTACACACAAGGGCTTGAGAGTTTTTCTTTTTATACTTTAGGTTTTGGGGTATATATGCAGAACATGCAGGTCTGTTATATAGCTATACACATGCTATGGTAGTTTGCTGCATCCATCACTCTGTCATCTACATTAGGTAGTTCTCCTAATGCTATCCCTCCCCTCACCCCCTACCCCGCAAAGGCCCCAGTGTGTGATGTTCCCCTTCCTGAGTCCATGTGTTCTCATTGTTCAACTCCCACTTATGAGTGAGAATATATGGTGTTTGATTTTCTGTTCCTGTATTAGTTTGCTGAGAATGATGGTTTCCAGTTTCATCTATGTACCCGCAAAGGACATGAACTCATCCTTTTTTATGGCTGCATAGTATTCTATGGTGCATATGTGCCACATTTTCTTTATCTAGTCTATCACTGATGGGCTTTTGGGTTGGTTCCAAGTCCCGGCTACTCAGGAGGCTAATGGAGGTGAATCGCTTGAACCCGGGAAAGGGAGGTTGCAGTGAACCGAGACTGCACCACTGCACCCCAGCCTGGGCAACGAGCAAAACTCCATCTCAAAGAAAAAAAAATTGTAAAAAGAAGATGACAGAGGATAGAAAAGTTGTCACAAAGAAAAAAATCAGTCCTGAATGGGTGAAAGTATTGTTCCAGATGGAGATGGAGAAAGGACATCTATTGATCTTATAGCTCTCATAGGACAATAACCTAGTTTTCATAATTGTCACGAGGCTTAGAAATGCATGCAATTAAAGTATTTAATAAATACTTTTGCTGCTATTGTTGTTTAATTATAATAAAATGTCATAAACTCTTTATTATGTTGATTTCCTGACAGATTTAGATGCAGAAGAAAATCAAAATGTAGTAAAGACATTGAGAGGCAAAGTGAGAGGAAAGCAAAAACATTCTAAGGTAATGCTTTTTAAAATTTCTTGTTTTCAGAGTTACTATTTAAATGAGACATATAGCACAATAAAGTTTTCTTTGTCAAAAGAGAGCCAAAAATAAATGTTAATATAGCTCCTTAATTCCTAAAAGCTTCTTTTATATATATATATTTTTTTCCCTTTGTCTCATAACATTCTTATAATGTCAAACCTAAAGCCAAGAAGGGTTAGGTGATTTGGTCATAGTAATTATAAATGACATTTCAGTATGTGTGCTGATATTTCTTATATACATACCACACTTTTAAAAAAAATAATGAGCATTCACTCATCTACTAATGTTTATTGAGCACCTACACATACCACACTTTTTAAAAGGAAAACATCGCAAAGTCTTGATATTTATAAATTTTGGACAAAAGACTTATGAGCACAGTTATGTCTATTTCTGTAAAGATGTATTGATATTGTGTTTCAGATTAACAAAGGTGAAAAATCTTCAACTGAGCAGCTCATTGATAGCAAAATATATCAAAGAACCAAGGTGAATAACTTTTTTCTTTTTTTACTTTTTAAAACAGCTTGACGGAAGTTAGTTTACATAGCAAAACTTCACCTATTTGAAGTGGATGACTCAATGATTTTTAGTTAATTTACAGAATTATTCAATCAATACCACAGTTTAATTCTTACCACTGAAAAAAGATTTTACTTTATCAGTGATTGCCTATTTGCAATCACACTCTATTCTTACTTGGCGTTACTTTTTATCCTAAAAAAATTATAATAAAATATTGTTAAAAGGTAGACTTAGGAACATTAAACTTTTAAAGAGTTTGTTTGAACAGACCACAATTTGTGAATTGAGGAGTGCCAGTCTGCAGATGGTCAGGACTCCACCAAAGGGGCACGTGGGGAAAATTTTAAACGGTGCATGTGGAAGCAAGGCAAAGAAAACATTTGATTGACTAAAGTGGAGCAGTAGCCTTAAGGTTCCCAGTTTGAGATTAGTTGGCAGTTTCCGATTGGTAAAACTAAAGTTTGGTTTTCTTTGGATAGGACCGTTTACACTGAGTTGGGTTTTGGTTTGCTTACATAGGAACTCAGGGCCCTAGAGCTGCTTCGGTCTAATGGCCTCCCAATGAATTATTTTAACAGTGTTATAGGTGATATCCAACTGACAGATTTTTAATGTGTAACCAATATTTGAAAATTCAATGTGTAGTTACATATTTGGAACTTGAAATGATAAAACAACTCCTCTTTTTAGAGAGTTATATTATTTAGAGTACAAGCTAAGTAGCTGTAACAAAAAGATTCAAAGTAAAGTGTTTTCATTAAGATAGAAGTTTCCTTTTTTTCTCTAATGTCACAATTAAGTAATCCAGGCTGATAGGAGTGTGTTGCTATCTCCAATATGTGGTTTCCATCCATGAGTCCAATGGCAAAGTTCTGGTTTTTCCATTTGCTAGCAAAAGGGAAGCGGGGAAGAAAGAACCAAAGGATTTTGGGTTGATCTTTTAGGGGACAAGGTCTGCAAACTGCACATACTATTTCCACCAAACGAACGTGGAAGAAGTGTCTAGGTTCTACTATTAGAGATGGGAGAAAAGACTGTAATGGGCAACTAGTAGTTTCTGCCACAAGCACCTAGAGTATTTAACTGCAAATTTTAATATGCAAGGATTTTTTTTTTTTTAATTTATCTTTGGCTCCTCCACAGTGCCTCTCTTAGGTGCTTAATAAAAATTATTTTAATTAAATGTAAAGGTAAAAGCAGACTAAAAAGTGATGTTTATGTGCATGTTACTCACTCAACACATGAATTAAAACATGCCTAAATTGGATTTAATTTCACTGTGAATAGTAAAAGCTATAAAGAGTTACAAAGTTTGTCAAGGTCAATCCGCTGAGTACCAAGAAAAGGGGTTAAAAGGAAGAGAAATTGGCCCTTCTAAGAAACACAGTCCCAATTACCACACCGGGATATCTGCTCAGAAAGCAGAAGATTTTAGCAAGTGAATTTGAGATGTGCAGGGATGATAGGAGATAAAAGCATATACTGACAATTCATATAAGCAGCATTGTTACAAGGTGAGTAACTTTTAAGTTAATGTGATGGCTATATTGTAGATATAAACAATATAAGATAAGCTTTTATCTTATAAGATAAAATCTTCTAATTTTGTATTTTATAAAATTATATCTTACATAAAATTCTTATAATTTTCGTTTTTACATATTTTAAATTATTTGATTCCTAGTAACTATGTTTTACTTTTCATTATAGAATTAATTCATTTCCCAAGCTTTCCTTAAAACAGTTCATTTTGATATATGTGTGTGAGAAAGAAGTGATATGATTTGTTAATTCAAAGATTCAGACTTTACAGGAGTGAAAAATGAGAGCTTCTTTATCAGCGAGTTTACAACTAAGAATATACCACTTTTCAGACTTTTAATTACTTCTAACTCCATGAAAGATTGTGGGGTGAGGTGGCACTTGTGTGTGGGCTAGGTGGCCGTCGGGGTACCTGAACAGGACAGCACCAAAAACAAGGAGAGAAAAGAAGGTTCCACCAGAGCCAGCATTTTGGTCAAACTCTTACCACCCAGACTAGAGTGAGGAGACAGTTTGGGAAGATGGAGAAGATTTTGGCCCTATATTCTGGCTTTTCTTGCAGTTACCAAAACAAAAATAAAAACTCATGAACCAAACAAACTCAGACCTAAATATACCTTGACATACTCTGCCTTGCTGCTCCCTGTTCGCTAGTGAGATAACAGTTATGTTTACCATATTACAGAAAAGTATTTCCTTTACTTAGAAGCAGAAAAAGTATTTATTTGAACACTAAATACTGGTTCATCGTTTTCTCTACAGACTGAAGTCTCATTGGATGAAAGCCTTTCGTTTTTCATTCTGAGTGGTGAAGAAAGTTCAGCTTTGGATGAAACTTCAGAGCAGGTTAGATTTGTTCGCCTCCCTCCCACCATCTCACTCTCAGGAAAAAATGATTCTTTATTAAAAGCACAGAATGAAATACAGGGACAGGAGATGAAGTTCTATTATTGTGCCTTCCTCTTCTCTTTGAATTAAGGAACGGTTCATAATAATAAAACCTAGCATTTATTGAGTGCATTCTGAATGCCCAGTGATAACTAAGTTTTGAACACAGATTGTAGCATTCAATCCTCATCTTAACACTGTGAGGCAGGCATCATGCTTATCTTCACAAGTGAAAAAAATCAGGCAAAGAGGGTTAAGCCTTGATAGAGCTGGAAAGTCTAGGCTGTCAGCTCAAAAGCCTGTGTTTTCTTTATCTTTTTTGTTCCTATCCTTTCCAAGGGCCCCACATTGTTCTCCAGAATCTCTACTACTGCTCATGGTTTCCCTGTCCTTCATTCCTCCCAATCCAATCCCAGGCCCTGCTTCTAGTCAGTCCCTCCCAGTCCCCCTCAAACTGCGTAGTCTCCCTGTTTCTCTGGGGTTGCCTTTTCCTCCAGTCCTTCTTAGCCTCACTGGTCTTTCCCATCTCCTCCTCACTTGTCTCCATATCAGCTGTTGTTCTCGGACACTTTCTTCAGTTCCTCTTTACCTTCCAGTCTCCCCACGGTTTTCTTGAACCCCCTGCTACCCAGTACCTCCTATTCCCCACAGTTCTACATCATGTCTTTTGACACCTCTCAGTCCCTCCAGATCCCTCAGGGCCTCCTGTCAAGTCCCTCTAGGACCCCCATTTGCCTTCCTACTTACCTCCCCATCCCTTCCAGTCCCCTTTCTTTGCATTCTGCTCCAGTCCTTTCATTCTTTTTCTTATTGTTGTTTTTCCCACAATTTAAAAAAAAATTCTTAAAATTTTGAAGAAATAAAACACAGTATAAAAACATAATGCAGGAAGCCTCCAGGGAGAAAATAAAAATCACCTGAAATCCCACTGTCCTAAGATAGTCACTATTATCATTTTTTCATACTTTTCTCTATGCTTAGCCCTATACATGCACACACAGAGTTTTTTTTTAATTATGCTTTAAGTTCTGAAATACATGTGCAGAACGTGCAGGTTTGTTACATAGGCATACATGTGCCATGGTGGTTTGCGGCATCTATCAACCTGCCATCTACATTAGGTATTTCTTCTAATACTATCCCTCCTCTAGCCCCCAAACCCCCTGACAGACTGCAGTGTGTGATTTCCCCTCCCTGTGTCCATGTGTTCTCATTGTTCAACTCCCACTTATGAGTGAGAACATGTGGTGTTTGGTTTTCTGTTCCTGTGTTAGTTTGCTGAGAATGATGGTTTCCAGCTTCATCCATGTCCCTGCAAAGGACACGAACCCATCCTTTTTTATGGCTGCATAGTATCCTATGGTGTAAATGTGCCACATTTTCTTTATGCAGTCTATCATTGATGGGCATTTGGGTTGGTTCTAAGTCTTTGCTATTGTGAACAGTGATCCAATAAACATATGTGTGATGTGTCTTTATAGTAGAATGATTTATAATCCTTCGGGTATATAGCCAGTATTGGGATTGCTGGATCAAATGATATTTCTGGTTATAGATCATTGAGGAATCACCACACTGTCTTCCATAATGGTTGAACTAATTTACACTCCCACCAATAGTATAAAAGCATTGCTATTTCTCCACAGCCTCTCCAGCATCTGTTGTTTCCTGACTTTTTAATGACTCTAACTGGAATGAGATGGTATTTTGTTGTGGTTTTGATTTTCATTTCTTTAATGACCAGTGATGGTGAAGTTTTTCATATGTTTGTTGGCCGCATAAATGTCTTCTTTTGAGAAGTGACTGTTCATATCATTCCACCACTTTTTGATGAGGTGGTTTGTTATTTTCTTGTAAATTTGTTTAAGTTCTTTGTAGATTCTGGATATTAACCCTTTGTCAGATGAATAGATTGCAAAGATTTTCTCACATTCTGTAGGTTGCCTGTTCACTCTGATGATAGTTTCTTTTGCTGTACAGAAGCTCTTTAGTTTACTTAGACCCCATTTGTCAATTATGACTTTTGTTGCCATTGAGTTTGGTGTTTCAGTCATGAAGTCTTTGTCCATGCCTATGTCCTGTATGGTATTGCCTAGGTTTTCTTCTAGGGTTTGCATGGTTTTAGGTCTTATGTTTAAGTCTTTAATCCATCTTGGGTTAATTTTTATATAAGATGTAAGGAAGGGGTACAGTTTCAGTTTTCTGCATATTGTTAGCCAGTTTTCCCAACACCATTTATTAAATAGGGAATTATTTCCCCATTGCTTTTGTCAGGTTTATCAAGGATAGATGGTTGTAGTTGTGTGGTGTTATTTCTGAGGCCTCTGTTCTGTTCCATTGGTCTATATATCTGTTTTAGTGCCAGTACCATGCTATTTTGGTTACTGTAGCCTTGTAGTATAGTTTGAAGTCAGTTGGCATGATGCCACCAGCTTTGTTCTTTTTGCTTAGGATTGTCTTGGCTATATGGGCTCCTTTTTGGTTCCATATGAAATTTAAAGTAGTTTTTCCAATTCTGTGAAGAAAGTCAATGGTAGCTTGATGGCGATAGCATTCAGTCTATAATGGCCATTTTCATGATATTGATTTTTCCTATCCATGAGCATGGAATGTTTTTCTATTTGTTTGTGTCCTCTTTTATTTCCTTGAGCAGTGGTTTGTAGTTCTCCTTGAAGAGGTCCTTTACATCCCTTGTAAGTTGTATTCCTAGGTATTTTATTCTCTTTGTAGCAATTGTGAATGGGAGTTCACTCATGATATGGCTCTCTGTTTTTGGTGTATAGGATTGCTTGTGATTTTTGCACATTGATTTGGTATCCTGAGACATTGCTGAAGTTGCTTATCAGCTTAAGGAGATTTTGGGATGAGACAATGGGGTTTTCTAAGTATACAATCAGGACAAATGCAAACAGAGACAATTTGACTTCCTGTCTTCCTATTTAAGTGCCCTTTATTTCTTTCTCTTGCCTGATTTCCCTGGCCAGAACTTCCAATACTATGTTGAATGGGAGTGTCTTGTGCTGGTTTTCAAAGGGAATGCTTCCAGCTTTTGCCCATTCAGTATGATATTGGCTATGGGTTTGTCATAAATAGCTCTTATTATTTAGAGACACATTTCATCAATACCTAGTTTATTGAGAGTTTTTAACATGAAGGGGCGTTGAATTTTATGGAAGGCCTTTTCTGCATCTATTGAGATAATCATGTGGTTTTTGTCATTGGCTCTGTTTATTTGATGGATTATGTTTATTGATTTGTGTATGTTGAACCAGCCTTGTCCCAGGGATGAAGCCGACTTGATTGTGATGGATAAGCTTTTTGATGTGCTGCTGGATTTGGTTTGCCAGTATTTTATCGAGGAGTTTCACATCAATGTTCATCAGGGATAATGGCCTGAAATTTTCTTTTTTTGTTGTGTCTCTGCTAAGTTTTGGTATCAGGATGATGTTGGCCTCATAAAATGAATTAGGGAGGATTCCTTCTTTTTCTATTGTTTGGGATAGTTTCAGAAGGAATGGTACCAGCTCTTCTTTGTACCTCTGGTAGAATTCAACTGTGAATCTATCTGGTCCTGGACTTTTTTTGGTTAGTAGGCTATTAATTACTGCCTCATTTTTAAAACTTATTATTGGTCTATTCAGGGTTTTGACTTCTTCCTGGTTTAGTCTTGGGAGGGTGTATGTGTCCAGGAATTTATCTATTTCTTCTAGATTTTCTAGTTTATTTGTGTAGAGGTGTTTATGGTATTCTCTGATGGTAGTGTGTATTTCTGTGGGATCAGTGGTGATATTCCCCTTATCATTTTTATTGTGTCTATTTGATTCTTCTCCTTTTCTTCTTAATTAGTCTGGCTAGCAGTTTATCTATTTTGTTAATCTTTTCAAAAAACTTGCTCCTGGATTCATTGATTTTTTTGAAGGGTTTTTTTGTGTCTCTAGCTCCTTCAATTCTGCTCTGATCTTAGCTATTTCTTGTCTTCTGCTAGCTTTTGAATTTGTTTGCTCTTGCTTCTCTAGTTCTTTTAATTGTGATGTTACGGTGTCAATTTTAGATCTTTCCTGCTTTCTCCTGTTGGCATTTTAGTGCTATACATTTTCCTCTAAACACTGCATTAGCTGTGTCCTAGAGAGTCTGGTATGTTGTGTCTTTGTTATCACTGGTTTCAAAGACCTTATTTATTTCTGCCTTAATTTCATTATTTACTCAGTAGTCATTTGGGAGCAGGATGTTCAGTTTCCATGTAGTTGTGTGGTTTTGAGTGAGTTTCTTATTCCTCAGTTCTAATTTGATTGCATTATGGTCTGAGAGACTGTTATGATTTGCATTCTTTTGCATTTTCTGAGGAGTGTTTTACTACCAATTATGTGGTCTATTTTAGAATAAGTGTGATGTAGTGCTGAGAAGAATGTATATTCTGTTGATTTGGGGTTGAGAGTTCTGTAGATGTCTCTTAGGTCTGCTTAGTCCAGAGCTGAGTTCAAGTCCTCAATATCCTTGTTAATTTTCCATCTCGTTGATCTGTCTAATATTGACAGTGGGGTGTTAAAGTTTCCCACTATTATTGTGTGGGAATCTAAGTCTTTGAAGGTCTCTAAGAACTTGCTTTATGAATCTGGGTGCTCCTGTATTGGGTACATATATATTTAGGATAGTTAGCTTTTCTTGCTGTGTTGATCCCTTTACCATTCATTATGTAATGCCCTTCTTTGTCTTTTTTGATCATTGTTGGTTTAAAGTCTGTTTTATCAGAGACTACGATTGCAATCCCTGCTTTTTTTTTTTGCTTTACATTTGCTTGGTAAATCTTCCTCATGTCTTTGTGGGTGAGATGGGTCTCCTGAATACAGCACACCAATGGGTCTTAACTTTTTATCTAATTTGCCAGTCTGTGTCTTTTAATTGGGGCATTCATCCCATTTAAATTTAAAGTTAATTTTGTTATATGTGAATCTGATCCTGTCATTATGATGCTAGCTGGTTATCTTGCCCATTAGTTGATACAGTTTCTTCATAGTGTTGATGGTCTTTACAACTTGGCATGTTTTTGCAGTGGATGGTACTGGTTTTTTCCTTTCCATATTTAGTACGTCCTTCTGGAGCTCTTGTAAGGCAGGCCTAGTGGTGACAAAATATCTCAGCATTTGCTTGTCTGTAAAGGATTTTATTTCTCCTTCGTTTATGAAGCTTAGTTTGGCTGGATATGAAATTCTAGGTTGAAAATTATTTTATTTAAGAATGTTGAATATTGGCCCCCACTATCTTCTGGCTTGTAGGGTTTCTGTAAAGAGAACTGCTGTTAGTCTGATAGGCTTCCCTGTATGGGTAATCTGACTTTTCTCTCTGGCTGACTTAATATTTTTTTTTCATTTCGACCTTGGTGAATCTGATGATTATGTGTCTTGGTGTTGGTCTTCTTTTTTGTTTTTTTGAGACAGAGTCTCACTCCATCACCAGGCACCAGGCTGGAGTGCAGTGGTGCGACCTCGGCTCACTGCAACCTCCGCCTCCTGGATTCAAGCAATTCTCCTGCCTCAGCCTCCCAAGTAGCTGGGACTATAGGGGCGTGCCACCATGCCCAGCTACTTTTTTTGTATTTTCAGTAGAGACGGGGTTTCACCATGTTGGCCAGGATAGTCTCGATCTCTTGACCTCGTGATCTTCCCGCCTCGGCCTCCCAAAGTGCTGGGATTACAGGGGTGTTGGTCTTCTTGAGGAGTATCTTTGTGGTGTTCTCTGTATTGTCTGAATTTAGTCCCATATTTCTTGGAGGCTTTGTTTGTTCCTTTTTATTCTTTTTTCTCCAATCTTGTCTTCATGCTTTATTTCATTAAGTTGACCTTCAATCTCTGATATCCTTTCTTCTGCTTGATTGATTCAGCTATTGGTACTTGTGTATGCTTCACAAAGTTCTTCTGCTGTGTTTTTCAGTTCCATCAGGTCATTTGTATTCTTCTCTAAATTGGTTATTCTAGTTAGCAATTCCTCTAACCTTTTTCAAGGTTCTTAGCTTCCTTGTGTTGGATTAGAACACGCTCCTTTAGCTCAGAGAAGTTTGATATTACCCACTTTCTGAAGCCTACTTCTGTCATTTTGTCAAACTCATTATCCATCCAGTTTTGTTCCCTTGCTGGTGAGGAGTTGTGATCCTTTGGAGGAGAAGAGGCATCTGGATTTTGGAATTTTCAGCATTTTTGTGCTGTTTTTTTCCTCATTTTGGTAGATTTATCTACCTTTGGTCTGTGATATTGGTGACCTTTGGATGGTGTTTTTGAGTGGATGTCCTTTTTGTTGATATTGATGCTATTCCTTTCTGTTTGTTAGTTTTCTTTCTAACAGTCAGGCTCTCTGATGCAAGTCTGCTGGAGTTTGATGGAGGTCCACTCCAGACCCTGTTTGCCTGAGTGTCACCAGCAGAGGCTGCAGAACAGCAAAGATTGCTGCTTGTTCCTTCCTCTGGAATTTTCGTCCCAGAGGGGCATCCACCAGATGCCAGCCGGAGCTCTCCTGTATGAGTTGTCCGTTGACCCCCGCTGGGAGGTATCTCCTAGTCAGGAGGCATGGGGGTCAGGGACGCACTTGAGGAGTCAGTCTGTCTCTTAGCAGAGCTTGAGCACTGTGCTGGGAGATCTACTGCTCTCTTCAGGGCTGGCAGGCAGGGATGTTTAAGTCTGCTGAAGCTGTGCCCACAGCCGCCCCTTCCCGCAGGTGTTCTGTCCTGAGGAGATGAGAGTTTTATCTATAAGCCCCTGATGGGTTGCTGCCTTTCTTTCAGAGATGCCCTTCCTGGAGAGGAGGAATGTAGAAAAGCAGTCTGGCTACAGTGGCTTTGCAGAGCTGTGGTGGGCTCTGCCTGGTTCTAACTTCCTGGCAGCTTTGTTTACATTGTTAGGGGAAAACTGCCTACTCAAGCCTCAGTAATGGTGGACACCCCTCCCCCCACCACACTGGAGTGTCCTAGGTTGACTTCAGACTGCTATGCTGGCAGCAAGAATTTCCAGCCAGTGAATCTTAGCTTGCTGGGCTCCATGGGGTTGGGATCTGCTGAGATAGACCACTTGGCTCCCTGACTTCAGCCCCCTTTCCAGGGGAGTGAACTGTTCTGTCTCACTGGCATTCCAGGCACCACTGGAGTATGGAAAAAAAAAAAAAACTCCTGCAGCTAGCTTGGTGTCTGCCTAAACAACTGCCCACTTTTATGCTTGAAATCCAGGGCCCTGGTGGCATAGGCACCTGAGGGAATCTTCTGGTCTGCAGGTTGCCGAGACAGTGGGAAGCACATAGTATCTGGGCCGGAGTGCACCATTCCTCATAGCACTGTCCCTCATGGCTTCCCTAGGCTAGCTAGGGGAGAGAGTTCCCCAACCCCTTGTGCTTCATAGGTGAGGAGACGCCCCACCCTGCTTCTGCTCACTTGCCATTGGCTGCACCCAGTGTCTAACCAGTCCAGATGAAATGAGCCAGGTACCTCAGTTGGAAATGCAGAAATTACCTGCCTTCTTTTCTTTGCATTGGTTTCTCTGGGAGCTACAGATGGGAGGTGTTCCTATTCAACCATCTTCCCAGCCACCAGGCTTTTTTTTTCTTTTTGAGAGGGAGTCTTGCTCTGTTGCCAAGGCAGAGTGCTGTAGTGTGATTGCAGCTCACTGCAACATCTGTCTCCTGGGTTCAATCAATTCTCCTGCCTCAGCCTCCCCAGTAGCTGAGATTACAGGTGTGTGCCACCACACTTGGCTAATTTTTGTGTTTTTAGTAAAGATGGGGTTTTGCCATGTTGGCCAGGCTGGTCTCAAACTCCTAACCTCAGGTGATCCACCCACCTCAGCCTCCCTAAGTGCTGGGATTACAGGTGTGAACCACCACACCTGGCCACACAGAGTTTTATATAAACAGAATCATAGTAGTAAATGGCAATTCCATTTGTTCAATTGCTCATTTGAACCTTGGTATCATCTTTAGACTCCCATTTACTCACATGCTTTAAATCCAATTTCTCACAAATCCTGTTGGTTCTGCCTTCAAAGTATTCCCAAATCGGACCCATTTTTCACCACCCTCTCTGGTACTTCACTGTAGCCTCTCATCAGAATCATTGCCACCGTCTCTCTCTGTATTCATTATTGTCCTTGTAGTCCATTTTCCATAACATACACTTATTACAGTGACCCTGTTAAAAATCTAAGATCATTTTTTTTTTTGCTTACACCTTCTAATGGTTTCCTATCTCACTCACAGTGAAAGTCCTTACAGGGACCTTCTCTGTAAAATAAAGTACCTCTCTGACTTTATTTTATTTTTCACTACTCTCCCCTCTCTCATCTAACACCAGCCACATTGGCTTCCTTCCTGTTTCTCATTTATAGCAAGCTCTGCCTCAGGGCCTTTGTACTGAGGTGACTGCCTGGAAAGCTCTTTCCTTATCCTTAAGCTCTGTCCCCTACTAACTTTGGACTTCTCTTCAAATGACATATTATTAAAGATCCTATGCCAGACAACCCTATCTAAAATAGTACCCCCAACCAACCTAGCCCAGCATTCCCTATCCTCTCACCCTGCTTTATTTTCCTTCATAACACTTATCACCAATTAACATGTATTTCTTTGTCTGTTTATTTTCTTTCTGGAATATATTAGGCACACAATGAATATTTGAATGACTATTGATGAAATGGGTATCAAACATTCCTGTGATCTTAATTAGTCATCCGACTTTCCAGCATCCCACAGTTTGGGTTAAGGAATAGGCTTTTCTGGAAAAACAAAAGCAGGCCCTGTCTCTGATCCTCCCACCTAACAGAGTATGCTAGGGCCAGGTGCTGTGGCTGTGGCCACTCTTTCTTCTTGCAGGGCAAGCATAAAGGTATTAAGTCAGTAGGAGTAAAGGGTGGCACAAATGGGCTTCTTGGGCATGAGGAAGTCAAGGTTTAGATATGAGCTGTTTAGAGGAGTTGTTTGGAAAAGCTGTGTCCCCTGAAGCTGGTGACTACTGTCCCCATTACATAAAGGAGAAAGCTACTCTTTTTCTAGGAGCCTGAGTTTGAATGTGGCCCCTTCCTGCTGGGAGAAAGGGGACCCCTGGTTTCAGGTAACTCATCTGGGCAACTCAGAGTGAGGCCTAGGGTTACTTTCAGAAACTTCTGCTTGTCACACCACAGTGAACAAGGATGTTCCTGTGAGAAGGGACAGAGGACACCACCCCTTTTTTACTGCACAATACTCACTTGTATCCATCTAGACTTATATCCTCTGACCCCATTCTCCCTATCACATAACAGCCAACAGCACACACATTGCTCTGCTGTGAGCTGCACAGTGAAGACCAAGAAAGTGATCTGGGATAGCAGCTGGACTTAGACTAAGTAAGGAATAGTTGAGTAGGTAGAACTTGAGTTGGTCCAGATCACAGCTTGTCTCAAGCTAAAAATATAGGCAGATTGGGTAGGGCTCATAAAAAAGACCCATAGGGTCATATCTCAGAGGCTAGAGTCCAAGATGAGAGCCTGACATACTCTACCGTGAGGGCAGACCTTAGCACTGAAGGGAGGTAGAAAACCCTGGCCCACACCACGGCCATTATAAAAGAAGCTTGGTCATGGGAGCTCCAGCTGGAGCAAAGAGGCCCTTGTGGTCTATGACTGGAATCTTCAAAGAGAGCTCCCACTTGGAGATTCCGCAAATCTTGCTCCTAGGCGTTGGTATTCTTTATTTGAATTCTGAAAAAGATATCACAAAGATTTCCAGATATAAAATATTATCCTGATTTCCTGCCAGGGATATAGGAGGGAGGGTATGATGATATTTTATATGAACCTAGTTGATGTCTAGTGACGTTACTTATTTAACTTTGTCAGTGTTGATCAAGGTCATGTAGGAGTCTCTATTCAAAGGAATTCTGTGATTAACTTTTTAAAATTTTATTATTTACCCTAAATGTATGTTTTTGAGAATCGAGAGATTTTTGTGTGACTCACATACTGTCTCTCTTGTTCAATATGTGTGTATGTCAAATTAGACAGGTAAAGTCATCCAAAATAATGATTTTGCTTTCATGAATTGACTCATATTAAATTTATCAGTTTGATAGATTCATTTTAATATTTAATAATGTATCTGTTTCCACATCTGTGTTCAGATTGTTTATAACCTTGATCAATATCATATTTCAGAATTTTACTGTAATCACTCTGCCAGACTTCTATGCTGAATCTTTACTTTTCCTTCATCTTTCTTTTTTTTTCATGAATACCTTGTAGAAAACAGCATGCCTACTCTACAGCACTTTAGGTGGTACTGTTTTCTCAATGATGGGGAAAAACGGGATTTAGGATCACATGGTCTGGTATCTTTGGACCCTGCCCTATACTGTGTATTCTCGGTAGTTGAAATATTATAGTTCATTATCTCAGAACATTTTCCATAGGGAAGGAAGAGCTATTTGAGCTCTTTCAGTCTTTCAGTGAAGAATTGCTAAGATGGGCTATAGAAAAATCATATTGTATACTAAACCTTAAATGAGTTTTAAGTTCAGTGAAATTTCATTGTAACACAATTTCAGCTAGAACTTGGTCTGTGAGTGACAGGATCAGAAGCACAGTTCACAGTAAGGTTCCAGAACATTTTATTCATTTGCATATTAATCATTGAAGACAAGCATGAAAACTTATTTTCCTTTTTGGTATTCAACAGACACCAGTAAACCATAGTTATCCCAAATGTTTTTCACTTGGGGGTAATTTACAAAATGTTGATGAGAGTGAAGATGAAGAGTTTATGAAAGAATTAATTTTGACAGATTTAGTCAAAGTAAAAGCTGCTGAATATGAAGATGATCAAGAACAAATAAAAAAACAGAAAGCAAATATTTTTGTACCAAGTAGTTCTCCAGGTAATATTCTTTTCCAGTAAAATATTCAAGTCATTAATGAATTATGTTATGGAATAATAGCTTTCCTGTATGCCAGATAAATAAAAAGTACTGATCTAAAATTATAGTAAATTTTCTATATTTGTTTTTCATGACTTTCCTGAATTAAGGGAATCAATTAAGAGAACCCGTTCTCCATTTTAAAAATGTACATATATATGCAGAGAGAGAGAGAAAGAGAGAGAGAGGCTTTTGGCTAGACTTTATTAGTAGAGTGTAATTATAGTCGTTTGTACTACTTATTTGGTCAATATCCATTTAACATTTTGGACTTTGATATCTAAGTTTCATTGTTATTAAGTGGTCAACCAGCGCAAACTGCCAAAAGATATGATGCCACGTGTTTTAGAAGATGAAGGATTCTATATTCAGAGAAAGCCAGAAATATATAAAAAGACCTGCAACAAAATGGAAAATCGCCTGCTTAAACTAGAAGAGGCAAGTGCAGCAGTTAACAAGTTAGAACACTGGCCAGTATGTGACTTTCTTAGTGAAATATTTAATTACTGTACTTAAATATTTTTGATAGGGAAAGCGTTGGTTTGGAGAAAGTGGAGAAATACTGTCATTACCTACACCTATTAAACAGTCGTGGAATTTCAGACTAAATATAAGGAAGGAATCTTTAAATCCATTACTTAAGACCATATACAGAAAGGTAACCAACAACAATTTATTTGTAATTATGGTTAAAATTCTAATATCAATTATAACTGATGTTTTTGTGCTATTGATTTATCCTTTAAAAATACTACATCTACTAATATGTCTAAATTATGATGAAATGTTAAATAGCCCTTAAAATTATAGTTTCAAGGCATATTTAATGATATGGGGAAATGCTCGAAATAAAATGTGAAGTAAAAAAAGCAGAATGCAAAATTATATATGATCTTAATTTTACAAAAATAATAAATGAATGATACTAAATGTAACCACTGTTATAACTTCCACCACTATAGATTACTCTTGTCTGTTAGTTTTACCTATTTTGTATGAATCGAATAATACAATAGGTATGCTATATTGTCGTGTACAGCAATAGCTTGTTCATTTCTGTTGTATAGAACTCCCTGGTATGAAAAATACATTTATTGATTAACCATTCTTCTGTTGATGGATATAAGTTACATCCAGTTGTTGGCTATTACTAATAAGACTACCATGAAATTTTATACATCTTCTGATAACTGTGGGGTATATGCATTTTCTGTGGGGTATATATCTGAGTAGAAATGCTGGGTTATCAGTTTGTATGTGTTTAGTTTTACTATATAGTGCCAAACGATTTTCTAAAATGGTTGTACAAAACTATACACAAACTAAGAAGTGTGTGAGTGTTCAGCTGCTTTATATTCCTGCCAACATTTGGTATTACCTGTCTTTTAAATCATAGCCATTCTGGTGTATGTAAGTGGAACTTATTCAAGTTTTAATCTGCGTTTCCCTGATGACTAATGAAACTGAACACCTTTTTATGTCTGTTGGCTATTAGGACAGCCTCTTTTTTGAAAGCTTGGTTAAGACTTTTACCCATTTTTTTCTTATTGGATTGTCTGCTTTTTCTTATTGATGTATTGATTTCCAGATATGAGCCCTCAAATAATCTACTCTATGGCTAATCTTCTCACTGTATTAGTCCATTCTCACACTGCTATAAAGAAATACTTGAAACGGGGTAGTTTATAAAGAAGAGACGTTGAATTGGCTCACAGTTCTACAGGCTGTACAGGAAGCATGATGTTGGCATCTGCTCGGCTTCTGGGGAGGCCCCAAGAAACCTTTGGCCTCAGGAAACTTGCAATCATGATGGAGGGCAAAGAGGGATCTGGCACTTCACAATGCCAGAGTAGGAAGAAGAGAGAGAAAAGGGGAGGTGCCACACACTTTTATTTATTTCTTTTTATTTTATTTTATTTTATTTATTTATTTTTTTTTTAGAAAGAAAGAAAAAAAATGAAGAAGAGGAAGAAAAAGGAAGAGAAAGAGAGAGAGAATGGGAGTATTGCTTTCTTGCCCAGGCTAGAATGCAGTTTAGTCATGGGTATTGAAAACCTCTTTTATACCAATAATTATACTTGATGTAGACAGGAAGGAATAAGGAAGAAAATAACAAACAAGCAGCCAACCAATATTTCATTTAAACCTATGAAATGCTATGTGATTACTGAGGAGTGATTTACTTCCAATTATGTAGTCGCTTTTGGAATAGGTGTGAGGTGGTAATGTATGTTTTGTGTATTTGAAGTGGAGAGTTCTATAAATGTTTATTAAGTTTACTTGTTCCGGTTCTGAGTTCAAGTCCTGGATGTCCTTGTTAATTTTCTGTCTCGTTGATCTATAAAATCATTAGCTCTTCTTGTTACATTGATAGTTTTGCCATTATGTAATATCCTTCTTTGCCTCTTTTGCTCTTTGTTACTTTAAAGTCTACTTTATCAGAGGCGAGAATTGCATCTCCTGCTCTTTATTTATTTGTTTATTTTTACTCTCTGTTTGGTTGATAAATCTTCCTCCTTCTCTTTGTTTTGAGTCTTTGTGTATCGTTGCATGTGAGATGGGTCTGGATGCAGCACACCGATGGATTTTGGCTTTTTATCCAATTAGAATATATATAAGTTTATGTCAGGGGCCGGTGAGAATGGCCCGTCTGCCGGGGTCTCTTGACCTGCAAGAGGGTCCCAATACCTGGAAGAGAGAGTGCGCGGAAGAAAAGAAAAGACAGAACAGGCTGGAGTCTGGAGGGCTGGCCAGGCAATTCCCAATTAGCAATGCCTAAAACCAGCAACTTTATTGTACACAGAGTTAGTATATATATCTTTTCCTACCTCACTTACAGGAACATTCTTTGCCCCACCTCATTTACATAAGCATTCTTAGTCCCATCTCAATTATCAGAACAGATGCCATTATCTTAATAAAGGGAAGAGAGAGCCATCCAGCTACAAGCTTAGGCAGCAGAAAACACACAATGGGTACAATCAAGTCATGCAGGTGGGTCTCATTATCAGGGTGAGGAAACCTATAGTTAAAATGTTAATGATCTATGCAAGTCATCAGAGAGGCGATAGACCCATTAACTTTGCAAATAGCAGTCACAGGAACAAGCACGGGACCCATCAATAGAGGGTAAACAAAGTCATAAAACTAGCCCAGAGCAGGTACTTCAAGAAACAATGCCTAGTAAAACCACACAGCCTTCACCCAGCCTTTAGGTCAGTGGACCAGAAATAGACTTCTGCAAATTCAAACTTCTATTAAATCTCTCTTTCACTGATCTCGACTGCCTCCAGGGGGTGGGAAACGTGTCTGGGCTCAAGCTCCATTATGGCGGAGACACTGAGTGGTCTCGACGCTGGAGTGATCCCCACAAGTTTAATACTGGCATTTGATGCTAGCTGACTGTTTTGCCCATTAGTTAGTGTAAAATTTTCATTGTGTTAATGCTCTTTGCTTTTCGATATATTTTTGGAAAGGCTGGTATTGGTTGTTCCTTTATATGTATAGTGCTTCTTTCAGAAGCTCTTGTAAAGCAGGCCTGGTGGTGGTGAAATCTCTAGGTACTTGTTTGTTTGCAAAAGATTTAATTTTTCCTTCACTTATAAAGCTTAGTTTGGCTGGATAGGAAATTCTGGGTTGAAAGTTCTTTTCTTTAAGGATGTTAAATATTGGTCCCCACTCTCTTCTGGCTTGTAGGGTTTCTGCTGAGAGATCTGCTGTAAGTCTGATAGGTTTCCCTTTATGGGTAACCTGACCTTTCTCTCTGGCTGCCCTTAGTATTTTCTCCTTCATTTCAACCCTAATAAATCTGGCAATTATGTGCCTTGGGGTTGGTCTTCTTGAAGAATATCTTTGTGGTGTTCTCTGTATTACCTGGAGTTGAATATTACCCTGCCTTGCCAGGTTGGGAAAGTTTTCCTGAATGATATCCTGAAGAGTATTTTCCAACTTGGATTCATTCTCTTCGTCACATTCAGGTACACCTATCAAACATAAATTAGGTCTTTTCACATAGTCCCATATTTCCTGGAGACTTTGCTCATTCCTTTTTATCCTTTTTTCTTCAATCTTGTCTTCTCGTTTCATTTCACTGAGCTGGTCCTCGACTTCTGATATCCTTTCTTCTGCTTGATCAATTTGACTGTTTAAACTTGTGCATACTTCGCGAAGTTCTCGTGTTGTGTTTTTCAGCTCCATCAATTCACTTATATTCCTCTCTAAATTGTCCATTCTCATTAACATTTCGTCTAACCTTTTTTCAAGATTCTTAGTTTCTTTGCATTGGGTTAGAACAAGTTCTTTTAATTCACAGAAGTTTCTTATCACCCACCTTTTGAAACCTGCTTCTGTTACTGGAACACACTCGTTCTCCATTAAGCCTTGTTCCGTTACTGATGAGGAATTGTGATCCCCTGTAGAGGGAGAGGCATTCTGATTTTGAGTATTCTCTGCCTTTTTAGGCTGGTTTCTTCCCTTCATTATATATTTATCCCTCTGTCATCTTTGTAATTACCGACTTTCTAACTAGGTCTCTGAGCGGACGTCCAACTTGTTGATTCCCAGCGCCGAAATCTGAGCAATCCACTGCGCCGGACAAAACAGCGGTGTTAAGATTGATGGTGCTTTTCTGCCCAGGAATCTCTGGACTCTGCACCAAGAACTGCCGCGCTAAGGCGCCAGCAAAACTGCCGCGCCGGCCACAAGAGTAGCCCTGGCGACCTGTGGGGCTCCTCCGCTGGGAATCTCTTGGTCCATGAGCAACAAATATTCATCTGAAAGTGTGGCATCCTTTCGTTCTCTGCGCTTTCAGTGGGAACTACGAGCCCGAGCTGCTAGTGATCAGCCATCTTGAATCTCTCTACCCTTATTTTATTTTTTTATTGCATTTTAGGTTTTGGGGTACATGTGAAGAACATGCAAGATTGTTGCATAGGTACACACATGGCAGCATGATTTGCTGCCTTCCTCCCCTTCACCTATATCTGGCATTTCTCCCCATGCTCTCTCTCCCCAACTCCTCACCCCCCGCTGTCCCTCCCCTATTTGCCCCCAACAGACCCCAGTGTGTGATGCTCCCCTCCCTGTGTCCATGTGTTCTCATTGTTCAACATCTGCCTATGAGTGAGAACATGCGGTGTTTGATTTTCTGTTCTTGTGTCAGTTTGCTGAGAATGATGGTTTCCAGGTTCATCCATGTCCCTACAAAGGACACAAACTCATCGTTTTTGATGGCTGCATAATATTCCATGGTGTATATGTGCCACATTTTCCCTGTCCAGTCTATCATCAATGGGCATTTGGGTTGGTTCCAGGTCTTTGCTATTGTAAACAGTGCTGCAATGAACATTCGTGTGCATGTGTCCTTATAGCAGAACAATTTATAATCCTTTGGATATATACCCAGTAATGGGATTGCTGGGTCAAATGGAATTTCTATTTCTAGGTCCTTGAGGAATCGCCACACTGTCTTCCACAATGGTTGAAGTAATTTACACTCCCACCAACAGTGTAAAAGTGTTCCTATTTCTCCACATGCTCTCCAGCATCTGTTGTTTCCAGATTTTTTAATGATCGCCATTCTAACTGGCGTGAGATGGTATCTCAATGTAGTTTTGATTTGCATTTCTCTAATGACCAGTGATGATGAGCATTTTTTCATATGTTTGTTGGCCTCATGTATGTCTTCTTCTGTAAGTGTCTGTTCATATCCTTCACCCATTTTTGAATGGGCTTGTTTGTTTTTTTCTTGTAAATCAGTTTTAGTTCTTTGTAAATTCTGGATATCAGCCCTTTGTCAGATGGGTAGACTGCAAAATTTTTTTCCCATTCTGTTGGTTGCCTATTCACTCTAATGACTGTTTCTTTTGCCGTGCAGAAGCTGTGGAGTTTGATTAGGTCCCATTTGTCTATTTTGGCTTTTGTTGCCAATGCTTTTGGTGTTTTGGTCATGAAGTCCTTGCCTACGCCTATGTCCTGAATGGTTTTGCCTAGAATTTCTTCTAGGGTTTTTATGGTGTTAGGTTTTATGTTTAAGTCTTTAATCCATCTGGAGTTAATTTTAGTGTAAGGTGTCAGGAAGGGGTCCAGTTTCTGCTTTCTGCCCATGGCTAGCCAGTTTTCCCAACACCACTTATTAAACAGGGAATCCTTTCCCCATTGCTTGTTTTTGTGAGGTTTGTCAAAGATCAGATGGTTGTAGATATGTTGTGTTGCCTCCGAGGCCTTTGTTCTGTTCCATTGGTCTATATCTCTGTTTTGGTACCAGTACCATGCTGTTTTGATTACTGTAGCCTTGTAGTATAGTTTGAAGTCCAGTAGTGTGATGCCTCCTGCTTTGTTCTTTTTGCTTAGAATTGACTTGGCTATGCAGGCTCTCTTTTGGTTCCATATGAAGTTTAAGGTGTTTTTTTCCAGTTCTGTGAAGAAGGTCATTGGTAGCTTGATGGGGATAGCATTGAATCTGTAAATTATTTTGGGTAGTATGGCCATTTTCATGATATTGATTCTTCCTAACCATGAACATGGAATGTTTCTCCATCTGTTTGTGTCCTCTCTTATTTTGTTGAGCAGTGGCTTGTAGTTCTCCTTGAAGAGGTTCTTTACATTCCTTGTTACTTGTATACCTAGGTATTTTATTCTCTTTGTAGCAATTGTGAATGGCAGTTCGTTCTTGATTTGGCTCTCTTTAAGTCTGTTATTGGTGTATAGGAATGCTTGTGATTTTTGCACATTGATTTTGTATCCTGAGACTTTGCTGTAGTTGCTTATCAGTTACAGGAGATTTGGGGCTGAGACAATAGGGTCTTCTAGATATACAATCATGTTGTCTGCAAATAGAGACAATTTGACTTCCTCCTTTCCTATTTGAATACCCTTTATTTCTTTTTCTTGCCTGGTTGCTCTGGCTAGAACTTCCAATACTATATTGAATAGGAGTGGTTAGAGAGGGCATCCTTGTCTAGTGCCAGATTTCAAAGGGAATGCTTCCAGTTTTTGCCCATTCAGTATGATATTGGCTGTTGGTTTGTCATAAATAGCTTTTATTATTTTGAGATATGTTCCATCAATTCCTAGTTTATTGAGGGTTTTTAGCATAAAGGGCTGTTAAATTTTGTCAAAGGCCTTCTCTGCATCAATTGAGATAATCATGTGGTTTTTGTCTTTGGTTCTGTTTATGTGGTGAATTATGTTTATAGACTTGCATATGCTGAACCAGCCTTGCATCCCCAGGATGAAGCCTACTTGATCATGGTGGATAAGCTTTTTGATGTGCTGTTGCAATCGGTTTGCCAGTCTTTCATTGAAGATTTTTGCATCTATGTTCATCTTGGATATTGGCCTGAAGTTTTCTTTTCTTGTTGAGTCTCTGCCAGGTTTTGGTATCAGGATGATGTTGGTCTCATAAAATGATTTGGGAAGGATTCCCTCCTTTTGGATTGTTTGGAATAGTTTCAGAAGGAATGGTACCAGCTCCTCTTTGTATGTCTGGTAGAATTCGGCTGTGAACCCATCTGGACCTGGGCTTTTTTTGGGTGGTTGTCTTTTAATTGCTGCCTCAACTTCACACCTTGTTATTGGTCTATTCAGGGTTTCAGCTTCTTCCTGGTTTAGGCTTGGGAGGATGCAAGTGTCCAGGAATTTATCCATTCTTCCAGGTTTACTAGTTTATGTGCGTAGAGTTGTTTGTAATAATCTCTGATGATGGTTTGTATTTCTGTGGAATCTGTGGTGATATCTACTTTATCGTTTTTTATTGCATCTATTTGATTATTCTCTCTTTTCTTTTTTATTAATCTGGCTAGTGGTTTATCTATTTTGTTGATCTTTTTGAAAAACCAGCTCCTGGATTTATTGATTTTTCTGAAGGGTTTTGTATCTCTATCTCCTTCAGTTCTGCTCTGATCTTAGTTATTTCTTGTCTTCAGCTAGGTTTTGAGTTTTTTTTATCTTGCTCCTCTAACTCTTTCAATTTTGACAATAGAGTGTCGATTTTAGATCTTTCCTTGCTTCTCATGTGGGCGTTTATTGCTATATATTTTCCTCTAGACACTGCTTTAAATGTGTCCCAGAGATTCTGGTATGTTGTGTCTTCGTTATCATTGGTTTCAAAGAACATCTTTATTTCTGCCTTCATTTCGTTGTTTATCCAGTCAACATTCAAGAGCCAGATGTTCAGTTTCCATGAAGCTGTGCGGTTCTGAGTTAGTTTCTCAATTCTGAGTTCTAACTTGATTGCACTGTGGTCTGAGAGACTGTTTGTTGTGATTTCCTTTCTTTTGCATTTGCTGAGGAGTGATTTACTTCCAATTATGTGGTCAGTTTTAGAGTAGGTGTGATGTAGTACTGAGAAGAATGTATATTCTGTAGATTCGAGGTGGAGAGTTCTGTAAATGTCTATTAGGTTTGCTTGTTCCAGGTCTGAGTTCAAGTCCTGGATATCCTTGTTAATTTTCTGTCTCATTGATCTGTCTAATATTGACAATGGGGTGTTAAAGTCTCCCACTATTATTGTGTGGGAGTCTAAGTCTCTTTGTAAGTCATTAAGAACTTGCTTTATGTATCTGGGTGCTCCTGTATTGGGTGCATATATATTTAGGATCGTTAGCTCTTCTTGTTGGATTGATCCTTTTACCATTATGTAATGTCCTTCTTTGTCTCTTTTGATCTTTGTTGGTTTAAAGTCTATTTTATCAGAGACTAGGATTGCAACTCCTGCTTTTTTTTTGCTCTCCATTTGCTTGGTAAATCTTCCTCCACCACTTTGTTTTGATTCTATGTGTATCCTTGCCTATGAGATGGGTTTCCCGATGGGTTTTGTCTTTTTAACCAATTTGCCAGTCTGTGTCTTTTGATTGGGTCATTTAGCCCATTTACATTTAGGATTAATATTGTTATGTTTGAATTTGATCTTGCCATTTTGATGCTAGCTGGCTGCTTTGCCCATTGGTTGATGCAGTTTCTTCATTGTGTTGATGCTCTTTACCATTTGGTATGTTTTTGGAGTGACTGGAACTGGTCTTTCCTTTCTATGTTTAGTGCCTCTTTCAGGAGCTCTTGTAAAGCAGGTCTGGTGGTGATGAAATCTCTGAGTACTTGCTTGTTCATAAAGGATTTTATTTTTCCTTCACTTATGAAGCTTAGTTTGGCTGGATATCAAATTCTGGGTTGAAAGTTCTTTTCTTTAAGGATGTTGAATATTGGCCCCCACTCTCTTTTGGCTTGTAGGGTTTCTGCTGAGACATCTGCTGTGAGTCTGATGGGCTTCCCTTTGCGGGTAACCCAACCTTTCTCTCTGGCTGCCCTTAGCATTTTCTCCTTCATTTCAACCCTGGTGAATGTGAAGATTATGTGCCTTGGGGTTGCTCTTCTTGAGGGATATCTTTGTGGATTTCTCTGTATTTCCTGGACTTGAATATTGGCCTGCCTTGCTAGGTTGAGGAAGTTTTCCTGGATAATATCCTGAAGAGTATTTTTCAGCTTGGATTCATTCTCTCTGTCACATTCAGATACACCTTTCAAACATAGATTATATCTTTTCACATAGTCCCATATTTCTTGGAGACTTTGTTCATTCCTTTTTACTGTTTTTTCTCTAATCTTGCCTTCTCATTTTATTTCACTGAGTTGATCTTCAACCTCTGATATCCTTTCTTCTGCTTGGTCAGTTCGGCTGTTGAAACTTTTGTATGCTTCGCGAAGTTCTCGTGTTGTGTTTTTCAGCTCCATCAATTCACTTATATTCCTCTCTAAGTTGTTTATTCTCATTAGCATTTTGTCAAATCTTTTTTCAACGTTCTTAGTTTCTTTGTATTGGGTTAGAACATGTTATTTTAGCTCAGAGAAGTTTCTTATTACCCACTATCTGAAGTCTGATTCTGTCAATTCATCACACTCATTCTCCATCTAGCCTTGTTCCCTTGCTGGTGAGTAGTTGTGATCCCTTGTAGTAGGAGAGGCGTTCTGGTTTCGGGTGTTTTCATCCTTTTTATGCTGGTTTCTTCCCATCTTTGTGGATTTATCCACCTGTCGTCTTTGTAGTTGTTGACTTTCAGATTGGGTCTCTGAGTGGATGTCCTGTTTGTTGATGATGAAGTTATTTCTTTTTGTTTCTTAGTTTTCCTTTTAACATTCAGGCCCCTCTGCTGTAGGACTGCTGAGGTCCACTCCAGGCCCTGCTTGCCTGGGGATCACCTGCAGTGGCTGCAGAACAGTAAGGGTTGCTGCCAGTTTCTTCTTCTGCTATCTTTGTCCCAGAAGGATACCTGCCAGATGTCACTCTGAGCTCTCCTTTATGAGGTGACTCTTTGGATATACGGGGGTCGGGGAGCTGCTTGAGGAGACATTCTGTCCTTTATAGGAGCTCAAGTGCTGAGCTGTGAGCTCCATCATTCATTCAGAGCTGCTGAGCAGGTACATTTAAGTCTGCTGCAGTGGAACTCATTAACCACCCCCTTTTTTTCCTTCCCCAGGTGCTCTGTCCCAGGGAGTTAGGGCTTTATTTATGAGTTTCTGTTGTGCTGCTTCCTTTTTTCTGGGCTGACCTGCCCAGCAAGGAGGCAGCCTAGTCACTGTCTGCCTGCAGAGGCTTTGCTGAGCTGCTGTGGGCTCTGCCCAACTGCCGTGTGAACTTTCCTGCAGTCCTGTTTATGTGGGTATAGTTAGAACTGCCTCAGCAATGGTGGCCCACCTGTGTAACGGCAGACTTTCTCTGTAATGGCGGGCTGCCTCAGCAATGGCAGACTCCGTAGTGGTGGACTGCCTCGGTAATGGCGGATGCCCCTCTCCCACAGAGCTGGACCATCCCAGGTTCAGCTGTGCTTGCTGTGAAACTCTTAATCCAGAGCGTTTCAGATTGCTTTTTTTTTGTGGGGCTGGGACCAGCCGAGCATGATCACCTGGCTCCCTGCCTCAGAGCCCTTTTTTTTTTTTTTTTTTTTTAGTTGAACAGGCAACTCTGTCACCCAGGTGTTCCAGTCACCTGTTGAAAAGGCACTAGAATCTGTGTGATTTCCCGTATGGTGACCCACTGTGCCGGCTGAAACAGCCACGCTGAGATTTGTGGTGCTTTTTTGCCCAGGAATCTCCTGGCCTGGCTCCCTGTTTCAGTCCCCTTTTTTATCAGTTGAATGAATGACTCTGTCTCCCAGGAGCTCTACTCGCCAGCTAAAATGGTGCCCAGACCCATGTATTTTGTGCAGAGACCCGTGGCGCAAGCCAAAACAGCCGCGCCGGCCAAAACAGCCATGCCGGCCAAATCAGCTGCACTGGCGACCCATGGGGCTCCTCGGCCTTGGAATCTCCTTGTCTGTGAGCAATAAAAATCTGTCTGGAAATGCAGCATCCACTCACCCTCCGTGCTTTCACTTGGAGCTGCAATCCTGAGCTGCTCCTAATCGGCCATCTTGGATCCGTCCCCCCAGAAAGCGTTTATAACATTGTTCTTGGCAATGGTTTCCTGGATATGACACCAAAAGCATAGACAATAACACAAAAATAGAGAACTGAGATTACAACAAACTAAAATGCATCTGTTGCAGCAAAGGAAACAAGCACCAGGGAGAGAAGGCAATCTATGGGATGGGAGAAAATATTTGCAAACCATACATCTCATAAGAGGTTGAAATTCAAAATATATAAGGAACTTCAACAACTCAGTGACAAGAAAACAGCCCAATTTAAAAAATGGGAAAAGGACTTGAACAGACATTTCTCCCCCCCAAAAAAGGCCCAAAACACATACAAATGGCCAACAGACATATAAAATATGCCTAACATCACTAATTGTCAGGGAAATGCAAATCCAAACCACAATGATATATCACCTCATACCTGTTAGAATGGTCATTATTTTTTAAAATCTCAAAAACTCACAAGTGTTGACAACAATATGGAGAAATTGGAATCCTTGTATACTGTTGGTGGGAGTGTAAAATGGTGTGACCACTATGGAAAGTGGTATGGAGTTCCTCAGCAAATTTAAAATAGAACTGGAATATGATCCAGCAATCTCACTTCTGGGTATTTATCTAGAAAAATTGAAGTCAAGATTTTCAAGAGATATTTGCATTCCCAGGTTCATTGCAACATTTTTCACAGTAGCCAAGAGGTGGAAACAGCCTAGCTGTTCATTGACAGTTGAATAAAGAAAATGTGGTGTATCTACATGAAATGGAATATTATTTAGCCATAAATAACAAATCTTGTCATATGCTGAAACATGGATGAAGCTTGAAGATGTTATACTAAAGGAAATAAGTCAGTCACAGAAGAACAAATTGTGCGTGATTCTGCTTATATGAGGTATCCGAAGTAGTCAGCCTCATAGAAGCAGAAGGTAGAATGGTGGTTACCAGGCACTTGGGGGAAAGGGAAATAGGGAGTTGCTGTTCAAAGGATATAGAGTTTCAGTCATACAAGATGAAAAAGCTCTGGAGATCTATGGTACAACATTATACTTATAGTTAATAGTGCTGTATCGTAAACTTAAACATTTGTTGAGGGTAGATCTAATGCTTTGCATTTTTTACCACAAAAAAGAGGCCATTCAGATTTTCTATTTTCTCTAATTTGTCTTCTACTTTTGCTGTTTTTAAAAATTCTTTTTTCTCTCTGAGTTTTAGTTTGTATATATTCTATTGACCTGTCTTGCCATTCACTTACATAATTTTCTGTCATATTTTATCTCCAGTTAAATCTGTCTGTGATAGCATTAAGGGGTAGGGCTTGCAAGTGGTGATTAGGCCATTAAGGCTCCTCCTCCATTGTCAATGGGATTAGGTGCCCTTAAAAAGCGGCTTTTGCTCTTCCACCATCTGCCATGTGGGGACACAGCATTCCTCCCTTCCAGTGGACAAAGCAAAAAGTTCCACACTAGACATGAAATATGGGTGTCTTGATCTTGGACTTCCCATCCTCTAGAACTGAGAAATAAATTTCCATTCTTTATAATTTACCTAGTCTCAGGTACTCTGTTATAGCAGCACAAATTGACTAAGACAGTAGCATCTTTAACAGATGATGTTCTAGATTTTGTGTCAGACAAATGCCTTTACCTGCCTTTCTCTTCTATCCTTTTCACATTTTTCGTGTTGCCCAGCCAGCCTTGAAGGAAAAGCTGATTGGCAGTCTCTCACCAGAATAAATATAAGGGCAACCAAAGTAGATATAATAGTTGCATGTGTATCAGTCCTGTCTTCGCTGCTGCCTCTTCCAGGTGCTTTAACAGCTTGTTTTGTCTCTACTCTCCCAGGTACCCTATTTGCCTCCTATTTGCTGATAAGTTTCATCTGACCATTTGACTATGGCCTTCCCTCTACTCCCATTTCTAGCACTCTTTTTTTATATTTACATAGATTTTATATATGTCAACCAGCTTGGATGTTTTTGTGCTTTTATGTAGCCTTTGATTCATTGTTGCCCAAATCTTTATGCTTTTGGTATAACACACTTACCTACCTAGTTCCAGAAGCCTATTTAACTCACTTGGTGAGGTGCTGCTTATAACCAGTGTGTCAGGGAGTTTGCTACTTCCCAAGAGAATTCATTCTAATGTTGGACTGTTTTTTTTTTTTTTTTGAGATGGAGTTTTGCTCTTTTTGCCCAGGCTGGAGTGCAATGGTGCAGTCTTGGCTCACTACAACCTCTGCCTCCTGGGTTCAAGTGATTTTCCTGCCTCAGCCTCCCAAGTAGCTGGGATTACAGGTGTGCACCACCACTCCTGGCTAATTTTTGTATTTTTAATAGAGACAGGGTTTCACCATGTTGGTCAGGCTGGTCTCAAACTCCTGATCTCAGGTGATCTACCTGCCTTGGCCTCCCAAAGTGCTGGGATTAGGATTAGAACTGTCCGCTGGGTGAGCTACTGCACCCAGCGGACAGTTCTAATTGTTCATTGTTTTCTGTTTTTAAAGTCTATCTCTGGATCACTTCTACTTATTTGACCTTGTTTGGCCATAGGGAACACATAAAGTACTTCACCTAGGTGACAGTGCCTCAAATATTTGAAGCCTATAGTCGCTTCCACCTTTAGTTTTTGCTCTCCAGTCTAAATTGCCTCCTTTGGTTGTTGTTAGATATTCCACCGCCTCATTTACCATCCTCTAGCTTCTTAGCACTGTAGTCAGTAGGTGCTGAAGAGGATAGGACCAAGGGCAGAGGCTTGTATCACTCCAATAGAAATCCAGAGCAACTGAGCAACACAGTTATTCAGCCAATGCTGGACCTGCTTAACAAGACAGGCTTCTCTAGCTTAGGAACTTTAATTTTCAAAAGTTCCTTTATAATTTTGTTGTTTTAAACTCAAAATGATTTTTTCCTTGGTGTTTTCTTTCCTGTTTAATGATCAATTTACCAACTTACTACCAATTGACTAAATCTCTCAGGTGAAATCAAGAGCAGGTTTCCCTTTTTATGGGTTGGCTCTTACATAGAGAACAAAGACTTACCAGGCATAAACAAGCTTTATGGCTGTGTCTCTGCCTCCCTGAAACCCAGTGAGGAAAAAGGAAAGGTTCCTAACTCAGGAAAAAATAGGGAGGCAGAGATGTAGGCACTGTACAGATGACTTTCAGTCCTAGAGGAACATTGGGTCTGCCGCACCAGGTTAGAGGGGAGACAACATTTTTTTCTTCTTTAGTGTAACAGCAGGTGTAACAGCAATGGCAGACTGGAGAGCGTATCCTATTACACCAGAATGATCCAGAGAGTGGGCTCAGTGTGCTTCTATTTGGGTTGATGCATTCCTGGCTTTTATCTTGAGTGGCTAGGCATTGATGAATCAAGCTGCATATTCTAAATAACTTACCAACCCTCGCAAATTGCATCACTAAAAGCCAGTGATACTGAGCACATGTGTATTCAGACATGTGCATAACTTCAAAAGAGTAGACTAAAAAAAAGTTTTTTGTTTTTTTTTGTTGAGACAGAGGCTCGCTCTGTTGCCCAGGCTGGAGTGCAATGGTGCCATCTTGCCTCATTGCAAACTCCACCTCCCGGGTTCTAGCAATTTTCCTGCCTCAGCCTCTTGAGTAGCGAGGATTACAGGTGCCCACCACTACGCCTGGCTAATTTTTGTATTTTTAGTAGAAACGGGGTTTTGTCATGTTGGCCAGGCTGATCTTGAACTCCTTACCTCAGGTGATCCACCTGCCTTGGCCTCCTAAAGTTCTAGGGTTACAAGTGTGAGACTATTCTTTCACTTTCTTAATAAATTTGCTTTTACTTAAAAAAAAATGGTTGGCTGGGTACAGTGGCTCACGCCTGTAATCCCAGCACTTTGAGAGGCCGAGGTGGGTGGATCACAAGGTCAGGAGATTGAGATCATCCTGGCCAACGTGGCAAAACCCTGTCTTTACTAAAAATACAAAAATTAGCCAGGTGTGGTGGCACACGCTTGTAATCCCGGCTACTTGGGAGGCTGAGGCAGGAGAATTGCTTGTACCAGGGAGGCAGAGGTTGCAGTGAGCCGAGATCGCACCACTGCAGTCTGGTGACAAAGCAAGACTCCATCTGAAAAAAAAAAGTGGACTAAAACAAATGAATCATCTTCCATATGATCTAAGGCCTATGGACTTCAGCTAATTTAAGGGCAATTGGGTATCCAAATGGAGACAATCTCATGTACAAAAACAGGTGCTCTTCTTACAACATAGAAATTTCTTAGAGGGCCCAGGCTCCTCAAGAGAATTTTCCAGAGGCTCATCAGTGTATTCATTTATAAACAATATTTGTTTGTTTGTTTTTTGTTTTGAGATGGAGTCTTGCTCTGTCACCCAGGCTAGAGTGCAGTGGCACTATCTTGGCTCACTGCAACCTCTGCCTCCCTGGTTCAAGTGATTCTCCTGCCTCAGCCTTCCCAGTAGCTGGGACTACAGGCGCCCACCACCATGCCCAGCTAATTTTTGTATTTTTAGTAGAGATGGGGTTTCACCATATTGACCAGGCTGATCTCGAAATCCTGACCCTGTGATCCACCTGCCCCGGCCTCCCAAAGTGCTGGGATTACAGGTGTGAGCCACCACACCCAGCCTAAACAATGTTTTAATAAGCAATTATTATTTAACTCTGGCCCACAGGTTCTAAACACCATTTGTTTTAGTGTTTCTGTAGGAAATTTTTGTTTGGTTTTATAAATTCAAAGTCCAACTTTCACTTTACCAGCACACAATAGTGAGACAGATGACAATAGTTAATAGCGCAATGATTAAAATGCTGTAATATAAATATATTTGATGAAATTAAGGTCTATAATCAATTTAAAGAAAAAGAATCAAATTATTATTTTTTTTTAGTTTTTCTATATCGATTTTCCTACAATGAAATGTTACTTTTATAAGGAAAAGTTACTTATAATTTCAAAAGAAATTGAATCAGATTAACATCGTGCACTTATTTTTCTTTAAAAGGCAGTAAAATGTGACCTGGGAAGCTCATTTATGAACAAAATAGAAGGTCCAAGGGAAATATACCAATTAGACCTCAACATTGTGGGTTTGCAATTCAGCCATCATCATCTCTTCAATCAAGAACAGGTATTATGTGCTAGGCTGCTCCAACTTTATGAATGTTTTCAGGACAGACAGCAACAGAATGTATCTCAGCTACTTTATGAGAAGGTGAGAATGGCTTTCATTATAGAGCTAAACATTTAGTATTGAAAGAGAAAAAATTCCTAGTGCAGAGCAAATTATCAGAACATTTTCTAAATATTTAAGTAGAACAATGGTTCAGTTTCAGTTTCTGTGAAAAGAAACTGTAGGAGTTGACTGGCTGGGGAGAAAGCTTTAAATATATCCTATGGGATATTTACCACAAATGGTTTACTAATCAATGGTATTCTTGATCCTATAACTCAAGAAGAGTATTTGAAATGATTATTACTGAAGAGAGCCATGTACCTGTTTTAAGTCTTGTAATGAAGTATTTTAATTAAAATATTAGAAATCTTGATACTCATTACAAACGTGAAGAGTCTTGGTCTGAAGATGATTAATCCAAATAGTAATCTAATGACATCATGATGTCATTATAAGGGTATATGGGTATATGGAGGGGTATATGAAGTCTGAAGAGAAATAGGAGTACCCACTGATTACTTTTACAGACTTGTGGTTCATTTAAACTCTCTGCTGGGTTTCTGATACATGAGCATTTTGTTAACTAGTGTTCTCTTGAGAAAGGTATTTTGATAGTATGTCTCATTCAACTAATGAATACATTCGAAATAAAATACACACTAAGGTATTTAATGAAACATTCAATACTGATGGAGTCACAAAGCCATCTCAATAAACTGGACATGAACTACACCTTCATAAATATCTGCTTTTTGTTTTTTGTTTTGTTTTTGAGACGGAGTCTTGCTCTGTTGCCCAGGATGGAGTGCAGTGGCATGATCTTGGTTCACTGCAACCTCTGCCTCCCAAGTTCAAGCGATTCTCCTGCCTCAACCTCCCTAGTAGTTGGAACTACAGGTGCCCACCACCACATGTGGCTAATTTTTCTATTTTTAGTAGAGACGGTGTTTCTTCATGTTGGCCAGGGTGATATCAAACTCCTGATCTCAGGTGATCTGCCTGCTTCAGTCTCCCAAGTGCTGGGATTACATGCATGAGCCACCATGCCCGGCCAATATCTGCGTTTTAAAATATATGTTTAAAACCCACAGGACTTAATCCATTTTTTTAAGTTTTTTGAGACAAAGTCTTACTCAGGATGCAATGCAGTGACTCAGTAATGGCTCACTGCAGCCTCAACCTCCCAGACTCACACTGGCCTCTCACTTCAGCCTCCCGAGTAGCTGGAACTACAGGTGTGCACCACCACATCCAGCTAATTTTTTTTTTTTTTTTTCATAGAGACAGGCTTTTGCCATGTTGTCCAGGTTGCTCTTGAACTCCTGGGATCAAGCAATTTGCCTGCCTCAGCCTCCTTAAATGTTGAGATTACAGGTGTGAGCCACCATGCCCAGCCAGGAGTTAATCTATTTGATTTGATATAGCAATTGTGTAGGAGAAAATAGATGAACACCCCATATTAGCAATATCAGAATAGTTCCTAAAGTAAATGTTGAATATTATTTTAGTGAAATATAGCCATTTTTTAAATGAATGAAGGAAACAACTCAGATTAAGATGCAGGTCATTTAAAAAGTGATTTGATTTACAGAGTACTACTTTACAGATTTTTTTTCCAACAATATTATAGAATCTTTAAAGTCTGATCTAGCAATATCAATTTTAGTTTATTAGAGTGCCATCTATTAAAGTATATATAGACTCTAGGTTTATGCTTCATGTATATGCATGGCTCTCTGCATAAAATGAAAACTTTTGGGATTATTATTTGCAACATGTTTTAGTATTATTATTGTATTAGGAGCCAAAGGTAATTTCTTAGCAGATTTTTACTTTTTTAAAATTTATTCTCTTATGTGAATATAAATATTTTCTCTGATCTCCCAGTAAATTGTAAAAAGATAACTGTGGTGGAAGTGTGCATAATCTTCTCTTCTGAGGTGGAGAAGAGCAGTGGGGAAGGGAAGAAAAGGCCAGGTGTGCAGAGCATGTCCATTGGTCTCCCACCAAAAGATTAATTTCTTAAACATGGATAATCTAGTCCCTGGGTGTGAAATGTATGGCTTTGCCTGTTCCTAGTGTTTTCAGACCAATTCATAGTGGAAGACTCATTGGCACCAAGGAGTTCTTAAACTGAAATATGCTCCTTTATATGAGTATGAATTCCATTTAAAGAACAAAGAGGGATGTTGCAGATAGTATGTGAGGAGAAAGGATGCTCAGCTCTGCTGACTTCTGCTCTTTTGCCCTCTAGCTTTAACAAAATTATACAGTAATACAGGAATATATTATCACTGGAAAAGATTAATTGTTGAAGTGTCAAGATGTGAAAGCCCTACTTCATTCTTCACCTCATGGTTCTCTTTTCCCTGTATTTCTATATGTATGTATGTATGCCATGATTATTTTTCACATAAATTGGACCTTACCATATGTATTATTTGGCAACTTGGTTTTTTTTTTTTTAGAGACAGCATCTTGTTAAATTGCCCAGGCTGGACTCAAATTCTTGGGCTCAAGCAATCCTCCCACCTCAGCCTCCCAAGTAGGCAAGACTATAGGTGTGCACCACTGTGCCCAGCTGGTTTTCTAAAATTAATACTCTATCTTGGAACTTTTTATTTATCACTATATATATATAAAGGTTCATAATATAGGTTTATTGTAATATATTTAATCACTCCCATCCAATGACGCTTAGGTCATTTCTTTATGATTAATAATGAAGCAGTGAATATCCTTGTACCTATATATTTGAGCACATATATGAAAACTTCTATAGGATAGATCCGTAGACGTGAAGTTGCCTGGTCAAAAGTAAGGGTATATGCAGTTTAAATTTTATAAGAAACTGATAAAATGCCTTTCCCAAATGTTTTTCCAATTTGAATTTCCACTGGCAAGACAGGACAGAGCTGAATTCCCAGAGCCTTCACCAATATTCAATATTTTTCTCTAGCTTTATCTTTAATTAATTCATGAGTTAAAAAAGAAAGTATATACATATATATTCTAGATGTAAGTCCATAAAAGTAGTATGTCTTTTAAATATGTTTTGTATATTTTTGTCCTATTCTGTTACTTGCTTTTGAACTTTATTTATTTTATATTTTGACAAACATTTTAAATTAAAAAAATTTCTTTTTTGGGAAAGATCTCACTCTGTCACCCACACTGGAGTGCAGTGTTGCAGTTATAACTCACTGTACCCTTCAAGTCCTGGGCTCAAGTGATGCTCTCACTCAGCCTCCCATGTAGCTGGGACTACAGGTACATGCCACCAACTCCCAGGTCATTTAAAAAGATTTTTTTAGATACAAGGTCCTGCTGTGTTGCCAGGATGGCCTTGAAATCTTGGCCTCAAGCAAATCTCCTACCTCAGCTTCCTGCGTTGTTGGGATTACAGGTGTGAGCCACTGACCTTGGCAAGAATTTTACATTTTTATAAGTTCAAATCTGTTAATCTTTTCCCTTGTGAATTTTAGATTTTTTTGTTGCTTCCTAACACCTTCTCTACCTCAAGTTTATCAATTAGCGTATTTTGGTTACACTTCACAGAAAACTTCATCTAAGTTACTTCAGACAATAAGGAAAAGGCATTACCTCCTATTGTCCAAGTTAGGGCAGCTCTAGGTTTGGTTAATTTGGTGTCTTGACAATATTATCAACAAGCCTTTTCTATCCTTCTCTTCATCTTCAGCAAGTCGACTTAGGGTTAGCTCCACTCATGGAAGCTAACCAAGTGGCTGCTCCAGCTCAAGGCATGCTGGCCAGACACACAATATGCAGCATAGTGTCTCACATTGAGAGCCTTCTCCAATCTCTCCTGCCCTGCAGCAGATTTCCTCTAATATCTCATTGACTAGAATTATTTCACATGATCATGCCTAAACCATTTATTGGCAAGAATAAAATTGCTGCAAATAGCTACACTAATCAGTTTACCTCAAAAACACATGGAAAATGATTGAGCAATTGAACAAAATTGGTGTTCTGCCAATGAAGAAAAATAATCCTTTAAGGGCAATGAATAGTGTCTGAAAGACCAAAATTATAAAGGCTTCATTTTATATATCCTTGTGGTATATATTATATATGTATTCGTGTATGTGTATACATATGGATGTGTGTATATATGTGTGTGTGTCAATGGCATGTGTGTATGTAACTTCTAGCCTTTTCTGTCTAGAGTTTATCTCTGTGTCTCAGGTGAGACTGGGCTCCAACTCCACTCCTTCTTCCAAAAGATTAGCCTAATATCCAAATACCATCATTTATTTCTCTATTGACTTAAAATACTAACTTTATCCTATACCAGCCATACATATTTATTAATATATAGGTTTGTTTGAGGACTGTCTGTTCCTTATATAATATATTGGTCTAGTTCTGTCCTGTTTCATTACCATATTTAATTATTAAATTATATATCATACATAATTAATTGTTAAATTATATATCGTAGGACAAGTGCCTCCTCGTTGTTCTTTTCTAGAATGTTTTTGGATACCCCATAGATTTTATCTTACATATGAGCCTTAGAATTAGCTTGTCACCTTCTATTTTTAGAACGCTGTTACCATCTTTATTGTGAGTGTGTTGTACTGTTACATTAATTTTGAAAGAAATTTGATCCTCATAAAAATGGAGTTTCCTCTTCCAGGAATGTAGTTTGTTTTCCTCTTTGTTTAGGTCTTCCAGTAAAAGTTTATATCAATTGACTCTAGGCTTGAAATTCCCACAAATTACCCCCAACTGTGACAGACTTCTCTTTTATGTGTTTTAGGGCCTAGTTTCCTCCAATTCTGTTGTTCTATGGATGTTACTGTTTTGTAGCTTCTTCAGCATATCTTGTTCTCTTGATTTTGTTTTTCTTGTTTTCCTATGTTATGCACTTATTCTTTCATGGAAGGACATAGATAAAGATAGTTATCAATATATGTATATAGATATGGATGTGATTATGGCAATGGATATGGATAAAGAGACATATATTTTTTATGTAACTATGGGATTTTAGGTGGAAGATAAGATTGATACCTATGCTCAATATGCCTTCTTGATCTAATGGCATTTCTTTATATCAATTGATTAATTGATAGTCTAGTAATGTTCAAAATACTAGATGTTATTAGATACTAAATTGATGTTTATTGCCTAAATAGATATTGAGGCTCTTCTCAGTTATTTCCCAAGGTGCTTATATAAAATATATTGTGGAAGATAAGCCAAGAATGCACACAAAGTTATACATTTGTTCTGCTGCCGCACATACCTTAACCTACAGGTGAGTTGGATTAATGGTAACAGGCAGATAAAATATACCAAAGAGCTCTTTTCTTTGTTATAGCTGAAAGCACTGACAGATGCTACCAAATTAGCAAATGAAAATTCAGAAATAAGCCAGCTGACCAGAAAATCTTTACAAGATTATAATTGGCAAATAAGGTAGGTTTTGAGCCATTCATGTTTATCAAGCATTCATTAAGTAACTTCTTTAGACAAAGTACTGCACTTGCTATGGAAGATAAAGAAAAGTACACAATTCCTACTTTTTAGGAGATTACAGGAATGGTTTCAATCTTTTTTAAGACCCATGTTTGTGTAAAAATATTTCACAGGGGTGCCACGTGAAAGTAGTTATAGTTTTAACATCCATTGATTTTTTTAAAACATTAAACAACTATGAGTTCATGAGTACTTTGAAATTGACTTGGATTATATTGGTCTGAAGTGTTAATATATATTTGAGAATTAGTGCACATTTTACATATGTGCAAGATAGATTATTAATTTAGTCTAAAGACAATATTTCATAAGCAGTAGATTTAAGGACCCCTGTAAAAAATATGGTCTACAAGTTGGGAGCCATCGGCTTATAGACTGGAAAGCAAAGTTATGAAGTATGAAATAACTGGAAAGGTAATTCCAAGACAAAACATATTCATGTGTCACAGAATCTCCAAAAGCAGGAACATTCACTGGAAGGTATTCGTAATCAGAAGACAACCTTCATTCAGATTTCTGACGTGAATTTATACTACTTATTTAGCCTAAACTCTCAGATTTAGAACTTAACTTAAAATAGTCCCAGATTGGCAGTGGCACCAAACAACTGGCAAATAAAATATTTATTTTTTTCTGGAAGAGCACACTTTTAATCCTAGTTCAGAGATTATTCAAAGATATAACATTCTAAGGAACATGAGCTTATAGTTTACAACCTCTTCTATCACACACACACAGACAGCATGAATAAGAGCCAGTAGAAATAATAGAAGACTCATACAAGCGAAAGCTTAAGATAATAGAATTATCAAATACAGAAAATAACATAACTTTGTTTAATATGATTTAAAAATAAATGACAAGCTTGAAAATGTGATCTACAAACAAGATATAGTAAATTACTGAGTACTTCTTGAGCTATTTTTATATAAGAAGAACCAAAGAGAATTTATAGAAATGAAAAACATAAAATGAACATTTAAACATTCAGTGGAAGCAGTTTCTAAGAAGATGGAAGAGGAAGAAGCACCAGGAATTCATCTCCCTACCTAGACAACAGTTGTACTGGCAGAGAATCCGTCTGATGTAACTACAGTTGTCCCTCAGTATCTGCAAGGGATTAGTTTCAGGACCTCCTACAGACACCAAAATTCATGGATATTCAAATCTCTTGTATAAAATGGCATAGTATTTGCATATAACCTATGCATATCCTCCCATATACTTTAAATCATTTCTAGATTACTTGTAATACCCACCACAGTGTAAATGCTATTACATAGTTGTTCTACTGTATTTGTTTATTTACGTCATTTTTTAACTCTTGTTATTTTTATCGGCTTTTTAAAAACTGTTTTAAATCTGAGATTGGTTAATCTGAAGATGCAGAACTCATGGATATGAAAAGCCTGTATTTTGGAACTCTGGAGTCTATTGAAGGCTTGCAACATCCAGAGGAAGGCTTGGGTGGTAAACTGGAGTTAATTTTGGTCAATGTCAGCTTTTAGCACAGTATCAGCTATTCCCCCACCCCTTCCCCTCAGCCCCATGGCAGGCAGCTGTGCACATGTTACTGGAGTAACCCACACACAGTTTTCAGGAGCCAAGGTAAGCAAAAAAGGACCTTCTGCTACAAATACTGGGGACCTGTGCTCTGATCACTGCTTACTTCTAATCACAGAGGTGCAGTGAGAGCGGAACCATTATTGTTGCACTTTTCCCCATTGTTGAAAGCCCCTCTATCTTAGATGAAGTGACTTCCAGGGGATTGAAAAGGCTGGTGCCCCTTCTCCTCCCCTTCATTTTTCCTTTTTCCTCTTTTGGGAGCCAGATATTAAAGACTAGGACATTTAAAGGCAACTGCATATACAGGGAAAATTAGAAAGTGACCATGCATGCCCAGGGAAAGGCAAAGACTCAGAAAAGAACTGAGAGGACCCTATGTTTATACCTTAGACTGATCCTGGGCACAGAGACAGCTGACAATGATTTTTCTAAAAAATAGCAATAACAAGCTGGGCATGGTGGCTCACACCTGTAATCCCAGCACTTTGGGAGGCCAAGGCAGGCAGATCATGAGGTCAAGAGATCAAGACCATTCTGGCCAATATGGTAAAACCCTGTCTTTACTAAAAATAGAAAAAAAATTAGCTGAATGTGGTGGTACATGCTTGTAGTCCCAGCTATTCTGGAGGCTGAGGTGGAAGAATCACTTGAACTGAGAGGTGGAGGTTGCAGAGAGCCTAGATTGTGCCACTACACTCCAGCCTGGTGGCAGAGTGAGACTTTGTCTCAAAAATAATAAATAAACAAATAAAAATAAAAATAACAAAAATACAGCAAGTCCTGGGAAAAGAGGACAAAGTTATTTCTAGAGTTACCACATTATTAGTTTCAAATATCCAGTTTTCAACAACAAAAAAACCACAAAGTCATACAAAGAAACAGGAAAGTATGGACAACTCAAAGGAAAAGAATAAATCAACAGAAACTGTGTCAGAAAAAACCTACTAGATAAAGACCTACTAGATAAAGACTTTAAAACAACTGTCTTAAAGATGCTCAAAGAACTAAAGAAAGATGTCAAGAAAGTCAAGAAAACCATACATTAAACCATGCATACACAAAATAGGCCAGGTGTGTTGGCTACAAGCCTGTAATCCCAACACTCTGAGAGGCTGAGGTGGGCAGATTGTTTGAGGCCAGGAATTCAAGACTAGCCTGGCTAACATGGTGAAGCCCTGTCTGTACTAAAAATACAAAAATTAGCCAGATGTTGTGGTGTGCACTTGTAGTCTCAGCTACTCAGGAGGCTGAGGTGGGAGAATTGTTTGAACCTGGGAGGCAGAGCTTGCAGTGAGCCGAGATTGTGCCTCTGCACTCCAGCCTGGGCGACAGAGTGAGACTCTGTCTCTAAATAAATAAATAACACATAAGCAAAATGGAAGTAACAATAAAGAGATAGAAAATTGAAAAAAAAGAATAAAGCTGAAAAGTATAACTGAAATGAAAAAGTCACTAGAGAGATTCAAAGGCAGATTACTGCAAGCAGAAGGAAGAATTAGTGATCTTGAATATAGGACAATGTAAATCATTGAGTCTGAGCCACAGAAAGAAAAAATATTGGAAATGCAAACAGAGCCTAAGAGACCTGTGGAACACCATTAAGTGGACCAACGTACTCACCTGAGGAAATTCAAAAGGAGAAGATAGAGAGAAGGAAAATAAATTAGGATAAAGGCTAAGAGGAATGAAATAATAAAGAGACAAATTAATAATAAAACTATAATAGAGAAAATCAGTACACTCAAATGTTGAATAACAATTGATAAACTCTGGGAAAGCTGATCAAGGGGAAAAAGTGAAACAGCACAAATATACAATGTCAGGAAAGAAAAGGAACATTACTATAGATGCTGTATATTTTAAATAACTTTATGCTAAAGAATGTAAACATTTATATGGAGAAGACAAATCTACACAAAATACAACTAACCAGAACATATTCAAGAAGTGAAAGACAAAGAAGAAAAAACAAACCTTAAGTAATTCAATGATTGTTAAAGAAATCAAACCATTAATTTGAAACCTTTCTGCAAAAAAACCCTCCAGGCTCAAATGACTAGAGTACTTTCTAGAAAATTTAAAGCAGTGGGTCTCAAAGTATGGTCCCCAGACCAGCATCATCAGCTTCACCTGGGAATTTGTTAGAAATGCAAATTATCAGGTCTGCCACAGACCACTGAATCAGAAACTCTACAGGTAGAGCCTGGCAATCCGTGTTTAGCAAGCCCTCCAGGTGATTCCGATGCACAAAAAATGTTTCACAACCTCTTATTTAAAGATAACTACTATTCTTCACAAACTCTTTCCAATAAAAGAAAGAGGCTACGTTTTCAGCTCATTTAATGAGGTCATCATATCCTTGAAATTAAAACCTGGCAACCATATAAAAATATTGCAACTGAATTTCATCCATGAACATAGAAACTAATGTGCTAAACAGAATTTTATCAAATAATACATTATAACCAAATTGGGATTATTCCAGGAATACAAGGATGGTTTAACATTAGAAGTTAATTAGTGTAATTTAACATACTAATACAATGTGTTTGCAAAGTTATGAAACACAGAAGAAACTTTTTAACAACTGTATGTTACTTAAATATTCTAAAAATATGCTTACTAGCCTATCAGGCAAAGTACCTCTAAACTTCAAGCAATGTTCTAATTGTTAACCTAAAAAAAGTGTAATAAATACATCATACAATTTCCAGAAAAATCTGGAAATACATGGAGAATAGTGTATTTATTTTATTATTTCCTGATTAATAACTTGATCCGTTGCTTTCAGTTTAGAGATGCTTCATTCAAATAGGTGTCAGGAGGTTGAAGAAAAATTGAGCATATAAAGACCCAGAGCACTTAAGCAGTTTTCTTAAGTAAGTGGGAGAACCACAATTAACACTGGGTTTGTTTGGCTCCCAAGTATCTTGCTTTTCTTTCTACTGCGTCACATTTCTAATAGCACTTACTCAAAATGACCACACCTTTAAGTATTCTTGTTTCACACTTCAGCTACACGAGTGGATTGGGAGGTAATGCAGGCTTACAAAAAATGTTGGTAACATTTACAATATACACCTGTCATCCCACAGTACCCTGAAACTTGAAATCACATGGGGAAACAGACATTGAAAAACTTATTAAAAGTGTGATGAATATTTAAAAGGAAAAGCGTGAAGGGCTATAAGAAAATTTAATTTTGTTGTTGGGGTATTCAAACAAGGCTGTACTGAGGAAGTGATATAAACTGAGTTTTGAAATACGTATTTTCTTTTCTTTTTTTTTCCTTTTTTTGAGACAGGGTCTCCCTCTGTCACCCAGCCTGGAGTGCAGTGGCACAATCACGGCTCACTGCAGTCTCAACCTTCTGGGCTCAAGTGGTCCTCCTACCTCAGTCTTCTGAGTTAGCTGGGACTGTAAGTGTGTACCACCATGCCCAGCTAATTTTTGTAGAGACAGGTTTTTGCCATGTTACCCAGGCTGGTTTTGAACTTCTGGGCTCAAGTGATCCACCTGACTGTGGCCTCTAAAATACTGAGATTATAGGCATGCGCCACCATGCTCAGCCTTGAAATGCATATTTTCTATCTTCATGCACTTTAACTAAATAAGAATCCCTGCCCAGCCCTTTCTTAGAGTGACTAAAACTCTATGGTGTTGGGCTACCACCATCGTTTCCCATCAAAACCTTTTGAGATTTGGCATCCTAACTCTAAGCCAATCCCTCACTAGTGGCTTTGGAACCATCCAAATAGAACTTAGGTGGCAAAATAAAAGTTGTGGGAGCGCTAAAGTATTGGAAGGGACATGCACCAACTGCTTTGCATCTTCTTTTTTATAAATAGTGAAGTGCCAACCAGAAATTAACTAAATGCTGAATAGATAGCAAGCACAATTATCAAAACATATGGGCTTTCCACTCCCTTTCTTCCACTATTGCTCTTCTCTTTTTGGTACTTCAGAATCTTGTGGAGTTCTGGCAGGGCTCGGTGGCTCATACTTGTAATCCCAGCACTTTAGGAGGCCGAGGCAGGCAGTTGGCTTGAGGTCAGAAGTTTGGGACCAGCCTGGCCAACATGGTAAAACCCATTGCTACTAAAAATATAAAAATTAGCCAGGCACAGTGGCGCATTCCTGTAGTCCCAGCTACTTGGGAGGCTGAGGCAGGAAATTGCTTGAACCTGTGAGGTGGAGGTGGCAGTGAGCTGAGATCACGCCACAGAACTCCAGCCTGGGCAACAGAGCAAGACTCTGTCTCAAAAATGAAAAAAAAAAGTCTTGTAGAGTTCTAGCTAGGATATTTCCTTTCTCAGGAGCATTTGCATTTTAGTAGGGCACTTTTGAATAGTGAGAAACCTTTAAGTCATAAGGAATGAATTTCTAATGGAATTGCCGTGGGTAACGTAAAATATAGTAAGAAGGGGGGTTCAGATGTGTATAAAATGAAAAAAGATGAGGAGAGAGTTCACAAGAGTTATTGCAATACATTCTTCCATGCCACTTTTGAAGGCTTTTAGTTCTAATCCACTGATAAATTTTTGCTGGCATTTTTGTTGTAGTAATACAAAACAGCTCTATGACTTAGAAAGGGGAAAGGACCTCTCCCTACTACGCAGTATATTACGAACTTGGAAACAGATTAAATCTCTTCGACAGCAGCAAGGGTTTACGAGCACCCCAGTAAAGTTACAGGTTCAGAGGTGAGTGGTTGCTCTATTTGCTCTCATTGGTCTGCTAAGGAACTGCTCATGAATAACAGAATTTACAATGACTAGGAAGACATCCAGAAGCTAGGCAACTATTCCACGTAGTCAACTAAGAATTTGTATCTTAAATATATAAACATATATGTCGTTGGCAGAGCCTGAGTCTTGTCCTCTTGCTCTCTTCCCTGGACAGCATGAGCTTCACCACTTGCTATACCTTCTCCACCAACTACCAGTCCCCAGGCTCTATCCAGGTGCCCAGCTACAGCGCCCGGCTGGTCAGCAGCATGGCCAGTGTCTATGTAGGCTCCGGGAGCTCTGCCAGGATCTCCGTGTCCCAATCTACCAGCTTCCAGGGCAGCATGGGGTCCAGGGGCCTCTCTGTGGGGATTGCTGGGGGTCTGGCAGGAACAGGAGACATCCAGAATGAGAAGGAGACCATACAAAGCCTAAATGACCATCTGGCCTCCTACCTAGACAGAGTGAGAAGCCTGGAAACTGAGAACCAGAAGCTGGAGAGCAAAATCCGGAAGCACCTGGAGAAGAAGGGATCCCAGGTCATAGACTGGAGCCATTAATTCAAGACCATCAAGGACCTGAGGGCTCATATCTTTGCAAATGCTGTGGACAATGCCCACATCGTTCTGCAGATTGACAGTGCCCATCTTGCTGCTGATGACTTTAGAGTCAAGAATGAGATAGAGCTGGCCATGTGCCAGTCTGTGGAGAGTGACATCCATGGGCTTCACAAGGTCATTGATGACACCAATGTCGCTTGACTGCAGCTAGAGACAGAGATCAAGGCTCTCAAGGAGGAGCTGCTCTTCATGAAGAACCATGAAGAGGAAGTAAAAGGCCTACCAGCCCAGACTGCCAGCTCTGGATTGACGATGGAGGTAGATGCTCCCAAATCTCAGGACCTCACCAAGATCATGGCAGACATCTGGGCCCAATATGATGAGCTGGATTGGAAGAACTGAGAGGAGCTGGACACATACTGATCTCAGCAGATTGAGGAGAGCACCATAGTGGTCACCATGCAGTCTGCCAAGGTTGGGCTGAGATGATGCTTACAGAGCTGAGACAGAGAATAAGGCAAGAGACCCCAAGCACTGAGTCTTGAGAAAATGCTTTGAATGTCTTGGTAGAGGAGGAGAAACCAGAAGAGGGACAGAGAGGACAGATAAGCACCAGTTAGAATATTTTGCCACAGAGACAAGGAAACAGGAATATTTTAAGTAGGAGGAAGTGGTTAGTAGTTATTATCAGTTAAATTCAGGACTAAAAATGTTCATTGGATTTCTGGACATGGAGGTTATTGATAATCTCAGCTACAGCAAGTTTTATATAAAGTGACCATGGCAGAAATGAGGTGGCAGAAAGTTGAGGATATAGCCCCGTCTTCTTGTTCAGGTGATAAACTCTCCTTGTCAAATGTTAGCAATGCTGTAATCAACTTAAAGAGTCTGGTCACGTCAGCCTCTATAGATAATAGATTGTATTGTCTTCTGCCCCTAAACCCAAACCACAGCACTGGCAAATAACACAAAGAACCCAGATTTCTTATTTTGTCTTCATTTGTGTTCTCTGTTAGGCACTACCTACCTGGAGAAGATTCAGATAACTGCCAAAGAAACTTTTAAAATGAGAAAGAAAATGAAAGCTATGTAAACAGGAAATGCAACAATGTTTGGTAGAATAGCATCAGGACCTTCATCATTTCCCAAAGACATTTGGCCCAGAATAGAAAGGAGGAAGCTGTAGACCCAAGATCACTGCCTCAATGTTTTCCCTCAGAAGAGAATCTGGCTATACCCATTCTCTAAGTTACTCGTAGCACTTATTCTCTAAATTATTATAGATTGAAATCACCTAGGAAGTTCTAAAAACCACTATTCCGATTTAATTGGTATGGGGAATGGTCTGGACATCAGGAGTTTTAAAATGCTTCACCGGTGATTTTAACATGTAACAAAGGTTAAAAGCCATTGTATTAAAGAACAGCAAGTTTACTGATGTCATATTGATTGCCCTGAATCAGAAGAAAACAATAATAACATTCAGTATTTGTTTTACTCAAGTCCTGGGCTGGGCACTTTACTTAAATTAGTGCATTTACTACTCACAACAACCTAATTTTCAGATGAGAAAAGTGAGGCATAGAGTTCTTAAGTAACTTGCCCAAATTCTTTAGTTCCATTAATGGGGCTGAATCTTCAGCCCAGGATAGTACCATACAGATAATGTCTGCACTTGGTCCTCTATATTCTATTTCAGAAGGCAAAAAGCATGTAATAGCTTTTAAACAGCTCGATTGGGATATATAATTCACATACCGTATGGTTCATCCATTCAAAGTCTCCATTTCAGTGGTTTTTAATAAATTCACAGAATTGTGGAACAATCTCTGCAATTTAATCTTAGGGTGTTTTAGTCACCAACCCCCCTCGCCGCCCGCCAAAGCAATAATCTTCCCATTAGTGGTCACTCCTCGTATGTGCAGACACAGGCTTTTATTTCTTTTGGGTATATGAGTGGAATTGCTGGGTCATATGGTAACTCTGTAGTTAACATTTTTGAGGAACTGCCAAACTGTTTTCCAAAATAGCTGCACCATTTTACATTCCCAACAGAGCATATAGTATTTTACTAAAGGATTTCCTTCTTAAATGATTAAAATGGAAAACAAAACCTTATACTGAAAACAGTAAACTTTTACACTATCAGAAAAACTTGACTCCTAGATCAATAATTTTCTGAAGCTGTTCAGGTAACTGGGATTTTATTGAACTACTAATAAAAGGGGAATAATAGTACTTCATAGGGTTGTGATAATTAAATCAGTTAATATGTGTAAAGTACTTACACTATTGGCACACACTTAGTAAATACTGTATAAGGATTAGCTAGTAGTAGTAATAGTAGCAGCAGCAGTGGCAATGGTGCTAATGCCATGAGCTGTTTACTGTTTATGCATAAACACCAACTATGATTCACCACTTGATATCACCCTGATCACCTGCTCAAGTTCTCACAGCTTAAAAATATGAGAGGAAGAAAAATGAGAGGAAATAGGGTATGTGTCCTTTAATTTCTATCTCCCCATTCCTCTGTTACTTATTCTCACCAAAGGAAAGGTTTCTTGATGCCTTTAGAGAGGACTGTAAACACCAATGATAAATTTACTGAGCAGGGAGAAATTTGTGAAAGCTAAGAACAAATTTATAAAGTTTTTTTAAATGTTTATCAAATTGGTAATTTCCTCAGAATGTAAAATTACTTGTAACAGATTGTGTGTGTGTGTGTGTGTGTGTGTGTGTGTGTTGGCAAAAACTCAAACAACTCTCAAATACCTCCATTATTTCTGCTTTCAATAATTCTATTTGTTATTAATTAGGATAAAAATAAATAAATGTGAAGAACAAGAACAAATCTCAGAAATATCTGAAACTGAGAAGAAAACTGAAGGAAAAGAACTTAAGAATGGGAAAAAACAAGAGGTATTTATATTTCAAAATAACATTAAACTCAACTAGTTATAATATTTCATTTTTTGGTAGAATGCGAAATCTTGGTATTTCTAACAGTTATCCAACAAAATGACAAATACAAGAAATAAATGAATTTTAAGAATAAATGTCCCACACAAGAGATGTACATGGTAAATTATATATTTACTTTTTGATTTCTAGAGCCTCTCATATCTAGCTTCAGACGAAACAGAAATTCAAAGAATGAAGCCAATTACCTTGAGGCCACAACTTTCTTTCACTGCAGAATTAACAAGCTTATCCAAGTGTTCATTGTAAGCATGTTTAAAGAATTATTATTTTTTCCTTACATATTGTCTATTAATTGTATTGTTTTTAATATTAAAGTGGGATTTCTTGAGTGAGTATCATATGCCAGGCACTGTAAGTTTTTAAAAACTCATTTTCACATTTAATTGTCATCATAGCTCTATGAAGTTCCATATTATCCTCATCTTAGGAATGTAGCTTATAGGAAGTGAAATTGCCCAGGTTCACACATCTAATACATGACTGAGGTGGGACATAAATCAGTTTGGTTTTCTATAGAAACTATGGTATCTTCACTGCTAGGCTTCATATATTGATACTTTCTTGGGGGGAACGGTTTGCTATGGTAGTAATTTTTGTTCAGGTATAAATAGGTGAGATAAAAAGCCACTGTTAAAAGTAACATACCATTGCCTTTGCTTGTTAAAGGAACTCTGGTTCTCATAAAAACTATTTCACATCAAGAGGGCCCTCTGAACAATTTTCTTTGACATTATGAACTTCTTTACTTCCCAGTTGTGATTTCTTCCTTGAGCTATAATGTTTCTCTCTATGCCTAGAACGTTATGCAAAAACAAACATTATAGGTAACCCGTTTCTCCATCTACTAGGCATCCTTAAAGAGGATATGACAGAGTACCAGGTCTAATTTTTCAACATCTCTATCCCATGGCACACTTGGTACCAGTCCATCTTTGATTATTGGGAATGTGCGTCATTTAGCAGAGTTGGAACATAGTGGGTATTCAGTAAATGTTTACATTTATTAAATGAATGATTGGATGATTACATTAACAATGAACCTAAAGAGTAGCAGACATAAAGTCACAATTATCACCACCCGCTTTCTGACCAGAGAAGTGCAGCAGTGGAGAAATCCTTTATTTGTTCTGTACCTCCTTCCAGAGAGGGTCTGAGATCTTTTATTATATAGGACACCCATATAAAAAGACCATCTAAATAAGGATAAGAATACAGGAGCCATAAAATGAAAGTTGGAGGGAGAGAGAAGAAAGGAGGAAGAACATATTTGTGCTGGGAAACCTAGACTAAAACTTAGTGGAAGTCAAGGCAAAAAGACGTATGATGTTTTATATATTTGCAAAGCCATTGCTATCTGATAGCATTGCTGTCATCTATTTAAAACACACAATTGAATAAAAACTGATTCTCCAGAAAAGAACAATATGTTGATATAGAAGATAGAAGTAAAAAGAATACAGAGATTAGAGAAGAATTTTTAAAAGTTTATAGGTAAAGAGAAAGGCAAGATATCCTGAAGATAAATATAATCCTGAATCAATGAATTTTTATAATCAGTTCATGAACTCATTGTTAAAACTACTTTTAGAGGACAACAGAAAGGGTAACTTTTACTTAGATATTTCTTGAAAGGTGATTGGGAATATGGTCGAAGGAGGCCAACAGGGAGATAAGAAGAATAGGTAATCTTTTGTACCCTAACTCTCTGAGAAGTTTACAGAGACGGACAGGTAATAGGGCAGGAACATACTGGGCCCATAGGGTGATTAGATTGGGTAGCAGAAAGCGATTTTATGTTTCAGCTTAGGGTTTATCTTCCACCCAGCCTTCTCCCTTCTAAAAAAGAGGGTCAAGTCTTAAACATCATTAGGTCAGTTCTCTTGCAGCTAAGAAGATATTCAATAAATGTTGATTGAGTGAATTAATGAATGAATGAAAAACTCTAGGAGTTTTTTATATATATATATTATATATATAAAATATATATATACCTATACATATATATGTATGTATTTTATTGTACTTTAGACTCTAGGAGCTTTTTTTTTTGAGACGGAGTTTCGCTCTTGTTACCCAGGCTGGACCCTAGGAGTTTTATATCAGTTAAGGGATCAACTTATGCCTCAACAAGTGTTTTCCCCAGGGAAGTAACCTGGCTTGCTCCTTTGATCTTTGGGTTCAAAGAAAGGGTGACTTCCCCACTGTCCTGGAGAAAAGGGGTACACAGTCTAAAGCTTACGATGATTTACAAAGACCTTTAAGAGGACACAGCAAGCCTGTTGCCTTAGAGCCACATCTTTGAAGTTATTGACAGTATGGTGTGTGGAGGGTTGTGTGTTTGTGTATGTAATCTATGTGCATGTCTTTTTAAAGTTAGGAAATATTTTTAAATTCTTGATTCAACTTCCCCTACCCATTCCCAAGCCCCTCAGTTTTTTCCTCTCATAAGACATCTGGTAGATAAGTGCTGTAATCTCTTTAAGTTGTAATTTAGTAATATAATAGCTGAATGATTTATAGTACCTTGATTTTAGTTCTTCTATTTTTGAGTACATATTTTGAGTACATTTCTTTCATTAAAAACATTTGACTAGGAAGAAACTTTTATCCACATGTAGACAAGTGTTATTTGATGTAAAGATAACATTTGTCCTCTGAAATTATCTTCTGTTTAACATGAATTTAATTATCTTCTGTTTATACATTTTGAAAGAACAATATTTTATATCTGTTCTACTCCTTAAGGGTGATTTAAAGGTTTGTTTAATTTTTAGGCATGAACAAAAGAGGAGAGCCAAAATTCAAAAGCTCAAATACTTTATTAAAATATTCTACAACAATAAGCAGGTTTCTTGTACTTCAATATCTTCCCTACAGTTTGATTTTAAAGTCATGTTTCAGCAAATTTTCAATATTCAGTTAATATATTGGCCTGAAGTGATTTGCTTGGAGGTATGCCATTGTCATTTACGTTTGTATCTTATTTTATGCCATACATAATTTAAAATTTTTGTTAGCTATGGTTATATGTGATAAGTAATTTCTTTGATGTTAAGAGATGGACTAATCTTTATGGATAGATAAGACATTTATAAATATATAATTCACCAATAGTCTTTTATGCTGTAAGTACAAAGTTATTTGATTTGTAATGTTCCAAATACTCCTCTCATGCTAAAATTTCTGCACTCCTGGATGTGCAGCACTTCTATTCATTTGCAATGAGGTAGAAAAGTTCTGTTTAAAGTATAATGAGTAGCATAGCTATTTTAAGTGTTGAATGATTTCTGTAATACAAACTTCCACATCCCTGACTTGATGGCTTTGGTCTCTTGCTGTATTTGTTCTTCCTCTTTTTTGGAAGTTAGATCCCTCTCAGAATCAGATGAAAGAACATACACACAAGAGACCCCCAGTCTCTGTCCAAAGATCCCACTTTAAGAACCCCCACACTAATGGAAGAAGAAAATAGGATGATGGGGGAAAATGAGAGACAGTGTAGGAATCTGGACAAGAAGTCCTGGTGGCTAATGTCAAGGTTAAACTTGAAGCTAGATCTGAATAAAAAGTTAGGAGGGAATAAAGATTTGTGTGTAGGAAGTGAGGGTGCTTGAGGAGTAGGGAGAGAATTATAGTTACACATATAAATCAAAATATTTTATAATGTCTAGAATAATTTTGTTCTCTCCCTGATAGATGTTCTCTTTATTATTCATGTATTCAAGTTTCCACCATCTAACAATGTCCCTCTGTTGAAATTCTACATTAAAAATATGCCAACTTTCCAACACTGAATTCCTAATACAAAAAAAAAAAAGAGCCCTATACTTTCCTACTGTTGTACCTAAAGTACATGGCGATATAATAATCCAATCATTCGAAGTTTAAAATCTGCCTCCCCAAATAGGTAAATACATTTTGAGTCCTTTATTATTCTATCACTTAGTGTATGAGCCTAAGAAACTAAGAGGCAGGGAGGGAGACGAATCTAGTTAGAAATGAATTCACCATTAGCAAGTGCAAAAATTGCAAAATAAATTGATATGCCCTGGCCTAACAGACTTTAACCTACATTTTAATTCATTTCTTTCTTTTCTTTTCTTTTCTTTTTTTTTGAGACAGAGTCTCGCTCTATTGCCCAGGCTGGAGTGCAGTTGCATGGTCCCGGTGCCACTGCAGCCTCTACCTCCCAGGTTCAAGCAATTTTCCTTCCTCAGCCTCTGAAGTAGCTGGGAAACAGACACCTGCCACGACACCCAGCTAATTTTTGTATTTTTAGTAGAGACGGGGTTTGACCATGTTGGCTAGGCTGGTCTTGAACTCCTGACATCAGGTGGTTCTGCCCACCTTGGCATCCCAAAGTGCTGGGATTACAGGCGTGAACCACCATGCCCCGCCTTTAATTCATTTCTTGCTACTCCTCTCTATTCATTCATCACTTCAGCCAAACTGAACTGCTTGTCTTTTGCCATACATCCTTGTAATTTCCTACCTCTGAGCTTTTGTATGTGTTAGTTGCTCCATTTAAAACACCCATTTTCACTCTTAACACTTTTAAGATGCTCAATCTCATCTGCACCATGGTGTTGACAGTTGTCATCAGGGGACAAGACTGGCTTCTGGGATCCCTCAACTGTTACAATTCTCTATCTTAGTACACTTACCGTGCTGTCCAGAGGCTGGTTTCCAGCCTGTAGTCCAAGAACCTAGATTTGACAGTCCACTGAGAATGCATCCTACACACCCTAAGCAAGTTCGCAAGGCTGAAGTGTAAATGCCAACTCAACATTTGAATATATTTATCAGCTCATTTTCTCTGAAAGTTAGCCAATTTACTGATTTACAATAAGAAACTTATTTCACAGAGCTACAACTCCTACAAACCTTTCTGCAGTAGGGATGCCTTCATCAAAGGTAACAGTGTGATGTCTTAAATTCTCTCTTCCAAGGAAGTATTTAGATAACGAGAAAAAATAGGTGCCTCTTTGACTTTTCTTTTTCTTTAATTTCTTGGCTAATAAGTCATCTCTTTGATTGGCATATTCTTTCTTATCTTTCAAGGAGAAATTTTCCCCTCTGATTTCCTTCCAAGAGCACAATCACTGTTTTCCCACGCACTGGCAACACAGTATGGATCAAAATGAGGTTTTTTTAATTGAAAAAAGTTTGCTTAGGCTGAGTGCGGTGGCTCATGCCTGTAATCCTAGCACTTTGGGAGGCCAAGGCAGGTGGATCACCTGAGGTCAGGAGTTCGAGTTCAGCCTGGCCAAAATGATGAAACCCCATCTCTACTAAAAATACAAAAATTAGCCGGGCATGGTGGCAGGCGCCTGTAGTCCCAGCTACTCAGGAGGCCAAGTCAGGAGAACCACTTGAATCCAGGAGGCAAAGGTTGCAGTAAGCTAAGATTGAGCCGCTGCACTCCAGCCTGGGTGATAGAGCAAGACTTCGTCTCAAGAAAAAAAAATAAGTTTGGCTTATAGTTATGGCAGTGAACTTACATGGAATTGTAGTAAAAAGCACATCCTATAGAATCAGAAGACCTGGGTTTAGCACTCAGTGAACCTCTATGGGACTGTCTACTCAGCACCCCCTTTTCCTTTCTTCTGGAGCTTTTCCTCCCTCCCTGGCTCCCATGGCTTGTTTAACTCATCCTTGGATTTCATGAACCAATGACTCTACCTTTTTCCTAAGCAATTCAACTGGGTCTCAATCACTTATAGTAAAAACAAACATATTTGCATATACAGCTTCCATTTCCTCATTTATAAAATGAGAATAATATTTATTTCCTATAATTACTATCAGATTTACATGAGATAAAGAATTAAGTGCTACACAAAATTAAGTTACTATGGTATTATGTTATATGTACCTCAGATATGTATTCTCACAACTATATTCATAATCCCTTGTATTCAATTCATTTTCTATGAAGCCAGTAAAAGGCATTACACTTTCAAGGACATGACTGGCCACTTTTCTAATAATCATGTGGAGGAAATACTATAGAACAATATTTATTTTATAGTCTGGTGTTTAAAAAAATGAATAAAAATATGTTGTTAAGGGTGCTTCTTTTTTCCTTTTTTCTATGTTGTATTTTAAGTGAGCTATCAACCATTTCTTTTATATTTAGGTTTATGAAAAAAGTAAAAGGACAAGCTTACTGGCCAAACTATATTTACCTTTACCTAACTACACAAAGGTGAAAGGTAAAAACATTTTGGAATATGTAGAGTTTAGCTCTGATAAGCTGGTCATGCCTGCCGATGGAGAAGTAGGAAGCAGTGAGTTTATTAAAAATATTACATTCTCCCTATTTTCTTCCTGAGTACCATATTCCTAAATGACCCTGGGTCATTCACATAAGTACAAAATCCTATATTTACAGCATTCTTTTTTTTTTTTTTTTTTTTTGAGACAGAGTATCACCCAGGATGGAGTGTAGTGACTCGATCTCAGTTCACTGCAACCTCCACTTCCTAGGTTCAAGGGATTCTCATGCCTCAGATGCCTGCCACCATGCCTGGCTAATTTTTATATTTTTAGTAGAGATGGGGTTTCACCATTTTAGCCAGGCTGGTCTCGAACTCCTGACCTCAGGTGATCTGCCCACATCGGCCTCCCAAAGTGCTGGGATTACAGGTGTGAGCCACTGTGCCTGGCCCTGTATTTACAGTATTCTGTTAAAAATGAATTAAATTATTAATTCAGATGTTAAACTAGATTGTTTAAAGCTTGTCTTGGGTCAGATTTTCGGGAAATTTCAAATGAGCAGTTAGCACCTGTGCTTTTTGTAGGCTGTCCAAGGCAAGGACAGAATGCTCTCTGGAAAGCGAGCTCTGCTTTTGAGTGGGCTGGCTGCTTTGCCTCTACCTCTCCTTTAGTGAACCTACAGGTGCTCGCGGACATACGGATTTGTCTTTGAACTGTGTAGGGAAGGGTAGAAGAAAATGAGGGAGGGAAGGAAAGAGGGAGGGACAGAGAAAAGGAGAGAAGAAAGAAGTTCTTTGTTTTTCAATTGATCTTGCTCCTTTTATACAGTTAAATGTAAGTTAGTGTGTCTCTGAGAGCACTGTTGTTCCTCTCCTTCTCCCCATGATTCCTTTCTTTCATCTTCCTTGGGGTTTTGCAACTACTTGGGCCCATTTGGAGAAAAGTAAGGAAGTATGAACAAGTGAGCAAAGGAAAGAGAGACAAAAAGGGCAGAGGATGAGGAAAGAATGGAGTTTGCTTCAAGTCCAGATAAAGCAGAAAAATAGGCTTATGGAGACACAGGAGAAGAGACTCAGGACTTGAAAAATTTAGGGAACACTGGGAACTCAGCAAAAGTTTTAAGAAGCGTTGTTGGACTCTTTGGAGATTAAGAAAGAAAAAGAGGAGATGCAGAAGACTCGGGAATGCAGGGGAAGAGGAGAAAGAGCAGCTTGCTGGCCTCTTATTCTGCTGCCAATGGTCCTTTCTTGCTGTAAGTCAGGCCCACAGAGAATGGTTAAGAAACTTTCAGACATAAAAGGAGGAAAAGCGTGATATTCACCTCTACATATTCATCTCAATCTTTACCTTCTGTTTTATAGTCCTTGAAGTATCGTAAAGAGGACATGAGGGAGAGCATTCAGATAACAGTGGGGTTAGCACAGATCTTCCTTTGTGTTCTTAGAGTTCCACAAGTAAAAATCAGGGAAAAAAAACCCACAATGTGCTCCAACTGCACTTAAAACAATTCATATGTTTTTAATGCCTTTTTAAAACAGATGTGCCTTTTCTTCTTGAGGGAAATGGAACTGAAGAATTCTGTCTTTTAACATCAGGAAAACTTAGCTATTCTCTATCATGGAGCTTAGATGAAAATGATATTCCTCTGAAACCTGTGTCACAGTCATTAAGATCTGCTTACTGCAGGTAATAAACTTTTGTCTTTGAAAAATAATGCCAGGTCTCAGCAAAGCATCACACAAAACATATTAACCTGTAAAAGAGAAAACTCAAGCAGCCGTAGGAAGAGTTTAGTTTATTTGAATGTTGATTTATCTTTTATTTAAATCACTCTACTAAGGCAGTATGTGTATTTATATGTAGGAGAATGTGTCCCTTCAATGCTTGGAATTATAGCCACATGGATGATGAGAGAGGCATTCCCAGAGTCCTTCGCTTGTAGGCAAAGGTCGAGACTCCCAGGGACTTTATTTCTGGGGCCTGTATATCTCCAAGTCATTCTGGATTAGCAAAGAATCATTTATGCATTATCATTCTGGGAGTTCCCAGAAGAGCTGGGGTTAATTTTCAGATTAATTATTTATAGGATTACTAGAAATAAGTACAGTAAATTCTATGAAAATGATGATAATACTGGCTTCCATAATGTGCTATGTTTGAGGGATATGGTAAATATAAAGGAACAAGTTTATTTCATCATTTAAAATAATGAACGATAAACAAAAAGATATCCTCTCTCTTCCCTATCTCCACATATTCAAACAGAAATAAAAAGCTACGTACCGCTCTATGGCATTTTAGAAAGGGCAAAACTATGGAGACAGTAGAAAGATCATTGGTTGCCAGAGGATCTGGGGGGAAGGAAGGATGAATAGATGGAGCACACAGGATTTTTGGGGTAGTGAAACTATTTTGCATAACATTATGGATACATGTCATTATACAGTTGTCAAAACCCAGAGAATGTAGAACACCAAGGGTGAACCCTAATGTAAACTATGGACTTTGGGTGACAATGATGTGTCAATGCAGGTTCATGGATTGTAAAAAAGGTACCACTCTGGCGTGGGATGTTGACAGCTGGGGAGGCCGTGTGTGTTTATAGGGATGGGGTACATGGGAACTCTCTGTGCCTTTTGTTCAATTTTGCTGCAAATCTAAAACTTCTCTTAAAAATTATCTTTTAAAAATACTATAGTTTTGAAAATTGTTATATATAACTGGATTAAATAGAAAATCAAAACTAAAATTAGAGACTGTTTAAAAAAATAACCAGGAGAACATTATGTATAAAAAAAATAGCATTTTGATGTGCTGTTGCATTTGGTTTGCCAGTATTATATTGAAGACTTTTGCATCGATGTTCATCATGGATATTGGCCTGAAGTTTTCTTTTTTAGTTGTGTCTCTGCCAGGTTTTGGTATCAGGATGATGTTGGTATCATAAAATGAGTTATGGAGGGTTCCCTCTTTTTGTATTGTTTGGAATCGTTTCAGAAGGAATGGTACCAGCTCCTCTTTGTACGTCTGGTAGAATTCAGTTGTGAACCTGTCTGGATCTGGACTTTTTTTAGTAGGCTATTAATTTTTACCTCAACTTCAGACCTTGTTATTGGCCTATTCAGGGTTTCAACTTATTCCTGAATAGGTTTAGTCTTGGGAGTTTGCAAGTGTCCAGGAATTTATCCATTTCTTCCAGATTTACTGGTTTATGTGCATAGAGTTGTTTGTAGTAATCTCTGATGGTAGTTTGCATATCTGTGGAATCGGTGATGATATACCCTTTATCGTTTTTTATTGCATCTCGATTCTTCTCTCTTTTCTATTAGTCTGGCTATCAGTCTGTTTTGTTGATCTTTTTTTTTAAAAAAAAAAAACAGCTCCTGGGAGAAATGCCTGATGTAAGTGATGGGGGGATGGAGAAGCAAACCACCATAGCATGTGTGTACCTATGCAACAATCCTGCAAGATTCTGCACATGTACCCCAGAATTTAAAGTACCATTAAAAAAAAAGAAGCATATGGCCAGAGTCATAGTAAGAGTTCATAAATGCTTTTCTTCAGTATATAAGAAATTGAAAGAGAAAAAACTAAATGGCAGTAGCATAAGAAGATCATTGGTGTGGAGGAAACTGAAGTAGTGGGGGTAGTTTACTTACCAAGGAGTTTGACAATAAAAAAGTTGCTAAAACATAGGAGAAAACAAACTAATCAAGGGACAAATTTCTTGAAAGTTGGGGCAATATTTATCTTCTTAAAAGAAGTGATTACAAGTGATAAGCTTACAAAAGATTGAAATCAGTGGGGGAAAAAGGCCCAATATATTGGAAAGAGTATGAGGTCCTTCAGAGTCAGGAAGGTATCAAACCAGAACCCAAGTGAAAAGCTATGGTTCTGGAGAAGAGAAACTTTCTCTTCCTCTACTCAGGGAAAGAGACAGACATCACTATGAAGACAGAAATGGAACTTTGATGGATGTCCTTGTTTTGCTAAGTAAATGAGGTCATCTTCTTAGAGACCTGGAGAAGGGCATTTTAAAAGCAAATCTTACAGTTATTAAAGGTAATTCATTTTGGAGCCAGTGAAACAGTTTTTAATACCCAGAACTACTATTTTGTTATATTTCTTAATATTTCTCTAGCATGGTCTCCACAGTAGCTATTCCTAATCTTTGCCTCATCATAATATTCTTTGCATTTTTCTTGGACTGAGATGTTTGTCCTCCTCACTCTGAGGCTAACTTTTATGCAGGTAATTTGGAACTTTTTGTCTTTTACGATTCTACTGATGCATTTATATCTTTTTCTTCCATTATCTTCAACTTGTCCATCTCCCTAGGCCGTTAGTCTTTTGTACCCAAAAGCCTTCTTTGCATTAAAACAAACAAGCAAAAACTCAAGTGCCTGATTAAATCCTGAAACCCATTTTGGCTAGTTTTTCCTATGTGTGGCCTACTGGCCTGCATACATTCTCTCCACTTTCTGTTCACACAGTCCCTTCCTAACCCTACCCACTTGTTACCTAAGGTTACCAGCAAGCTTTCAAGCCACATTCATTAGCCTGTCCTCATTGTCTTACAATTCCTATTACTTGGAAACTCAAGCTTACAAAAGATAGAAAGCAGTACTATGCAAGTGTGTGACAAATGACAGGTTTCAGCAAGAAGTAAATTGCAAGAGAGGTTTTCAAAGTTCAGGGCCCTCTCTAAGTTAAACTTTACAATTAGAGGAAGTTACAGAACTTTCTCACAGTTCTTTTGTGGCAGCTCAAGGACTGCCTCTGAGCAGTAGTTCTAGGAATTGGGATGGGTGCTCCAGAAGGCAGGACTGACTTGTGGGAGTCAGAGAATGAAGTCAAAGGAGAGCTGAAAGACAGTTTTGTTATTCACTCATTTACTTACTTACTCATCAACTACTGACTGAACTGGAGATAAAGCAGTGAACCAAAAGAGAGTCTCAGCAAGCTTTAATGCTGTAATACCACATTAAACACATCTCTTAGCTAGGTGCGGTGACTCACGCCTATAATCCCAGCACTTCTGGAGGCTGAGGCGGATGGATCACCTGAGGTCAGGAGTTCGAGACCAGCCTGGCCAACATGGTGAAAACCCATCTCTACTAAAAATACAAAAATTAGCTGGGCATGGTACCATGCGCCTGTTGTCCCAGCTACCTGGGAGGCTAAGGCAAGAGAATCACTTGAACCTGGGAAGCGGTGGTTGCAGTGAGCCAAGATTGTGCCATTGCGCTCCAGCCTAGGTGACAGAGCGAGACTCTGTCTCAATAAACAAAAAACAAAACAAAACAAAACAAAAAACCCCACACCTCTCCAATCTCAATGATCATTGTCCAGAGTTTTCATTTTTAAACATAAAACAGTTTTTCTTACACTCACTAGTTAATGAAATTTTTAACATAGTTAATTGACTTTTGTGTTTTTTTGTGCTGAAAGCATGCTCCTTTAATGATTCTTTCAGTTAGTTTCTATGGGTAGCAAATTTCTTTAACCTTTCTAGATCTAAAAGTGTCTTTATTTTGTCCTCATTCTTAAGTAATAGTTTAGGTGAGTAGAAAATTTGAGAATGCTATATATTTTTTCTTAGCACTTTGAAGCTATTAGAGAACTGCATTATTTTCTGGGATTTATCATTGCTGTTTTTAAGTCCCCTGTTGGTCTAAATGTTGGGCTTTTATAGGGTATATTTTCCCTCTGATAATGTTGAAATTTTTCACTTAATTCAGAGACAGAAAGTGGAATAAACGTTACTAGGGATGGTGAAGGGAGAAATGGGAGTTATTGTTTAATGTGTACAGAGTTTCAGTTTGGGATGAAGAAAAAAATTCTGGAAATAGGTAGTGATGATAGTTGCACAGTACCGTGAATATACTTAATACTACTGAATTTACACTTTAAAATGGTGGTAAATTTTATATTATGTCTTTTACCTTTATAAAAAAGGAAGAAATTGCCATTTGAGCCATGAAAAATATTTTGCTTTATCCTTAAAGTACTGAAATTTTACTATACATGTGTGGATTTATCATTATTCTTTTTCCTGCTTAGCAGAATAAATTTTGTTTAAAGACTCACATCTTTCAAAAATTACAGAAACTTCTCAGCCACTATTTATTCAAATATTACTCCTTCACCATTCCCGCTCTTCTCTCCTTCTGGACTTCTTTGTTTTTTTTTGAGATGGAGTTTTTCTTTAGTCACCCAGGCTGGAGTGCAATGGTGCAAAATCCACTCACTGCAACCTCCACCTCCCGGGCTCAAGCAATTCTTCTGCCTCAGCCTCCCGAGTAGCTGGGATTACAGACGTCCACCACCATGCCAAGCTAACTTTTGTATCCTTCAGGACTTCTTATTGAATTTGTATTGGAGCCTCTCAGTCTATTATTCATTTATTTATTTTTGAGACAGGGTCTTGCTTTGTCACTCAAGCTGGAATGCAGTGGTGTATCAGCCTCAAACTCCTGGGTTCAACAATCCTCCTGTGTCAGCCTCCTGAGTATCTGAGACTGTAGGCAGGTGCCACTACGTCCAGCTAATTTTTTTCTTGCTTTCTTTGTTTTCTTTTTAAGAGAGGAGGAAGTCTTGCTATGTTGCCCAGGCTGATAAACTCCTGGGCTCAAGAGATCCTCTCACCTTGGCCTCACAATGTGCTAGGATTACAGGCCTCAGCCACTGAGCCCAACCAAGCCTCAGCCTCTTAGCCACATCTCTTACCTATTATTTCATATTTTTATGTTTTTATTTCATCTGCATCCTGGATGAATTTCTGGGTATTACTTTTTAGTTCCTTAATTTGTTATTGAACTTTGTCTAGTATAAGGTTTATTTGATTTTAATGTTATAATTTTTACTTGTATTTTCTGCTACTAAGTTTTCTGTTTGATTCTCTTTATATTTTTTAATTTCATTTTGGCATTTTTTTGCATTATATTTTGCGTTTAAAACTGAATTGTTAGTTTTCATTTGTTTTAACATCTTAAGCATTCTTCATTAAAATGTGTTTGGCAGACTTTCATAAAGTTAATTCAGCTAGAATTAATTTATATTCTGATGTCAATACTGTTATTTTTCTGAGCATGGCTTCTTTGCTCAGAAGTTTTGGTTATCAGGGTCATTTCGAGTTGGAGAACTTTCAGGTGATTTTGATTTGGAGGTTTCTGGGTTTTTGTTTTTCCTCTCTCTCCTTCTGCATCTGCCCCTTCTTACCTAATGGTTCTAAATTTGACTTCATCTGTCCTCCTAAATCCAAAAGTAGGCTGTAGCCTAATTACTGGGTAGGTTGGGTGGTTGGGTTGTTATACTGGGTTGCTATGGGAGTCATCACAGATCTAGGCATCTGGCAAACTGTGAGCCTGGTTCAGTTCCTCATTAGGAGGCAGTGTCTATGTCCTTTTCCCACTCTAGACTTAGCTTTCTAAAAGCCACAGCCCCATGCAGTGGTCAGTATTTTTTTAATGGTCCCTTTATTTAAGTAAAATCCCACCCAAATCTTTGACTTAAAATAATAAGCCTGGTGCTAATTCCCTGTCTCAGGAACTGAGCCTACAACCACCACAGACTGCTCCTAGGCCTGAAGCCCAGCACTATCCCCACTCACCACTCTGCCCATTCTTTTCCATTTCTGGTTCACGGGAATGTTTATCTTAGCTTGAGCACAATTATATTTTTAACTGTTATTTAACATCTTTATTGAGATACAATTCACAAACCATAAAATTCAACCAATTAAAATATGCAATGCAATGGTTTTAATATATTCACAGAGTTGTACAACCATCATTACAATCTGGAAATAGAAGGTGGTGATGGTTGCACAACATTGTGAGTGTACTTGATGCCACTGAATTGTGTATTTTAAAATAAAGTGGTAAATGTTATATATATTTTATCTCAATTGAAAAACATGGTGGCTGTGGCCAAGCATTTGGGTATATAAGCCATGTGTCTTGGGGTCTGCTAGTATTAAAGCTCACCTCTTTCTTAGGGCCATGCTATACTTTGATTCTTCTGTCTGAAATAAGATGTAAATGTCAGGACTGTTTTAGATAGACAACAATCAAAGAGTTTCCCCTGCCTTTTATAAAGTATAGCTTCTAGCTCTCTATCTACAAAGTAGTAATATTCAATTGAAAGGAAGAGGGAGAATAGTCAATTGAAAGGAAGAGGGAGAGAGGGAGGGAGGGTGGGGAAATCTTCAATCATTTGACTGGTTTTGACCCAAGGAACAGCACTTCTGTGAGCCATAGCCCACAGCTAAACATCTATAGGAGCATCTATAGGAGCTAAACATCTATGAGGGGGTGGTGGGGAATCATTGTAGCAAGGCTCTGAGATTTTTATTACTTTCTCTGAGGCAGAAATCATGGGACTATGTTGAAATCCAATTACAACTTTGTTGTTTCTTGATGTTAAAGGATATAATGGGATATATCCTTACAAAGCTTATAATGGGATAAGCTTCCCTCTAATCTATTCATTAAGATTTAAGCTTTACCTGAGGCTGTCTTCTAGGGGATCTGGGCTAAGACTGTTTCTAGAAGGAAAATTTATTATATCATGGTGTCAAGGGTGTCAGGTCCTAGCAATCCCTTATGACACAGGTATCAAAACAGTTCAAAATGAGGGCAGACATAGGAAGCAAAAGAAAAGAAGAATATGGAAACTTCACCTATTTGTAATTTTGCTTACATCTTACTATACCACACATTGGTTTCTGTAGCAATAGCCTCAGAAGATTCATCATAGAAATATGAACAGATGGGAAGCAGACAATGTAAAATGTGTGCTCGTGTTTGGGCAAAGACATTGTTAAATCTGTGTCAGAATTGTATTTCTGGAATCCCAATTTATAGACAGGAACCTTTCTGGACTATTTTAAAGAAAGGATAGTAGAAATCTTCTAGTGAAAATTCCTCTAATTACACATGGTAAAAAAAATTCTCTATGAAGATAGAGATTAAATAGTTGGGATAACTGATGGTTCTAAAGAAATCCTTACTCATTAGGGTTGAATTCCTTTTGCACTTAGTCTACAGCTAAGGTCACTAAGGATATCTTATGAATCTAGCCTATCTTTTATAGCTCTCCAACTTTTAAGATGATCTCATATGACCAAGCATGGTCCTCTGGCCCATACTTACCCAGTTAATTGCATTACTTCTTGTTTCAACTGTAAGGATGTAGCCTAAAGGTGGTTTTTATTTTGTGTGCTTTCTTAACTTTGCTTAAGTGAATATTTTGATTAAGTTTCAATATTGTGCATCCTGTGAAAAGAAAATATTTAGTGAATTACTATGCTTAGGGTTTACATAATATATCCAATAAGCACCATTCACTTAAGCATCTACTATATTTTGGCTACTACATGGCGTACAGATGGCAAAGATGAATATTTACAGACTATTCTTAATAAAGTTACTATCAGTTATAAACATTAATCAAAAAGCTATGATACAAGTTAGAATGAGAACTAGGAAAGATATCACATCTCAACTTTCTATTCTATCCATAAATACAGAGGATGGATAAATTTTATCTTCAAATACCCAGAATGGGTATGTTTTTGCCCTATATAACAGTGTACTGTATATAATACATGTATTGGATATTGTATGCAAGTTCACAAAATATTTTCTCTATGTTAATATGTTAAGGAATGTAGATGCAAGAGGTGTTCCTGGAATTCCATGGCTCATTAATGAACAGAAGCTTTTTGAATGGGCAAATGAAGTCAGAATTGATCCAAATAATCCAGAATATTCTGATTTAATGGAATTTGTTATGGTGAGTTAAAGCAAATATCAATACTGTGAACACATGCTATTTCCTAAGCTCTACCCCCTCCGTCCCCCATAGTTTGCTATATATTTTTCTAGGCTCTAGGGGTCATGTAAAAGTAAATCTGAGGACAGAGACCATTTTCAACCAGTGTACAATACTGTAAAGGCAATTAGAAACTCAGCAATGGAAATAATTCCTCCTTTAGGCCCGATAGATGGTCTTCTCCTACCACTTAGCAGCCACAGCACATCCGACAGTCTTTCATGCTAACATCTATTGTGCAGTTACCATGTGCCAGCCATAGTATTAGACACTGAAGGTATGGAGATGATTTATAGACAGGCTCCTTCTCTCAGACTCCATTATACAGTCACTTCTACTCTTCTTTATAGCCAACTGAACTCCTTATATACCCCAAACATGCTTTCTTCATACCTTTATTCATGCCACTGCTCTGCCTAGAAGGGCATCCATAGTGGTTATCTTACTAACCCTGCAAGTCTGATAAATGCTTCCCTGGTAACCTCAGTTAGGCACTGCATCTTCTTTCCTTGCTTTCCTGTTAACCTTTCTTCTTCTTTTTTTTTTTTTTTTTTAAAAAAACAACTCTTATGACTCTAATCTCATTCTGGCTTTTATTATAGTTATTTTATTTTATTTTATTTTTGAGATGGAGTCTTGTTCTGTCTCCCAGGCTGGAGTGCAGTGGCACGATCTCGGCTAACCACAACCTCTACCTCCCAGGTTCAAGTGATTCTCTTACCTCAGCCTCCCAAGTCACTGGGATTACAGGCACGCACCACTGTGCCTGGCTAATTTCTGTATTTTTAGTAGAGACAGGGTTTCACCATGTTGGCCAGGCTGGTCTTAAACTCCTGACCTCAGGTGATCTGCCTGTCTCAGCTTCCAGAAGTGCTGGGATTAGAGGCGTGAGCCACCTCACCTGGCCTACTGTAGTTATTCATTCATATATTTTATTTTTCCTTGTGGAACTACAGCTAATAAATCTGTGTCTCTCTGATGGCAGCTAGCATTGTTCCTTGCATGTACAATGCACTTGCCTTTGCATTTGTTGAATAAAGCAACCCACAAATTATATTACTGGAAGTAAGCTCCCTAGATTAGAGCTGCTCAGCTGAGGTGCAGAATTGGTTATAGGTATACAGAAATATTGAGCCTCCCTCAACTGAGGATTACCATATAGAAACAGTCACATCTGTCCTATCAGTGTACAATACAAATTTCAGTGTACAATAAAAATATTTTCGTTTTCTTTGTAAGTCATGACTGGGAAAAGGTTGGGAAGCCACAAAGGCTAAATTCTGGATTTTTTTGTTTTGTTTTGTTTTTTGTATGTTCTAGCCTACAAATTCAGTTGCTCCATTTCCTATTTATATTGCTACTCTTAGATCTCACAGTTGAGGGGAAAAAAAATCTTTTGAAGTAATTTCTGAAATTAAAAAATAATAATATTTTAAGTAAAGATTTTGCGTTTTTATGTTTTACAGTACATGAGCCTTAAGGGGCAGGATATTCCAAAGTATTTCCGTCTTGAACAGTTGCAAGATGAATTTAACTTTGTTTCTGAAGAGGAAATGGAAAAAAGTAAACGTTTCCAGCTATTACAACTTAGAAATGCAGGTCAATTAGATAATTTCCTTCTACAGCAAATGCCCCTCCATGATATAGAGATTCCAGGTTTAGTCTTCCAGGTATTTAGTTTCTATTTGAATATGGCTTATTGTATGATAAAGTTAAGATTTTGCTGCTTTAACCTTATTTATTTTTTTTAAAGCTAATAATCTGTAGACAGATTTCCTCCCTTCTCTTTAGGGATTAAAAATGTACATATCTCCCAAATTCCAGAAATTCTTCAGCTTGACTTTGCAATTTAGTGTTGTCCAAACAATCTATTCAGTATTCAACAGCCCAAATACTTTAGGCATATTCTAAATTTATGTTACTATTATATTTTTGTTATCACAGCTTTGGGAATAAGGGGGAGAGACATTACCACAATAAACTTAAACATTAATTATAAGGCACATCTCAATGTTAGAATCTTTAAAATATTTTTAAAAGAAAACAAAAGCTGGAATGCACAATAGGTTCTCACCAGCTGGTGCCAGCCAGCTCTACCATACTATCAAATAAGGCTAGCTTTTCATATTAGTTGCTTTAAGTTTGCTACTTGGTAAAATTTGAATATGGATCAAATATTAGGTAATATTGGAGAATTACTGGCAGTGCTTACAGCATTGTGGTTGCATAGAAGCATGTCCTTAGTCCTTGGAGATTCATGCTGATGTATTTCTCTAGAGATGCTTAAAGTGTCATGATGGCTGTAATTTATTTGGTAATATGTTAGCTAAAAATAAAATAAATAAAAACAGATAGAACAAATATGATAAAATATTATTTAATCTACAGGGTAGAGTTATGGATTTTAATATTTCTCTGGGAGGCCAAGGCAGAAGGATAGTTTGAGTCCAGGAGTTTGAGACCAGCCTGGGCAAAATAGTGAGACCTCATCGCTACAAAAAATAAACAAAATTAGCTGGGCATGGTGGAGCACACCTGTAGTGCCAGCTACTTGGAGCTGAGGTGGGAAGATCACTTGAGGTCAAGGCCTCAGTAAGCTGAGATGGCGCCACTGCACTCCAGCCTATATGACAGAGTGAGATCCTGTCTTAAAAAAAAAAGAATTACACACACACCCACATACACATGTGTGTGTGCATATGTATTTCTACTTTTCTATATGTTTGAAAGTTTGAAAAAAATTTTAAACAAAAATAAATAGCATCTAATATACCAGTAAAACCCCACTAAAAATGTAATTTAACAAATATATCACTTGTAAGAGCAATAAAGACTATAAGATACATAGCAATATGTTTAACAAAAGTTGTGCAAAACTCAACAAATAACATTTTGAAATATTTTTGAATGATAGACAAAAGAATATGAGTAAATGTTCATTGATAGGAAGAGTCAATATTGTAAACTGCCAATTCTACCTATATTAAGTGGTAAATATAGAAATGTAATTCCCAACCAATGAAATAGAATAGACTTATGTATATGTGGAAACTTTATATTTGATAGCATTGCCATTACAAATCAGTTGGAAAAGAATGAAGGATGCATTAAGTGGTTTTGGAATCATTATTCATACATGTGGAAAGAAATAAAATTAGATTCAGACATCATAAAAGAAATAAATACCATGTGTCATGAAGATTACTTGTAAAAAGCAAAATTTCAAATGGGCATTTCAATTTTGGGATACAAAGGTATTTCTTAAATAAGACACAAAAAAGTATAAATTATAAAGAAAAAGATTAGTTTTTTTGTTTGTTTTTTTTTGAGATGGAGTCTCACTTTGTTACACAGGCTGGAGTGCAATGGCATGATCTAGGCTCACCGCAACTTCCACCTCCTGGGTTCAAGTGACTCTCATGCCTTAGTCTCCCTAGTAGCTGGAACTACAGGTGTGCACCACCACACCTGGCTAATTTTTGTATTTTTAGTAGAGACGGGGTTTTGGCATGTTGACTAGACTGGTCTTGAACTCCTGATTTTAAGTGATCCGCCCCCCTCGGCCTCCCAAAGTGTTAGGATTACAGGCATGTGCCACAGTGCCTGGCCAGATTAATAAATTTTGTAACATTAAAATTAAAAACCTACAGATTAGAAAAGTTATTTCCAACACATATAACATTAAAATATTAATATCCAGAGTATTATGTTAACTCCTAAAAATTAATATTTTAAAAGTAAATAAAGTGATATAAAATAGTAATATGATATTTTCTTAAATAAAAGTTGTTACTTGCAAAAGAATTAATTTCAGGATTTTTAATGGATAATTAGAAGGACAAGTAACATACTTTCAGATAATGGAGCATTCGTTCTTTCATGGCTGAAGATTCTAAAGTATTTACGTCATTATTTTTGTATAGTCTTTAATAATATCTAGAATATAAAATCATTTCCACATACATTGGGGATATATAATACAGAAAATGCATAAATAACAAATGCAAATTTACTTTATTTAGATGAAGCATCCAGCTGCGCTGAGTGAAGTGCCAGAATGTTTCCAATGTCCTACACATGAACTAAAGTGACTAGTGATATTTATTGCAATGTGTCATATATGAACTCTTTGTTACATTCAAGAAGTGGAACTAACAATTCTGTTTTTAGGAGTATGAAAGTCAGAAAGAGAAGGAGGTATCCATTTCAGATGTAAATTCTATTACAGCACAAAGGATTAATTCTGCCAATTTTCTGAAAAAGGTAACAACAACAGCAGCAACACAGTATTATCAATATATTTGCATTTGCTTTTATGAAAACTGGGCTGCTAGATACATGGTATTATAGTCCTTCCAGAGAGTCAGATGGACAAATCCACTCACTCGTTACTTTTCTGATCACTGAGGAGTTTTCTGTTCTTTCAGAGTTAGTTTCCTTCATTGACAGTGAACTCATTATTAAAGCACATCCCAACCTTTTCTGTTTAAATTTTTAAAAATTCCCATCTCTTCTTTGACTCTAAAAGTTCACCTTGAGAGATACTACAGCATTTTGCCAGAACTCCTATATTTACTGGTGCCTCATGATATCATGGACCAGAGCAATTCAGGAGATGAAGGGATGAAGGAGCTACCAGAGGCACAGAGACAGTATTTGAGAAATAGATATGCTTTGAAACAAAGCCAAATAGTAAACATTTACAGAACACTCTAGCAAACCAGGTCTGAGTGGAATCCTTCACTGGATTTCATACCCGATTTCTATCAACCCCTCATCACTACACTAGACTTAGAAGCTTAGTGCAGGGGCTACATCTACAGATTCTTAGTGCCTGGCGTAGTACCTTACACTTGGAAAATGCTGATAAATGTTTGAGAAATTAATGAAGTAAAGGATGAGAGCTGAGGTGGTTTCTACAACTCCTACAAAAGTAGATTCTCACCCCCTACATCTTCTTTGCTGTAGAGCATCAGAGCAGCCTTGCAGGGTAATTTGAAAAGAAGCAAGGAAAGCTACAGAAATATATAAGAGACACATTACAGATCCCTCATGGGGACCGGTGAGAGGCAACCACATATAGCTAGTAAAGCCCCAGGCAGGTGTCTGAAAATCTGTTCTTACTACCCTGTGTGTCACTGGCAAGTAACTGAATCACTGAGTCCCACTTGATTTTTTATAAAAACGGACAATATTAATGCTTGCTTTGCTTTACGTTCAATGTGAGGGGTGAATGAGATAAAACCACAAGTGCTATTCCAGTTCGTACACCATGACTATGAGATGGAATGTGGACTGCTCTAGCTCTTCCAGACATGAGAGAGCCCCTTTATCACTGGCATGTGTTTTCCCACTCATCCCTGCCTCTCTCACTCCTTTACTAGCTCTCTCTCTGTATATTTTAAGTTGGGATGTGCTTTAATAGTGAGTTTGCGGTCTCAGGAAACAAAAAAGTGTTCTTGCTTATAAAAAAGGGGAACACACACCCTTCTTATCCTGTTTCTTCTTTTTTATATAAGGAGAAGCCCAAGAGGGAGGGTAGCAGAGGGTTAGGAAGGACATAAGAGAGCAAGTATCTGAGGATGCTTGAACTTCATACAGGAATCCTGGACAGGAACTTTATAAATATTTTGTGTTTAGATTTTAACTCCTTGTGAAGACTTCTTTGCTATCTGACAACAGTTTAAAACTACAGGTTTGAAAAATAAAATAAAATGAAACCACAGGTTTGATAGTTTTATGTGATAATTACTGTAATCAAAGACACTGGAAAAGTTTTCTTCTGGAGGCCTATTGGGGCCATAGGTGCCCAAATCCTTCCATGGGAGGAACTTATGGAACTGTGAGTTATGTGCATTCCATTTCCTGCTGTGTTACTGGAGTCAGTGATGGCTGAGGCCAGGGTTACAGTAGTACAGAGTGAGGTCCCAGTAGTCTCAAATATTACTAGATAAATTTTTACTGAAACGTTTTCTCTAAGAGGGTAGCACACCTCTTCAATCTGTTCATTTCATTAATTTATTCAATGAATATTTATTGAGCACCTACTGTAATCCCTGAGCTCCTTGAGTATATATTCTATAAGTCAGATAATGGGAAACATATTATTAGTATGTTACAGAACAAAAGGTGCTATGAAAAATAAAGTAGGAAGAGAGAACAAGAGTTCTGCGGGGGGCGGGGGTTGGGGTGAGTAGGGGCACAATTTTAAGTAGAAGCGGTCAAAGAATCTGGTAAGAAGGTAACACTTCTGCAAAAGACCTAAAGGAGATAAGGAAGCTAGCCATGGAAGTTTTGGGAAAGAACATTCTAGGCTGATGGAACCCATATGTGAAAACTCGGCGTAGAAGCACACCTGGCCTGTGGGAGAAACAGCCAGGAGCTCAGCCTGTGACGTGCCAAGGGAGAGAAGAAGAGAGAGAGTGGGCAGTGAAGGGGCCACTGGGGTCTTGTTCACCTTCAAGGGAAAAAATATGTTGTCTGTGTGCCAAGATAGTTTTTAGCAGTTTATGTTTTTCCCATTTGTCTCCCACCACTCCCATTTTCCTACCCAGTTCAAGAAGACAACTAGAGCCTAGGTTACATTGTCTCCAGAATGCTTTTTGAAAGGACAGAAAGCAGAATATTGCCTCCAGACACGCCTCTGCCTGGTTTCACATCTGAAAACCCAAAGACGGTAAAATAAGAAAGGGAAGGATTTCCTCAGACTAAAAAGGAGATGTTCAGAATCCTTGGAGGAGCTAAAGTCAGTGAGTTCTCCAAGTAGGAAGGACTCAGGGAGATGGCTCCCTTCAAGCACTGACTTTCTTGCCAGGCTGCCAGAATGAGGTCTTAAAGTCAGAATAGGATTGACTCAAAGGAAATGCAGAAATGGGATCACATTTCCTTGGGTTTGCAGATCAAGACTCATGTCCATTAGTGGCTATCATAGAAGTGGATTCACAGGGCAGTTATCTCCTTTGGTGAAAACTAGTTCTGGCCACGTATACTGTGAGTTAGATGAAAAAAGATATGAGAGCAAAGAGTTTAAGATGAGATGAACTGGATGTAGAAGCACAAAAAAAGTGGGAAGAAATAAACTAACTTTGGTGTGACCGTGTGAAATTTGGAAATGACTTTAATAATGGCAACAAACAATAGTATTTTCACTTGTCTAATCCCCCGCTCCGTCCATTGCTTGCAAAAATTAGGAGTGAAATCTAGTGGCACCAGTAGCATTGTGAATGCTTAACCTTAAAATATAAACAATACATTTATTTATTAAATTCTAATTTTTTTAGGTGAGAAGGTTGATAATGAAGAGAATTGTTAAAATTACCAAATGCAACTTGTCAGATATTGTGACTGATTATGAAGAAATTGTATCTACAAGGTAACTGCTAAAGACTATTAAGTATGAAATATAAACCTTTAAGATTATCCCTTTAAAATCTTCTAAGTTTTCTATTTTTATTTTAATTAAGACATATGTCAAAAGATACAGTTTCAGATCATAAAGTAAAATATGATGACTTAAAATAATTGGTCGATTTAAAGTTGCATTTTGGGATAGCTACATGATGTATTTTCAATTATATAGTATTTGGGGGCAGATTTTGCCCTTTCCTTCGACAGACTTTAGGGCAAGAAAGAAAAATACAAGAAACATCTTTGTCCCAAATTAGTTTTGCCCTTAGATTTCCTGTCTTGAGACTGCTGTGGGAAAAGTTGTTGCTGCTAGCATCTTGCTAAGCCTGTAATCTCCCCTTTGCAAAATGGAGAATCCTCAGCTGTACAAAGGCACTGAGATCCACACGCAGCTGTTGGGGGAGTGTTTGCTTAAGTAACTCAATTCTCATACTGTCCTATCTGTGAACTAAGGGTAGGAACAGGGCTGTCTCTGGGAAAACTTCCTGGAGGCCACATGCAGACTCTTGGAATGACCAATAAGGTTTTAACTGGTTTAGGATGCTGAACTCTATTGTGTTTTACTTTTCAGTCCTTGCGGGGAAAAATGGGTGTGACTATAAAACTATACTTCCATGGATTTGTGTTGCCCGAGTTGGCGGCATATATAACTAACTCTAGTTTCAGAGCCATGGAGAAAATGTTAATATTCAGGCACTTTCAAGAGAATGATTCCTCAACAAAAAATAATCTTCCAAAAGATCATCATGTTTCATGGCTTTACCTCTCCATGTTCACATCTCTCACTCTTTGAACCATATACCCAAAGGGTACGGAACAATCAGTCTCTCTTAATGTGAGGGAACATGGCGTCTCTTCCTTCCTATGCTAAGAAAAGTATTTCTTCCTTGAGTTTAAGACAACTCTGTCTCCCCTCCACAATGCAGAGAATATGATTCAGAATAATGGTCTCATTTCAGTTACTCAGAAGACTGATATCTTTTAAAACCATGTTTTTTTTAAAAAAAAAGTAAATGAGACTGATAATCATTTGTTTACTCTTTAGCCAGTTGACAGATGCAGTTTTTAAGTTTGTTGAACCACGGAGAAAGTTAAAACCTCAGAGGAAAGAAAGGAAAAAAGTCACAGCACAGATGATCTCTGATGGAGATATTAAGATTCTTGTTCGAATAGTGAGGGCCTATAATATTCCTATGAGAAAAACAACAATTAATAGGTAAGGCAATATGCCCCAATTTTTAGAGTTGCAAAAGGTCTATCTTAAATGTGATTAATTCTCCATGCTGTTATATTTGGAAAGCTTTGCACTTTGTTAATGCTCCATAAACATAAAATGAATGAAAATTGAAATCTTGATTTGCATAGTCAAACCTGTCAATGCCATGTATTAAGAGTTTTCTGAAGTTCGACATTCCCAGAGTAACTTTAACATGTATATTTTGAGGGTGTTGGCTGCATGTTCACATTCTCATATTATATCAAATAAATGCCTTTATCTCTATTTCCTGTTGTGAAAATTCTGAAGTGTCTGCTGCCAACTGCCCTATTCCATGCCACTGGCTCTCTCAGAATTGGAATCAGAAAGCTGGAGAAAGTCAATGAGACACTAATTTTGTTTTGGGAAATGCCCCAGAAAAACTGTGAAGCAAATGTGGAATGTTGTGTAAAATCAGAATTGCTACAGTTACACCCTGCTCTGTTTTAGACCTGTTGTTTTTAGGTAACATCTACAAATATAGGATTTTACCCATCCTTTCTGTAGGTGCCCCAGTAGGTTTTATTTGTGTTTTGGGGGCAGAGGATACATGGGGCCAGAGTGGATATCACCAGTGGGTGGCCAAAGTATGGCATCGTGAATATTAAGTACCCATGTGTATTTAGTGTATCCTGGATATTTAGTGTCTCATATATTTAGTGTCAGTATAATTTCTATATTAAGAATATTTAGTACCCAAATGCCTTAAGAATATTAGGCATTCCCCTCTGTCTGTGTCCAACACATGTGCCCTACTTGCTTACATTTATGCTTACCACAGCTCATGAATTCTCCCTATGAAAAACAAACATTTTGCTAATCTGTAGTTAACACCTCTTAAAGGTTTTGTCCATGTCTTACAAATTACAGCCTTGTTCATCTAAAAGAATTGAATATGCTCAAAACAAATTTACATTTCAAAGGCTGTTTTGTGAAATAAGGATATATAAAATCATCACCATTTTCTATAAGCATCATACTGTTAAAAAAAATATTATAACACCAAAAAAGTAGGAAGGATATATTCTTAAAGTATAACTTGTCTTTTCTTTATATTTATATATATAATTATATTTTAATTGGCATCCATCATGAATAACTTGCCTTTTCTTCTCCTTTTTCTGAATACCTGTGAATATTTTATTTAGACTAGATCTAATCCATAGTTCAGTATTTAGGAGTTGCTCTTCCAGAGTAGTAATTATCAAATGTTTAGCTGTAACCACACATGATAATACAATTCAAAGCAAACTCAGTAATAACCAGAGAAACTGACTTATATATCTTCATAAGCACAGGAAAAACCCACCCACTTCTACCAAAACTAATATTAAAACTAATTAAGGTGTATGTCTCTATATCGTTTTTCCTGAAGAGCCTTGGCTATGTCTACTTATTTGAAATCATCCATATCTTGCCTCAGACATAAAGAAGCAATCAAATCAGTAGCCTCAGATGAGATCTTACATGAGATAAGTATTTAACACTTCTATAAAGTACAATCTTGATTATGTTTGTTCTGAATTACAATTGGCTCTTAATTCATCTCTCCATCTATATTTTCTTTGGCTTCCAGTTTATTTTCCATAACATGGTAAAAGTGGCCTTTAGAAAATGTAGTTCTAACCATTTCATTCCCTGCTCTCAGGGTCTATATGATAAAGTATAAAACCTTAAAATGGCTACAAAATCTTCAGGCTTCTGGCCCGTGCCTACAATTAGCCTCATCTCTCTGTATCCCATAGCCATGTCATGCTACTCCTTGTTCCACGAGGCCTCTACTAGTTGTTTCGTTTGCCTGGAATGGCCTCGACACATAACCATGTTATTGTCCAAATGAACTATGACTTGAAGTTTCCAAGCACACTCTCAAGCAATGTTTTCTCCATCATACCCTCCTGATTGTCACCCCCAAAAGTTAATCATGCCTTTTCCTGCATAATTTTCACACCTTTAAGATGTTTCTCTCTTTTCTCACATTTCATTGCACTTCTTTGTTTACCTGTATATTTTGCCCTGATAGACTATAAAATCCTTAAGAGAAAGTTCTGTTTATCTTTAGATCCTAGAAAAGTACCTGATATAGAATAGAGCCAATAGATGTTGATTCAATAAATAAATAAATAATGGCTGTTTGAAAAACTAGAAAAATTAAGCCATACACTTGCCAAGTAATTTCCTAGACCTCTACTTTTATTGACTATATAAAGTATTTCAAAATCTAGTCAATGTTTCCTATGTGTTTCAGGATACTATACATCCATTCGTGGAAGTTTCTTTCCAGCACACTGTATACCAAACCAGTACAGCAAGTGGATCTCATCCATACTGGAATGAAGAAATTAAAGTAGATTTTCTGTAAGTTGGAGTTCATTGTTCCATAGCTCCTAAAAAAAAGAGCAAAAACAAAATTATTTTGTTGAGTTACTTATTGAAATAATTATTGAAACAGGCTTTATTTACTTTTATCTGTTTTTCTTTTTTTTCCCTTTTGTAAATTATTTTATTTCTTCCATGATGATTCAGAGGGACTATCTTCAAACCAGTACAAATATTTCATAAATAATATCTGTCCATTTTCTAACCAATTGAGTAATTTGTTGCACAATAAGCCACCTCACATCTAAGAAAGATATACATTAAATTTGAATAGTGAAGATATTACATAATGAATTAGGACACAATTAAAATTTTCTTTAAATATTTCCTTGGGGGAGAGGATGCCATACTTCTACTCAATGAAGATAAACATTTTTACAATCCAGAGGTCTTTTTTTTTTTTTTTTAACACCGATTATGCCATGAATTCATGGGAAAGAGGTTCCAGGCAGCTCAAGCTCTTTCCCATTGGTTCTCACAAAGTGTGCTTCTCTGGGTGGAGCATGCTGGCGCTTCAGTTGAACCCAGGTACCTTTCTCTCTGGCTTCTTTTTTTTTCTGATCATTTTCCTTCATGCATTTCAGGAAGCTATCTCAGTTCTTAGAGTGCTTATGTGCTTTATGTGCTCAATACACACATTAATTCTCTTGGCAACAATCTTGCCCTTATTTGTTGACAACAATGCCAACAGCATGCTAGACTCTTGTTTTTGCCATGGGAACACTTGTGGGGCATTCCTTTTTGAACAGTACCCATTCATTTGATGTCTACAATATCACCTTTCTTATACATTCACATATATGTGACCAAAGGAACAACTGCATGTTTTCTAAACGGCCTAGAGAACAAACATTGAGTGCCTTTCCTCTTTTCCTTTGTGTTCGTCATTTTGGCGAATTACAGGAATTCCAGCCAAAAGGATACTTTTCTCTCTTTTTCTATTGTTTTGTCTGTCTTTTTTTTTTTTTTTTAAAGCAGTTCTCTATATGTTATGGATACCAGCCCTTTGTCAGTTATATGTGTTAAAACTATCTTTCCCTAATGGTTTGACTTTTCATTTTCTTTATGATGTATTTTGATGAAAATAAGTTTTAAATTTTACCAATCCTTTCCTTCATGGTATGTCCTTTTAAAAAGACTTATTTAATAAATAGTGGACCTCCTTTACTTTCCTTACTTTAAACATACAGTAACTTGCATTAAAATTTTAGACTATTGCACTTTCTGAAGAATGATGAGGATATCTTTTTCAATAATATTCCTGTATATAAAGGTATTTTTAATTAAAATAGTTAACAAATCAGATTTTTAAATCCAAAAAGAAATATACACCTATCTTCCTGCTTGCTACCAAGAAGGAACAAAACAGATATAGACTAGAATAATCCTTTATATGGTGTTTAGGAACATACACATACACACACACATGACCCAGTAAAATGGATCTAATTCCATGGCCACTTCCTTTAGTATTGCTATGCTTTACTGCTGGGTATAAATTTCCTTCATGAGCAGGTATGTGTAGCTATTAAACATCTCAACATTTTTTTTCAAATAATATGAGTCTTTTTACTTTGAAAGGTGGGAAAATTGACTTCTTATTCATACATGTAGAGCAGGATTATCTTATAGATTAGCCATCATTTTACATTATTTTTCTATAATTTATTTTATATAATTTTCTGTGAATATTTTATGTTTCATATTATTTCATAGCTTATATGATTTCGTAGGATTTCTATGCTTTGTTCGATGCCTATGTTAACATATATTCCCCACTAACAAAGGCTAAAGGAACTCAGAAGAACTGACATAATCACTTGCATATATGTGGTGACATCTTGGAGGCTATATAAACATTCATATCCTAGCCACCCCTTCTGAAAGTGAAAGATTTCAGATCCTAAACAGGATTTGCAAGGAAAGGGAGACCCTGTTTATGCCATTATTTCAACTTAGGGGTAGGAGAACTAAAACAAAGAAAACTTTAGGATTTTGTTAGCTTAGATGCTATGGAACTTCTGCTTTTAGCAGAAATCAAATTTGTTCTTCCGGATTCAACATAGGCTCAATTATATTTTCAGAGTCATTGGCCAGAGTTCCTAAATAGATATCCTTGTTATTTGGCTGCCTGTCTGAACCTCGTACCTTCACTTTGCCTTGTTCTCTGACACGTGCTTTCTTGAACTATTTACTTTTTGTGTGTAAAGGAAATTATTGACTTAAAGGGAAATCTATTATATAATATCATATAATAGCAAGTTAAATAATTAACATATAAGATGTATTTGTTTGAAAAGTTTGTAAATGTAACACATGGTCATGTGTATTTGGAAATATTTGGAATATTAATTTAGACATTAGCATTAGAAAAAATATACTGTATTAATAAATTTAGGAGAACATAAAACAGTCAATAAGATACATAAACTTATAAGCAAACTAATGAGAAGACTTGGGAGTGTTTACATCCTTGCAATTATAGCAGTGAGATAAGCCAAGAACAATTTGGAGTACAACCAAGTGGATCAGAGGCTTCGGATAAGCCAAAACCATCCAGCTACTACTTTTTGTTGCCTCTGATACAGGATCCTACTCCCCTCTTCTTGTGACATTTTAGTGAATAAAAACCGCAAGCAAATGGATAAGCAGTCATAATAAATATTATGTATAAGTAATAAGTAATATTAAATAATTAGCTCCATGAGCCCTTCTTGGAGGGAGAATTATGATAACATTTGAAGAACATTTAATAAAATACAGAATGCAAGATAATGCAGAAGGACTTAAGTGATGTAAGGAATATACTAAGTTAACAAGCTAAAAAATGTAAGGATGGCAGTTGTCTTTTCTCCTGCTGACATAAGGTTGTAAGTAAATATTGCCTCCCCTGCTCTTACTTAGGTCCTGGCAACATGAAAGGAAATCCTTGAGGAACAAAGTAGGGGAATCAGCTAGTTGTTTTATCGTTAGGAAATATAAGGAAACTTCCACTTAAAATTGTCCTCTAAACTCAACTAGCACTTTCAATCATCATTGCTTGTAGGTTTCAGAAAGTTACAGAAGCTGTTGAAGATCCTTTGAAATAGTGGTTGCTTGCTTAAGCCACAAGATTCAAGAAGTAATGTCGGTGGCAGCTGTATAGTGAAAAAACCTGGTCTTTGGAGTCTGTCAGAACTGGGTCCAGCCAAGTGTGGTGGTACACCCTGTAGACCCAGCTACTCAAGAAGCTGAGGTGGGAGGATCACTTGAGCCCAGGAGTTCAAGATCAGCCTGGGAAAGACAGACCCTGTCTCTAAAATACATATATAAATAAGTAAACTAAACAAAAATATTTTTTAAAAAAGAGCTGGATCCATATTAGGCTCTGTCATTTGCTGGTGGCATTACCTTGAGTAAGTTATTTAACTTCTCTGAGCTTCAGTTTCTCTGTGTAAAGTAATCTATTATACAGGATTGAGATTTCCATCACTGTTAAATGTTTGATGGAGATTCAGTGCACAAGGTGGAGCTGAGAGTAAAAATTCATTGCTTAGGATATACACTATCCTTTCAACTACCTCCAAAATGTACCTAATCAAGAATGCCATCAGCAGACAGCTTGCAAAATTAAATGCACTCCATTATCCCAGTTTCTGCTTGGAGAAAAGTAACATGGGAAAGGGAATAAATTCTGTTTTTTCTTTTTTTTTTTTTTGAGACGGAATTTCGCTTTTGTCGCCCAGGCTGGGTGCAGTGGCACAATCTCGGCTCACTGCAACCTCTGCCTCCTGGGTTCAAGCGATTCTCCTGCCTCAGCCTCTCAAGTAGCTGGGATTACAAGCACCCATCACCAGTCCTGGCTAATTGTTTGTTTGTTTGTTTGTATTTTTAGTAGAGATGGGGTTTCTCTATGTTGGCCAGACTTGTCTTGAATTACTGACCTCAGGTGATCCACCCGCCTCAGCCTCCCAAAGTGCTGGGATTACAGGAATGAGACACCAGGACCAGCCATAAATTCTGTATTTAAAGTCATATCTATTAACTGAGAATAAAAGAGCATTTTATCTCTGTGTGTCAACTAGCAGAAACTAGCAGAATTTAAGAGAGTTGAAAAACCTATCTAATACTCCACATAATCCGTTTGCAATCGATATCTACAGTGAAAGCCCTTTCTGTTTTACACGTAAACATTTTTATTTTTCATTGTAAGAGAGATGTAAATTACGAAGCACATGCTGGCTCTAATGAAAGGGAGCAGCCAGTCTTCAAAGCATGTAGCTTTTTCTTAGTTTATACTTCATAAAAGAAAACAACACAGGTAATTTTATAGTTCTTTATGAATAATGCTCTTAGAAAATAAGTGGATTTTGAGAAAATTAAGCATTCGAATGTATATGTTTTTTTATTCACAGCTCACCAGGACATGATTATAGCTTCTCAAGTTTATCTAAAATAAAAGATAATATATATATCAACATTTTTGATGAAATGAGGATTGAAAAACATGAGGTAAGGTAGAATAATTATAATAGCCAATGCTGAAATAATTCTAAGAAGGTCAAACTGAATGAAGTCTAGTAACATATTTTTAAATATGCTTTTAGACGCAATGTGTATATCCAACATTTTCTTGAAAGGATTTCAGGCAACTTGAAATAGAATCAGATATATGACAAGTCAGTTTAAAAATAACAGAGATCATAAACCACATATAGGAGGAGGAGGAATAAATATTCCAACAACTTGGGAGAAGTAGGTTTCTGCAACTGAACATTACATTTAAATGTGAGCTTTGTGTAGCCAATACAGAAATATAAACAGAAATAGGTTACATATTTCCCATTATCTGATCAAAGAAAATACACCACTCCTACAAAAGAGATCAAATTATTCCTAAGGCTAAAATTCAGTTCTACTGTCTTCCTCATAGATGTGTGAAAATTCCTAGCACAATGCCTCGTACCCTAGCAAGTTCCAAAATAAATGTGAGTTTCCTCCCTATTGGACTTGCCACTAAAAATATAAAGATGCATATCCATAGTATACATAGTAGATCTATATATAGTATATATAGTAGATGTAGTATATCTACTCTTTTAAGGTATATAGATTAAATGCTCTAATAGAAATGTTTTCCAAATTCTATGGCAATGCTGTTGAAGGAGCAATTAATTCTGCCTGGAGGGACTGGGTATCCATGTCAGAGAAGTTGAACAAGACCTTGAAGAGAATGGTTCAGGAATGAGCCTTCTGTAAAAACCACTGCAAATCATAATGGCTATGTTTTCAAACCCAGTTTTCCAGGAGATATGACACACATTCTTATTAAAGGAACTTTAGATCAACCATGATAAACGCTGAGTGTAAAATATTAAACAATAATTTGGTGATAGCTTTTCTCCAAGGAATTAAACTGAGTAGTGTTCTGATTATCAAAACTGATAAATGGGTAAAGTTTAAAAAACTCAAAAGAATGTCTAACAAGTTTTCTCTCTCAAAAGTGAATTATCTCAAAGACTAATTTGGTCAGAATTGAACAGCAGTTGATTAACAACTGAAGCCTTGAAAGTGCTTTGCATTGTGAGATTGTTGTTACTGGAATGAGATCCACATGCTTTAGGTATCAGACTTGTTTGTGGCAATGTTGGCATGCTGTTTAGAAAAGGAAAGGTCCTTGCATTCTTGCCCTCCTCTCATGGACTGGGTTTTAGGGTAGCTATGGGCCAAAACATTCCATTGTCTTTTAAAAGACTAGTGCTAGACTGAGTCCTGAGATAGCTATCCAGTTGAAAGAAGGTTTAAAGTTATCACTGAACACTATTTTGTCTAGAAGTGTTTCATTTTTCCTCTCTTTTCTCTGTGCCCCTCCTGTATATTTTCTTCCTGCTATCAACTGTTTCTTACTCCCCACAGGTCTCCCTTTCTTTACTTATGTATTAGCAGAAAGCTGAAGACTTGGAACTCTCACAGACACATAGCCTATTTTTAACACTCAGCAATAAAGAGATGGACCGAACTGCCTTTGGAGCTGGCAAAGCAAGCCCCATGCATACTCCAGATTTAAAACTTGGTTAACTGTGACTCTAACAAAAATCCCAGTAGCCACAGAAAGACCTTAAACTAACCTGAAACTCGGATATTGATTTAAATGCTTTTTTTTAAAGTTATTTTTAAGATTTTAAAATTTTCAGCATAGTCTATAATTTTTGACTTGCCATTATATACTATCCTCTGGTTTCTAACTTTATCCAACCATGTCTTTCAATTTTTAAAAAATTATTTAATATGGAAGATGTTTGCCTATTCTTTAAAGAACCAACTACTGAAATTTTTACTTTTCACTTTTTTTTGGTTTGCGAATTCATTTATTTCTGCTTGTATTTTAATTATTTTCTTCCTCCCTATTCCCCTAGGACTATAATTTTTATACTTACTTTGACCAAATGTATTCAATGCCTAGTTTGTTTGATCTCTTGCCTTCTCATAAATAATGGAAACATTCTGAGACTATCATTTTATCTCTGAAAACATCTTAGACTACGTATTTTATATTTAGTTACTTATTTTTTGTTATTTTATATATATATATATATATATATATGTATATATATATATATATATATATAACATTTTCTTGCTTGGCCTATTTTCCAATATTATATCTTTGCATTTTCAAATGTTTGAGAGGCTTTTGTGTAAACTTTTGATTTTAAATTTCAGTTTTATTACCTTGTAGAAATCGTACTGTACATTTGAGCCTTTAGTCCACAGTAGTCAAGCCACTGTCCCAGCTCTATGACTGCTAATTAACATACAAAGGTATTCATCCTGATGACAAGACAAGGGACCCTCCTATTGGGCAAGCTGTGTTGCTCCCGAAGAATTATCTTCTAGAACAAAGATGAAGGGGTTACTTTGATTTACAAGGGGTTGAGAAATGAAATGTACAGATATCTGAGTTTTATTTAGACGAGTTATTTAAAGAGATGGTCCCATCATAGCAGCATCTCTTCTACTATTTAACCATCAGAATGCCTGACCCTGCTTCAACTCACACCAGGATATGCAGACTTACCACACACACATTATTACTCTGGATATTAAGTCCCGTTTTTATCACTTGATATATACAACTCCCATACTAATAGATTCCTTAAAGGTTGTTTCATATATAATTCATATTGTTGATCTTAAAATTTTTTCATTGCTTCTCAAAGAGGATGCATAGGGAACTTTTTATTTTTATTTGACTTTTAAGTTCAGGGGCACACATGCAGGTTTGTTATACAGGTAAACTTGTGTCCCGGGGGTTTGTTGTACAGATTATTTCTTCACTCAGGTATTAAGCCTAGTTCCCATCAGCTGTTTTTCCTAATCCTCTCCCACCTCCCACCCTCCACCCTCCAATAGGCCCCAGTGTGTGTTATCCCTCTCTGTGTGTTCATGTGTTCTCATAGTTTAGCTCCCACTTATAAGCGGGAGCATGTGGTATTTGGTTTTCTGTTCCTGTGTTCATTTGCTAAGGATCATGGCCTCCAGCTCCATCCATGTACGGAACCAATTTTAAAGTTAACCTCAATAGAGCTGTAACTATATCTTAGGCAAGGTAGACCTAAAAAGCCTGCAGCATCCCTGGGACTTAGGATGGAAAGATTGATGCAGTTGGGAGCACATCAGTCAGAATTCCAAGGCCTTGATTGCTACAAAGCTACCTAAGTGTACCTGTTATCTTTTAAACTAGAGCAGCACAGTCCATCTGCTTTGCTTTGTTGTTGCTGGTCAGCCTCTGGATTTAAAAGACCCTTCTCATATTCCCTGGTAAGTGGATGGAGTAACTTCTCAAGTACAAAAAGTTGGAAGGGCTCCTAATGTCCAAAGCAGTGGTTATGAACTAAAGGCAGGAATCAGTGTTTTGGCAGCTTTTTTCAAACTTCAGCTATTTTCTTTCACTCTCCCTAGATTCTCTGGCCTTTGGTTGATGAAATGAAAAATATAAGTGGCTAAAAGTGGAGTAGATCATAGGTGCTGCCAATGGGAGGGGTGGTGATGGTGGCAAATGCCAATCCCTTTTATGCCTAATCCCTGCTTCTCCCTACTACAAATATTTTCTCTAAGTTTGAAAATAGTGTTATTGAGGAATAATTAGCATACAATAATCTGCACATATTTAAAGTGTATAATTCGACAAGTTTTGGTGTATATATACACCAACGAAACCATCAATACAATTAAGATAATAAACATATCCATTACCCTCAGGTACCCCCCTGCTCTGTTGGTGTATCCACCTCCCGCCCGCAACCAGTGATCTGTGTTCTGTCACTATCGTTTCTATTTTCTAGAATTTTATAGAAATGGAATCCTATGGTATGTGCTCTTTTTTTGTTTTGCTTCTTTTACTCAGAAAAATTATTTTCAGATTAATTCATGTTGTAGTGTTTAACAAATAGTTCATTTCTTTTATTATATAGCAATATTCCATTGATAAATATGCATTTCATTGCTTGTTTATATGTTCACCTGTTGATGGGCATTTAGGTTGTTTGCATATTTTGACTATTATAAATAAAGCTGTCATAAATATTTGTGTAAAGTCTTTTTATAGACAAATGCTTTCATTTCTCTTAGTAAATAGAAATAGCTGGATATTATGGTAAATGGATATTTAAGAAACTACTAAACTGTTTTCTAAAGTGATTGTACCACTTTTTATGCCCATCAGTAATGCAGGGGACTTCCATTTCTTTCACTTTCTTATACTTTGTCAAACTTTGAACTTTAGCCATTCTAATAAGTGTGTGGTGGTTTCTCACTGTAGTTTTAATTTGCATTTCCTAATGACTAATGGTGTTGGGTACCCTTCCATGTAAATATTTATTTGCCATTTATATATCTTCTTTGGTGAAGTGTCTGTTCACGTCTTTTGTCTATTTTTAAAATTGGGTTATTATTATTGAATTTTGGGGTCCTTTGTATTCAAGTCCTTTGTCAGATACATGATTTGCAAATATTTTCTCCCAGTATATAGCTTATCTTTTAATTTTCTTAACAGTGTCTTTTGAAGAGCAAGGTTTTTAATTTTGAGGAAGTCAAATTTATCAACTTGCTTTTGATGTCATATTTTTTAGCTCTGTATTTTGCAACTCTGTTTCTAAGTTCATACATGTTTACAGGTATATTTTTTTGATGAATTGATTTCTGTATCAGTATAATTTCTCTCTCTTTATTCCTCGTTATATTTCTTATTTTTAAATATGCTTTTTTGTCTGTTATAGTCACTCAGCTTTCTTTTAGTTAGTTTTGTATATCTTTATTTTCTTTTAAGCTGTGTCTTTATATTAAAAATGGGTTTTCTCTAGACAACACAGTTGAGTCTTGCTTTTTTTTCCACTCTGACAATCTCTGCCTTTGAATGTACGACCGTTGACATTTTGTATAATTGTTAACCTGGCTGGGTACCATCTTCCCATTTATCTTCTGCTTATCCCAACTATTCTTTATTCTTTTTTCCTGCCTTCTTTTGGATTGATGGAATACTTTATGATTTCATCTTATCTCCACTATTGGCTTATTAGCTATACTTGTTTGTTTTCCTAACTGTTGCTCTCAGGTTTACAATATACTGTTTAGTTTACTACAAACTATCTGTACATAATATAGTAGCACTTCACATACAGTGTAAGAGCAGGATCCTATAATATAATGCCTCCGTTTCCCCCTCCTTGCATTGTGCTAGTATTGTCATACATTCTACTTTACACAAGTCATAAACTCTGCAACAGATAATTTTCTCCCAGACTATTATTTTTTGCTTTAAGTAGTTATCTTTTAAAGAAATTTAAAAGCAAGAAAAATGTATCTTTTCTATTTACCTTTTGGGTTCTTTTTTAAAAGAAAGAGAATGACTTTTTATATTTACTTATGAGTTTGTAAAACTATTCATCACATGATATTAAGTAGGTAATAAAAATTATGTATCTTCCTAGGATCACTGTCTCAAGAGCTGTAGTGTTCACTCATATATAAGAAAGAATTGGCTTGGATCCATTGTCTTCCCTTTTTCTGCTCTTCTGCAACAATCTGAGGTAAGACAAAATGGTTATTTGCTAATTATTCTAACTTTTGACCTCTGGCTAATAGTAACACTTTCTGTTGTCTTTGAATCAGACTCTGTGATTGGCAGGCTGGTAGGTCAGTTAAGATGATCCTGTATTAGAATGTTCTGGACTTTTGAAGTGTTTGAACTGTCTCTAGAACAGAGGGTACCCACAAATTTATTTCTTATATCTTTACAACGTTCACTAACAAAGAATAGGACAGCTAGTCTTAGATCTTAAAGCAACATTTGTATTTGCATGTAAGAGTTCTATAAGATTAGATTCATAAAACATTCTGATTAATGGTGTTGCTTTGTAATCACGGGTCCCAGGAGTTTCAGCTTGTCAACACTGTTTATTGATAATGGTAAGACCTATGATTTGTACCTGGTCTCTGTGAGACCCTCAGAGGGCTCTGCTGTTGGGTTATTATGTAGCAGGAGAATGCCTACATGACTAGCAAAGTAGAAAAGCACCAGCCCAGACTCCACTGTTACTTCTTCACTAAGTGATGTTAGGTAAGGCACTTGACACCTGTGGCGCCATGCCAGACACTGGAAAGTGAAAATTCAGAAATGAATTTTTTACCTCAGTGAGTTCACTGTCTATGAAATAAAACTAACATTTCAGTACAATGTGATAATGCTGTAGTACTTTGATAGAGGCATGAGATCGGTACATGGGAACATACAGTAGGGAGTACTTTACTCTCCCTGGGTTGCAGGTGGTAACGCAGGGGTAGTAGTTCAGAGAGTTTGGTAGGTAAGAGGAGACTAAGGAGGAAAATGAAAGATCAAAGAAGACTTTACCTAGGTGATAACTTTTGAATTAAGTCCTTAAAGATGAATTTGTCAAGGAAACAAGGGCTTGACAAATTTGTCAAGCAAATAAGGGGTTAAATTAGATTGCCTTTTGCTACACTGCTTTTCCTTCCTGGGTTTCTTCCTGCCTATGTGTCCTGACACCCAATTTCCAAGGAGAAAACAGTGCTCTCAGATTTATTTCAGAGACAATCTTTTAAAAAATATATACAAATACTAGCTCCTTTCCTTGTCAAGGATTGTGAGCCCTGTTGATTAATTACAGGAAGTTACCACTGTAGAGTCTCACAATAGTACACAAATGGCTGCCATTGTATACCAGTTAAAGTGTTAATGAAGTTTCTGTTCTTACTACCTGGCTGTCATGTTACCAACTAAAGCTATTGGTAAGAAAGTAGGAAAGAAGGAATATCAGGTAGGAGAGTAGAGGTGCCTGTACAACGTGCAGTCACATGAAGTCATGCTGTTGCGTGTTGCAAAGAACAGTAATAGGAATATACATTGTTGAAGGTACAGCTACAGGGCTTCCTATGTTTATAAGTCCCTGTGGACATTGCTCAGTCTCATGCCAGACTATAGGATACAGAGGTGGTTAAGAGTGTGAGCTTCAAAGGTGGACACATCTGGGTTGTAATCCTGGTTCCACTACTTACTAGTTTTGTGGTCTTGCATAAATACTTCAATTCTCTTACCCTCAGTTTCCTTATTTGTGAAATGGAGATAAGGGCAGTGTCTACTCCACTGAATGATGCAATCTACATCAAGCACTTGGCACAGGGTTTTGCACATGGTAAACACTCAGTAACTATTAGTCATCATGTTTTTTGGAGACAGCGTCTCACTGTGTTGCCCAGGCTGGAATGCAGTGGCACAATCATGGCTTATTGCAGCCTCAACCTCCCGAGCCCAAGTGATCCTCCTACCTCAACCACTTAAGTAGCTGGGACCACAGTATGCACCAACACTCCCGGCTAATGTTTTTTATTATTATAATTTACCTCTTCCCTACACACACACATACACACACACATACACACAATTCCTCCTATGTGGACCTCAGGGTTGTCTTTCTTGCTGTTATGTATTTTCTCTTTCTAGACCCAATACAAAATGTAACATTATCTTTTAGCTTCTTCTCTGGGCCTGAATTGGATTTTCTAAGAGCTTTATCACTGGCATAGTAACTTGCTTTTTTGTTTCGTTCCTTTCTTACTCCTACCCTCTCTACATAGTACATATTAGGCAGGGTCCCAAGGTGTCAAGGGTGCCTATGAGCACATCACTACAGAGGACCTGCCCATTCCTGGGCAAGTACAAATGACTAGAAGCCCCTGCATGCAAGTAAGCATGCTTTCTGTGATGGAGAGGACTCTGCTGGGCTATAATATTTGACTGATGTTTATTTTCATCATGAATAATCCATTATACTGATATGCTCTTTCAGATTAGTGGAACATTTCAAGTAACTATTCCACCAGTTTTGCTTGGGTATACTTGGAGTATTACTTATGTATTTCCTAGAGAAGATTCCAATGAACAGAATTTAAAAGAATGTACATTCTTAAATATTTTTGCTACCATTGAACCTCAAATATCATATGTCACCTATAATCCAACACTAGATAAGGTAGGTTTTACATTGAATTTCTTTTATATATATCATCAAAGAAGTATGAAGTACTTTAAAAAACAATAATAATAATTTCAAAGCTGGCAAACATAAACATTGGTTCTTGATATTTCCTGTGGGAACAATATAGCACAATGTTGAAATACTTTAAATTTGATTCTAGTTTTTAGATCAAACAGAGGTCTTGCAGAGAGCACAGATTTTTAAAAAGAATTGTAAGGCAATCTTTCCCAACCGAAGAATTGTAACTACTGTTTTTAATGATGAAGGGATACAGTTCTTAGTCACAAGATATATCAAGGCATTAAATCCACCTCAGCAACTTCTGGATATATTTCTTCACGATTCTAATGCAACACTTGTAAGTTGTAATTATTTTTAACAGCTTCATTATGATTGAAGAGCATCTGTGAAGAATCACTTTTACCTTTTGTGTATTTGGTTTCAGTCTAGTGCATTGTTTGTCCTCAGAGTATTTGTACTATTTGTGAGTTATAAAGCTCCCTTAGCTGAACCCCTTAAACCAAAATCAAAACTTCTAATTTAGATTGGTTTTTGCTACACTGCTTTTCCATTATGGGTTTTCTTCTTGCCTGTGTGTTCTGACATCTAGGATCCAAGGAGGCAACAGTCCTCTCAGATCTATTACAAAGACCATCTTTATCTTTTAAAAAATTTATACAAATCATAGCTCTTTTGCTTGTCAAGGATTGTGAGACTTGTTTATTAATTGCATGAAGTCACCAGTGTAGAGGGTCATAATAGTGCATAAATGGCAGCAATTGAATATCAGTTAAAATGTTAATGAACTTCCTATGTTAACTCATTGTTTTGCACCCTTTCTCTTTTCCTAGATTAGTCTGAATCTTTGTCTCCAGCACTATAGGGAAAAAATCCATAGTACAGTTTCTATTGTTTGAGAAAGCACACTGTACTACTTTAATATCTCCTGGCGGTAGCAGCTTATTATAAAGTTATATTCACTAAAATAATTCTGATAGATTTTGAACCAAAAAGTAATAAAACCTTTGCTGTGCTTCAAGATCTTAAAAATTTTTAACAGTTGTACTTTAAAGTACATGTTTAATGTGGATACATATTGCAATATTTAAAATATTAGTAATTTATTACAATAAAATATAATGGTTGCATGCACCTTGTGCAGTCAGGCCAACTTGGGCTCAGTTTCCCAGAGACTTCACGTATTGTATTAGCCATGGAACCCAGGGCAAGTTATTTTATTGCTCCAAGCTTCTTTCCTCTTCTGTAATACTAGAATAATAATAGTGTCTGCTTTTAAAGGCTTAGAGTATATGCTAAATGAGATAATGCATGTAAAGCATTGTGCTCAGGGATGGACATACGTACACACTCAGTAGATGTTAATATTATTCTAGGACCTCATTGCTCGATTTGTATCTTTGATTCCTTTTATGCCTAATACACCAGATGAAAATGATGGTTCTGATATATGGATGACATCGGAGGTAACAAATTACATTTTATAATTAAAATGTATAGTATTTCTTTTAAGGAAGCCTTTTAAAAATATTATGTATTTCTGTATTACTTTGCCTTGTGAAGTTTAAAAGTATTTGATACTTTTATACATCATCTTCAGTTTTATAACAGTCTATGGACATAATTCATAAAGACCAAAAATCTTTTCAAGATTCTAAGTGGTAGCTCATAAATATTTTGACTCAATGGGAATTCCAGGAGTATAATATTATGCCATCCTCCAGAGAGCAATATAACTGTCACTATGGGGTTGGTCAGACCCTGAAGTCTTGTGCAAGTGCTGTCACTTCCCCAAAGCTTTCCCCCATCGCCCCCATCTGAGTGAAGAGCTCATACAGCAGTGTTCTTCCTTGGCACTTGGATTAAAGCCTGATTGCCAAATAAAATACAGGCCCCATGCAATATTCAGGACAAACTTATAATAAGAAATGATTTGTTGTTTATCTGAAATTCAAATCTAACTGGGCATCCTATAAATTCTTTTCTAAGTTTGGCAACCCTAAGTAGAGCATTTCTTCCATTTTAGCTTAAATTATATTTCGTTACTAATGTGTGGACTGCACACCCATACCCATGTATGTACATCCCAATTGTATTCAGGGGTATTATGATCCTGCAGAACATTGAAAGAGGCTGAGCTAAAAATAATCATCCAAGAACATACTAGTTCCCCTGCATCCCCCACAATCCAAGCAATGCACATAGCTAAGCAGTTACTGCAGGCTTGGGATTCCTCATGTCTTCTCATTGACACAAACTGTTCAGCCACAGGATGCCCATGAGTGTACGACTGATTCGATTTCACAAGAAAAGAGTTATTTTCTCTCACCTAACACACAGTCTTTGGAGTAAAATGAACAAACAAAAAACCTTGGTTCAAATCCTGGATCAAAAACTTAATAGATGTGTGACCTAAGATAAGTTAATTAACCTTTTTGGACCTCAATTTCCTCATTGTGTCATACAGGAGTTTAAAAAAGACTAAATGTAGTAACATACAAAGCATCTGGACCTCAGGAAAACTTAGTTTCCAACTATCATCATCTCCCTCCTCTTCTCATATTCTGCCCTTAGCTCACCTAGTCACACTGTTCTTTCAGAAGGGCCTCCTTAACTATCCTCCCTAACCCCCATCCTTCACCATCACGCTCAGCCAATGCACACTGATAGGGCCATATCAGTTGTTAAAAACATTGCAATGCTTCCATACTGATTGGCAAATAGTCACTGCCATGAGTTCTCTAGCTCCCTAACCCTTACCCCCACCTCCCTGGCCCCCACAGCCCCTTCTCTCAGACTGTATTGAACTAGAGAGCACATGTCCCATTTAAATGTTGTAGCCATTAGTCAGCAAGAAATGTTGCCATCTGAACATTTGGACCCAGGTCTTTGCTAGAGGTTTTTTTATTTTTCAACAGAAGCCAGAGTTTTATATGAAAATTTCCTCTCTTTTTTTTTTTGACATTCTGGGAGCAAACAAACAAACAAACAAACAAACAAACAAACCACACCTGTAGACTAGAACTAGGTCACAGACCGCCAGTCTTCTACTTCTGCTATACTTTTTCTCTCCTGCCATATTGCTGCGCTTTACTGGATAATCTCTATTTGATCTGTTACACCCTGCTCAGCTGTTCAGCTCTTTCAGTTGAAGAAGTTTCAGTCACTCTTCCTGATTAAGATCCAACTCAGATCCCTTCCTTTCTCTGAGTTGAGAGTACTCTATTGGTACAGGACAGGATGTAGCTCCACAGCCCAAAGAATCACTTCCTACAAACACTATATGATACTCTTTCAGATAAGGTTCCTCAAAATACTAGTCCATATGTCCCTTCTTGCCCAGGGCAATTTAATATTTCTCCTAAACAAAAACATACCATTTTGGATATAGATTGGTCACTCTATACAATATCTATATTAAGTGTCCCATAATAAAGGTGGCCCCAATGCTCCAAGTCAATGTTCTCTTCTTCTAATGCCCCAGCAAAGCCGGAGCTGTCTGCTCTGCTGTCGTCTTAGCAACTTGGTAAAAATAAGTGTGTTTGGAACTGGAGTGAGTAGAGGTACTCCGTATCAGTTGGATGCTTGCATTATTCAACTTGCCTGTCCTTTTTCTTTCTTTTTTCATTCCTATTGCTTTTGCTTTGCCTTAGCGCTGCGTCAGTTTGGCTACTGGAAACAAGGAGGAGCATGCCATCCTTCTCTGTAATTTCTTTCTGTATTTTGGAAAGAAGGCACTGGTCCTCTTGGGAACCTCAGGGTTAGAAGTAAGTGCTGGAGTTCATATTGAAATAATGTAAGCAAAAGGAAATCAGATTTCAGTGGCAAGTTTAGAGGACTTCAAACCCAGGTTTCCATGTCTTCACAAACTAATTTGGAATTTCATGGGCAAGCAATGATTAGTTAAGAAGATAATGCTGGCTCATCAAAATTTCTGCAATGTAAATAGTGATTTCCTTTTGCTTTTCTCCTTTGTAAAAGAGTACTAAAAATAGTGCTATGTCATAGGGGTTACTTGGAATATTACATAACTTAGTACATATTAAGGCACTGAGAGCAGCACCTGGACTGAGTAAAGCTGGTGGTAGTGGTGGTGATGTAGCAATAGTTATAGTAGTAATAGTTATAATATAGTTGTGGCGGCTGTTATCTATCTTTAACACCATAATCATTATATGTTTCTTTCTTTTTTTTTTTTTTGAGATGGAGTTTTACTCTTGTTGCCCAGGCTGGAGTGCAGTTGCATAATCTGAGCTCACTGCAACCTCCACCTCCTGGGTTCAAGTGATTCTTCTGCCTCAGCCTCCTGAATAGCTGGGATTACAGGTGCCTGACACCAAGCCCAGCTAATTTTTTGTATTTTTAGTAGAGTCGGGGTTTCATCATGTTGGCCAGGTGGTCTTGAACTCCTGACCTCGGGTGATCCTCCCTCCTTGGTCTCCCAAAGTGCTGGGATTACAGGTGTGAGCCACCATGCCTGGCTCATCATGTTTCTAATAAGTGTATTTTAGGGTCTGTAAAAAATGATTTTCCTCATACTCCACTGCTGAGGTTTTAATCTTATAAGAAATGAGCCAGGAATTCATGTTTCCCTATCTGAAATGTTTACAGCTTAACTTACATGCTTCTTCTACATTTGTACCATCAGAAAGCTATTCTTTTTGAATTGTTTCTACCCCACCATGAGTATCTTGCTAAGTGTCAGTATTTGCAGTCTTGCCTTATGGTTCTTGTCATCATGATTTATTTCCCTGTATTTTCTTGGCATCACTTATTGTTTCATTGCCAAGTTTCTTAACTGTTAATAAAGGCCTATGGTTCATTCCCTCTATATGATCTCCTGCCATATTTTTAAATGCCACTAGATGGCAGTAAACAGTCAATAATATTTTGGCAACTATTTGGGTTAGTACCTGTGGCCCAGCACTGCCAGAGGTAGCCGTGCACAGTTTCAACTCAGCCATGTGGTTAAGGTAAAGCCTCCTCTTTACTATAAAGACAATGAGCACAGAGACCAAGAGCAAGGGCTGTGGAGTAAAGGAGAGCAGACTGCACAGTGTAGTGTTAAGAATATGGGTTTGGGGGACAGTCAGACACAGGTTTAAAACGCAGCGATTGCTGAGCATGGTGGCTCATGCCTATAATCCCAGAACTTTGGGAGGCTGAGGAAGGAGGATTGCTTGAGTTCAGGAGTTCAAGACCAGCCTGGACTACATAGGAAGACCCCCACCTCTACAATAAGTAAATAAATAAATAAGCCAGGCATAGTGGCACATACCTGTGGTCCCACATACTTAGAAGACTGAGGAGGGAGGATCTCTTGAGCCCAGGAGGTTGAGGCTGCAGTGAGCTATAATAGCACCATTGCACTCCAACCTGGGCAACAGAATGAGACCCTGCCACATACACAGACAAAAAAAAACCCAGCAATGCCACTAACTATATGATCTCAGCCTTGTTTACTTTTCTGAGCCTCAGTTACCTCTTCATGAAGCAGGAATAATGCCATTTATGGGCTCTTTTGACAAGCTCCTTAACCTCTGATTCTTTATCTGAAAGATGAGCATAATAATCACCCCTTCTTCCCAGAATTTGGAGTGAATGAAAGTGAGAAAGTTAGTGTTAATTCTTAGCATAGTATCTGGTGCACATAGATACTCAATAAGTGTTAAATAGTATTATTATTATTATGATTATTCAGACACAGAGTCTTGCTCTGTTGCCCAGGCTGGAATGCAGTGGTGCGATTTCAGCTTACTGGAAACTCTGCCTCCTGGGTTCAAGCAATTCTCTGCCTCAGTCTCCTGAGTAGCTGGGATTATAGGTGCCCATCACCATGCCTGGCTAATTTTTGTATTTTTTTTTGAGACGGAGTTTCGCTCTTGTTACCCAGGCTGGAGTGCAATGGCTCGATCTCAGCTAACTGCAACCTCCGCCCCCCAGGTTCAGGCAATTCTCCTGCCTCAGCCTCCTGAGTAGCTGGGATTACAGGCTGCACCACCATGCCCAGCTAATTTTTTGTATTTTTAGTAGAAATGGGGTTTCACCGTGTTGACCAGGATAATCTCTATCTCTTGACCTCGTGATCTACCGGCCTCGGCCTCCCAAAGTGCTGGGATTACAGGTGTGAGCCACCGTGCCTGGCCCATTCTTGTATTTTTAATAGAGACGGGGTTTCACCATCTTGGCCACGTTGGTCTTGAACTGCTGACCTTGTGATCCACCTGCCTTGGCCTTCCAAAGTGCTGGGATTACAGGCATGAGCCACCATGCCCAGCAGTCTCATTATTATTACCTAAATTGTTTTATTATTTGCTAGAATAGGCTTACACTACAAAAGGTCTTATCATTCAGAGTAAAATAATAACAACATAATAACTACTTTTTATTCCTCTGATTTCCTGCATACTTTCCCTTTAGCTTCTAATTCTAAATCTTGTTCCCAAATTTAACTTAATGGCTTTTTAACTTTACTTGGTTTTGTTAGAGCCTTAAGCCAGTTTCCATTTCCTATCTCTGCCTGGTGTTCACCCTCAGTCTCCAAGTATATTCTGACCAAAGCAGGGATAGTTCACATAGCACCTTGTGTGGATTAGACAAAAGTGCCCCTACCTCAAAACACTGTAGTACTATCTATTGGGAAATCCTTGTAATACACTGATTTGTTAAAACAACAGCTGTGTTGCCATCAGGGCACACTCTGCAGAACCATATATGGCAGCACTGGCTCACAAGTTCTTTCATCTGAATCCTCATGCTAACCTGGGGCTGAGGATTTCTGGAGCTTTGGGGGGTTTTTTTGTTTGTTTTCCAAAGAAAATTTAAAAGCCCTCAAAAAAGCTTTTATCTGTTTTTGTTGTTTGTTTGTTGTTGAGACAGGATCTCACTCTGTCACCCAGGCTATAGGCCAGTGGCATTATCACAGCTCATTGCAGCCTCAATTCTAAGGCTCAAGTGATCCTCCCACCTCAGCCTCCCAAGTAGCTAGGACTACAGGTGTATACCGCTGTGCCCAGCAAATTTTTAAGTTTTTTTTTTTTTTTGTGGTAGATACAGGGTCTCCTTATGTTGCCCAGGCCAATCTCAAACTCCTGTGCTCAAGCAATCCTCCTACCTCAGCCTCCCAAAGATCCAGGATTACAGGCATAAACCACTACACTCAGCTAAAAAGGGCTTTAGAAATCAGAATAATCAGAGTATAATTTCCATATACAGAAATAACTTAAATCCACCAAAAATTACTTTCTTTTTTCTCGTACAGGGACATGTGGCTTATGTATTAACTCAAGAAACTAATGAATATTTGCTTTGGAATCCATCAACTGGCCAATGTTATAAGCAGTTTGACCCATTTTGTCCCTTAAAAAGTGTAGATTGTTTGTTTGATGATAGAAATGTAAGTACATGGGGGAGAAAAGATCTTGAGTTATCTCCTCAAAAGTCACTCTGCCTACACCCTAGAATCACCTGGGGAACTTTACATATAGATATTCTATCAGATTCTCTAGGGCATGAGACTGGGGCAATCTTTTATCCCTAAAGCTCCTCCAGGTGATTGTGTAATGCCTTAAAGGATGAGAACCAATGAGGTAGTCTAATGATCATGAAACCCTAGAATCTCTTTATCTCCTGCCTCAGACCTCCCCTGGGATTCAGCCACTTCATTGAGTAGTAAGACTGTAAAATTTTGCTCCTTCCTTACCAACGATGGGCCTTGTGTTCCCATGGACCTACACTAATTTTATGTTAATGTTTTCATAGGTCTGGTTTAATATTCAACAAAGTAATACACCAATGGCTGTGTTTTTTGACTACTCAAAGGAAAGTTTCTGGAAGCCATTGCTTCCAAAAAATGTTCAAGGGACAAAAGTACAAAGCATACAGGTAAATCATATTTTTCCACGTGTGTCTGTATCAGAGTTACCACTCATTCTAATCTTTACTAGTTGTGACAGCTCTTGTTATGTTTTATAGTTGATTGCTTACTGAAATATTTGGCAATATTAATCAAAAACTAGTTTTCTCTACCATCCAGCTCATGGCCCCTTTCCCCTACTTGCAGAAAAAATAAATTGTGAAGAAAGTGACATCTCAAATGTAAATTTAGATGCCAAAATAGAATTTAAAAATTTTTCATCATAAAATATAGCATATAATGTTCAAGATGTATAGTAAGTTCTCACTCTGACCTAGCCATCCTGAACCATATCCTTGGTGATGATCAAGTATAAAACTTGGCAAACAAAAAGCTTTCTGGGGCTCCCAACCATGATAGTTATCTCATGGAATAGAAGGATAGAAACACTAGTAGTGAGTAAGCTGGAGCAGGGATGGCAGCAAGGTCTGAAAATGCTTCTCGAAAGCTAGAGAACCAGAGCAAGCATTACTTTTTAAAGACAGGGACTGTGGTGGGGCTACTTTTACTCCCTTGTTTTTGAAAGAAGATGAGAAGGAAAGCTGTAGACTCACTGCTTGGGGCTCAGGAGGCAGGAGACCAAGAAGTAACCCAGTCATTACATAGCTTGGCCAATGGATCTGTGACATACTCAGTATTACTTTGAGAAGGCAGTAGAAATACCATGTCAACACCTGTTTCTGGATTGAGGGCCAAGCTGTGGCAGGGTGTAGGCAATTGCAAAGTCCACAAATGAGGAGACAGGAGCCCAGAGGGAGGGAGAGAGAAAGAGAGAGAGAGGATAAGAGAGAGAAAAAGAACAGTAGAAAAATTAGGCAAAAGACAATTCATAGAAGCAGTAGCTTAAGTGCTAAACCTCCTCATAATCAAGGAAATACAATTAAAACAAGGAAACCATCACTGGACATGGTGGCTTATGCCTGTAATCTGAACAGTTGGGGGGATCAGCCATGAGGATCACTTGAGGCCAGGAGTTCGAGACCAGCCTGGACAGCATAGCAAAACCCTGTCTCTAAAAATAAAAACAAAAGAATTAGCCAGGCATGGTGATGATGCACACGTGTAGTCCCAGATACTTAGGAGGCTTAGGTGAGAGGACTGTTTGAACCCAGGAAGTTGAGGTTACAGTGAGCTATGATCGCACCACTGCACTCCAGCCTAGGAGCCTAGTGCAAGACCTTGTCTCTAAGATAAATAAATAAGTAAAACAATAAAACTATTCCACATGCATAAAATTGGAAAAAAAAGTGTGATCGTACTAAGTGTTGGCAAAGAGGCAGAGAAGTGGTGACAGCATAATTGATGTAAATGCTTTGGAAAACAATATGGTGATAATACCTGGTAAAGTTGAAGATGCTCAACCTTTGATCTGCCAATTCAAACTTCTCAGTATATACCCCAGAGGAACATTCACAGGAAGACAAGTACAATTTTCATTACAGTATTGCTTGAAATAACAAAAATTTGAAATGGTTCATCAACTGGAAATCAGTACCTGAGTTGTGATGTACTTATACAATGAAATCTTCTATACAGCAGTAAAAGATGAACCAACTGAGCCAATTTACAGTTGTTCCCAATTTGACTGTCCATGCATTACATCAGAATCTCTGAGGGTGGAACCCACGTGCCAGTAGTTTTGAAGGCTCCCCAGTTGATTCCAATGTGCAGTCAAAATTGAAAATCACTAGCCTAGAGTCAGGGATATCTACATGAAAGAATATAAAAAATGTAATGCTGAGAAAAATAAAAAGACATGAAGTGACACATACAGTACAAAACCATTTATGTGGAGTTTGAAAGCTATATATTATTTATGCATATATAGACATGTGGTGATGCAGAAAAGCATTCACGAGAATGATTCAGATTAGAGGTCACTTTTGGGGAGAGAAAAAAAGGAATGAGATCAAGGAGCAGTATACAGAGTATACTCTGTATTCAGAGTATACTTGAATACCAAGTATTCAAGTCTGTTTGTAGTATCTTATTTTTTTTTTAAGTCTAAAACAAAGATGGAAGAATGCAAAGATCAGATGTAGCTAGGCGGTAGTTATGCTAGGTGGATGCTCATTACATTATTCTCTATGTTTGCCTGTATATTCGAGGCAATTCACACTATCAAAAAGAATGTATGGTGGCTGTGGGGGAAGAAATCAAACAGGGCCCAAGTGTATAAAATGATGGGTTTCTGGCTGGGTGTGGTGACTCACACTTGTAAAAACCAGCACTTTGGGAGGTGAGGCAGAGAGATCACTTGAGGTCAGGAGTTCAAGACCAGCCTGGCCAACATGGTAAAATCCCATCTCTACTGAAAATATTAAAAAAAAAAAAAATTAGCTGTTTGGTGGCGCACACCTGCAATCCCAGCTATTCGGGAGGCTGAGGCAGGAGAATCACTTGAGCCTGGGAGGCAGAGGTTACAGTGAGCTGAGATCACACCACTGCACCCCAGTCTGGGCAATTGTGTCACTACACTCCAGTCTGGGATTCCAAAAAAAAAGTAATGGGTTTCTTTCTCCTTCAACATCTCCTTCCCACTCTCAAAGAAGTCACTACTGTCAGAGGTTTCTCATGCATCCTTCTAACATTGTCCATGCAGATGCAAGCATATATAGGTATTTTTATATTTCCTGTTTGAAAAGTCATTTTAAAGATGGGGAAATGTGCTTATCTCATTTGAGCCATCCACATTTAAAGCATGTACAGCCCATTCCTTGCTTTGCCCATCCCAAAGCTGTGACCAAAGCATTGCTGCCTCCTAGGGGGAGAATAATCTATTTTGAGACGAGGTTCTTGTTTCTTTAATGCATATTCATTCTCCTGTCCATTCAGGTGATATTTATTGATTTCCTGCTATGAGCCAGTGTGATGTTAGGTGTAGATACTACAAGGAAAGAGACATGTCTCAGTGTTCTTGGTACTTGTATTCTAGAGGAAGAAACAGAAGGGAACAAGCAAGTGCAGTATAGAGTGATGAATGCTGTTACAGAACATATAATGGTGCTTTGGGGAGCACTCAGCAGGAGGCCCTGAGGGATGGGGGAGTTGTAGGGGCTTCCTGGGAAAAAGTGATGAGAAGCATGAGTGAGGAAGGGTGAGCAGAAGCTGGCCTAGATAAAAGTCAGGAATGAGAATGGTCCCGGCAGATAGCAGGAATAGCGAACAGAAGATCTGTAGTAGCAAGGAGGTATCTGTCCAGGAGCTGAAAGGCCAGGCTGGCCAATGCTGGGGTGAAGAGTCCTGGTGAGAGTTTGGGGCCTTTGTCCTGAGGGCAGTCAGAAGCCAGCATCTCCAAGGCAAGGGCAGCTGTGATCAAAATTGTGTTTGTAAAAGCCACTCTGACTTAGGGCTGAAACTAAAGCCTTCTGCCAAGTTGAATCTATAAATATAAAACTCATAGTTGTGTTTAACTTGTATCTCTATTGACTTCTTTCCTGTGGGTTCATGGCCTTCCATCTGCTGCCTTTCTTTTTTTTTTTTTTTTTTTTTTGAGATGGAGTTTTGCTCTTGTTACCCAGGCTGGAGTGCAATGACACGATCTTGGCTCACCGCAACCTCCGCCTCCTGGGTTCAAGCAATTCTCCTGCCTCTGCCTCCCGAGTAGCTGGGACTACAGGCGTGTGCCACCATGCCCAGCCACTTTTTGTATTTTTTAGTAGAGACGGGGTTTTACCGTGTTGACCAGGATGGTCTCAATCTCTTGACCTCGTGATCCACCCACCTCGGCCTCCCAAAGTGCTGGGATTATAGGTGTGAGCCACTGCACCTGGCCTGCTGCCTTTCTACATACATCCCAGAATAAACCACTATCTAGAGTGAACACTATTACACACAATTGTGAACACAAATCTGAATGTGTGTGAGGAGAATGTGGGTACTCAGAAGTGGTGTTAACAGGGAAATCCCCTTGGAGTTTTAAAGGATATGAGTTCCTAGAAAGAAAGAGGCCTCTTTCTTTGCCAGAAAAGGAAAGGACAAACACACCATAAACTTCTCAAGTCAGCAAAAACCAGGCCTCTTTTTCAGGCCTGAAGGTGGCCTAACTAATCCAGAGGAGTTATCCAGTGTGGGATAGACAGCCATTGGTGACAGTAATCAGGGAATTCCATCTAGCTGTCCCATGCGAGATAGCTGCTGGCTCCTGCAAAATGACATGAAGTCATCCTTCCCTTCCTCAGTATCTCCTGTCTCCTGCCATGCTGCACTGTGGGGCTCCTCCCTGGGCCTGGGACCATCTCTAATGCAGTGCTTCTCCACCATGGCAGACATCAGAGCCAGCAGGGGGTGGGGGAGGAGCTTGTTAAAATGCGGGTTACCTAGGCCTCCTCCCCAGTTTCTGATTCAGTAGGTCTCAGGTGAGAGCCAAGAATTTGTGTTTCCAACAAGTTCCCAGATCTGAGGTTGCCAGTCTGGAGGCCACACTTGGGAACCTAGAGGCCTATCAAATGTTGCCTCCTTCTTACACAACCCTCATTCCACTCACGAGGGGGGAACATCTGTCCCTGTCCCTACAGCTGCCTCTTCCTCAGCTCAGGAATACCCGAAGTAAAAACTGTCTAAACCCAGCCCCTCACTCTTGTCCATGTGAGCCCTGCAAGGAGTTGAAGGTTGGGGTTGGGAAGGAACTTGAGAAGTCCTCCTCTCCTCCCAGCAAATCCTGCCCAGGAAGCGAACTGGAAGAAACGTGGAATAGCACTGTTCCAGGCAAAGGCTTGGAGACAGGGGAGGTTGAAATGGATTCTGTGTGTGTGGGTGTGTGGGTGTGCACGCGCGCACACGCGCGTACACACAAAGAACTGGCTTCTTCCAGCTGAAAGAAACAAATAATCAAAGAAGGAAGATGATCAACCATATTAGAATAATAATAATGTTGGCTGGGCACGGCGGCTCATGCCTATAATCCCAGCACTTTGGGAGGCAGAGGCAGGCAGATTGCCTGAGCTCAGGAGTTTGAGACGAGCCTGAGCAACACAGTGAAACCCCGTCTCTACTAAAATACAAAAAATTAGCCAGGCTTGGCAGCATGCGCCTGTAGTTCCAGCTACTCGGGAGGCTGAGGCAGGAGAATTGCAAGAACCAAGGAGGCGGAGGTTGCAGTGAGCTAAGATCACGCCACTGTACTCCAGCCTGTGCAACAGTGTGAGACTCCAACTCAAAAAAAAAACAAAAAAGAATAATAATAATGTCTGATGTTTGTTGAGCATTCCATATGTGCCAGGCTTTACATGTATTTCTTTATTTTAAAATCTTCACAAGACCCTAGAGCAGTAGGCACTATTATTATCCCTATCTTTAAGACTCAGAACAGAGAGGTGAAGACTTCGCCAAGGTCACAGTGGAAGATACCAGTGCAGCTGCTAAAGATTATTTGGTAGAATCCATATAATGTCAAATGCTTGTTTGAAAAAGGAATTGGGATGCCAGGTCTGTTTTACCCATGAAAAAATATCTTCTTTTGTAAATGCATCCCCCATCCCCTGCTGTGCTGGAGCAGTGTGAAAATCAAAGAAAATGCTGTGGTCTGCATTTTACCTATGGAGTTGAGTGTTTTTGCCACAGAAGCCTGGTTTGTCTTCCTCCTCATTATAGCTGGCACTCCAGGAGTAACTGATGTAAACGTGGTCTCTAGAATCTTTCCTAACTTTTGGTTGTCTATTTCAGCCTGAAGAAATAATTTATTTCGAAACTGATAAAAGTATGGTAGAAGATCTAAGGAATAGGTACCGTGTTTTCCCCTAATCTCTTGTTGGGTAACCTTTCAGTCCTCTCTGATCCAGCCTTTCAAAATATCTGCTAGATTCAGCAACAAAAGTGTGAAAAGGGAGATTATAATATTTCCAGCTGGCACAGTGGCTCACGCCTATAATCCCAGTTCTTTGGGAAGCCAAGGTGGGAGAATCACTTGCGCCCAGGAGTTTGAGACTAGCCTGGGCAACATAGGGAAACCTCATTTCTACTAAAAAAAAAAAATTAGCTGGGCATGATGCCATATACCTGTAATCTCAGCGACTGAGAGGGAGAGGATCGCTTGAGCCTAGGAGTTTGAGGCTGCAATGAGGTATGATCACACCACACACCACTGCATTTTAGCCTGGGCAACAGAGTGAGGCCTTGCCAAAAACAAAAAACAAAGCTCCATTGAATCACCTGGCTCTTGGTACATGCATTGAAAAGTGGCCCCTCTGCCATCCAGGGCATTCCTTGATGGGGATAGACTAAATTAACTCTGGAAACATTGTGGGTCATGACTGGAAAGTTCTCAACATAGCTGCCTGTTGAGCCTATAGTAATAGCAATGCAGTACCTAACACTTCCTGAAAGGACGTGAAGGTAAATGGCCCATGACTCAAGGTCTGGTAAAAACAACCCAGTTAGGCAGTAGAAACAGCAGTACTGCCACTACCGGACACTCCCAGCCTCCCAAGCACATACACATAAGTGCCTGAGGAAATCAGTGAGTTAGGCCCAAAGGGTCACAGGCTTTGCAGCAGGACTTACTCTCAGGCCATGTGTGTCAGAGGCTTCTGGATCTGACTGCCTCCAGTGGCTCACACTCACATGGCAGGCTGGCATGGAAACCACTACCAACCAAGCAACAAAGAGCATGACCAAGGCAATTTTGCCACTTCATTTCTCAATAGCACACATCTCCTCCCAACCCCCCACCCTGTCATTCCTACTCCTCATTTCTCAGTTCTTAACAGAAAAAGAAAGAAATGCAATAAGGAAATGGTTCCCAACTGGTTTTCATCAGAATCACTTATAGAACTATTTAAAAATACCGCTGTCAGCATCCCTGGATCAATATCTGGAGCTGAAACATTTTGATAAGGCCCTACAGTTGATTCTGATGCACAGCCACTGTTGAGACCCTCTACAAACTCCAAACTACTTAGTTGCACTATAAATTCAGCTAAGAAGAGACCTCCAGCACCTTCTTAAATAACATACACTGCAGTTAGAGAATCAATGCCACAAAATCATCCTGTACAGAGAGGCTTTTCGGGAGAGCCCCATCAACCAATCCATATTGTGCCCCCTCTCTCCTCCCTGGCATATTCATCCCCAGGCACTGTTTTAGGGGCTAGATATATATGGGTAAAAATCCCTTTCCTTATGGAGCTTCCATTCAAGTAGGGGGAAGCTGATCACCAAACTTACCAGTCCAATGCCTTGTTTCCTCCCAACTCTGCTTGCTAAATTAACTCATCTAATAATCCCATCCCTGGTAACATCATCCCAGACCAGATGTCTGGATTTTCATAAGGGCAGTTTCTTGGAAACGATGTCTAAGTCAAGGGAGGGTCTTGAAGAGTAGAAATGCTAACCCAGTAATCAGATGGTAGGTGTTGTGAAATCATACCCAGTAGGCAGCTGCTGGGTTAATTAGAGAGTTAATTGCTGGCTATCCCCAAGAGACTTCTTGCCTTCCCAAGCCCAGTAAGAGCCCCCCTCTCCCCAGCTTCATTAATGTGAATGGTGGCAGACACCTCTAGCTATAGAGGTCTGATTTCCTCCTAAGTCCAAATATTCATTTTCATAGTTGAATAGAAGTCACAAAACTCTTACTACATTTACTAAATGAATTATAACTTGTCATAAAATTAGCTTTGCATTCTTAGGATCGAAAGGACTCTGAAGAGTAAAGTGATGGAATGGCAACCTAAACACCCAACACGTTGGAATCGACGGTGTACTTTGATTTTGCGACACATCCTTCCTAAGCTGGAACTTGGCATAGGAAGCTTTGTTTCATCTGAAGGATATAATGAATTTGAAAGAATACTTCAATTTTATTGGGTTTGTATATGATTTAATGCATTAATGGCATTTGTTTTATATATGTTGTTAATTGCTAAATTATAGCAATCTTAAATATTTCTGAAATGCCTTTTATCTTCATCCTGAAAGATAGATACTATAGCATTAAAATATACTTATTGAAGAATCAATATTGTTAAAATGTCCAAACTACCCAAAGCAATCTACAGATTCAATGCAATCCCTATTAAAATACTAATGACATTCTTCACAGAAATAGAAAAGCCATCCTAAAATGTTTATGGAACCACAAAAGATGCAGAATAGTCAAAGCTATCCTGAACAAAAAAAAAAAAACACAAAACTGAATCACATTACCTGACTCCAAATTATACTATAGGGCTATAGTAACCAAAACAGCATGGTTCTGTCATAAAAATAGACACATAGACCAATGGAACAGAATAGACAACTCAGAAACAAATCCACACACCTAAGTGAACTCGTTTTCAACAAAGACAATAAATTATGTTGGGAAAACTGGATATTCATATGCAGAATGAAAGTAGGCCCCCATCTCTCACCTTATATAAAAATCAAATCACACAGGACTAAAGAGTTTATCTAAGGCCTCAAACTATGAAATTGCTACAAGAAAACATTGAGGAAAGCCTCTAGGACATTGGTCTGGGCAAAAATTTCTTGAGTAATACCCCACAAGCACAGGCAACCAAATAAAAAATGGACAAATGGGATGACATCAAGTTAAAAACCTTCTGCATGGCAAAGGAAGCAATCAACAAAGTGAAAAGACTGAGAGAAAATATTTGCAAACTACCAATCTGATAAGGGATTAATAACCAGAATATATGAGGGGCCCAAACAACTGTAAGGAAATAATATAATAATCTGATTTTTAAAATTGGCAAAAGACTTGAATAGATATTTCTCAAAAGAAGACATACAAATGACAAACAGGCATATGAAAAGGTGCTCAACCTCATTGATATCAGAGAAATGCAAATTAAAACTAAATGAAATATCATCTCACCTCAATTAAAATGACTTTTATTCAAAAGACAGACAATAACAAATGCTAGAAAGGATGTAGAGAAAAGGAAACCTTCGTATACTGTTGTTGGGAATGCAAATTAGTACAACCACCATGAAAAATATTTTGGAGATTCCTCAAAAAATTAATTTAGAGGTTCCTCATACTATAGGATCCAGCAATCCCACTGCTGGGTATATGCCCAAAAGAAAGGACATCAGGGTATTGAAGACATGCCTGCACTCCCATGTTTTTTGCAACACTGTTCACAACAGCCAAGATTTGCAAGCAAGCTAAGTGTCCATCAGTAGATGAACAGATAAGGATAAGTGTTCATCAGTAGATGAACGGACAAGGAAAATGTGGTGGATATACACAACTGCGTACTATTAAGCCATAGAAAGAATGAGAGTCTGTCATTTGCATCAACATGGATGGAACTGGAGGTCATTACTTTAAATGAAATTAGATAGGCACAGAAAAACAAGCATCACGTGTTCTCACTTATTTGTGGGATCTAAAAGTCAAAACAATCGAACTCATGGAGCTAGAGAGTAAAAGCTTACCAGAGCCTGGGAAGGGGAATAGGGGGTTCGGAGGGAGGTGGGGATGGGTAATGGATACAAAAAATAGTTAGAAACAATGAATAAGACCTAGTATTTGATAGCACAACAGGGTAACTATAGTCAATCATAATTTAATTGTACATTTAAAAGTAACTAAAAGAGTATAATTGAATTGCTTACAACACAAAGGATAAATGCTTGGGGGGATGGATAGCCCATTTTCGACAATGTGACTATTATGCATTGCATCATTGCATGTCCATATCAAAATATCTTCTCCTGTACCCCATATATATACATATATATCTACTGTTTATTTACTATGTACTCACAAAAATTAAAAATTAAAAAAATATATTTACTTAGAAACCAAGAAACTTCAAATGTATTGAGGAATTACTACTAGGACCATATCACATGGCATTAACTTGGAACCAGTTATATGTTTTATGATGTATAAACTACAGATTTTGCAAAGAGATGTCCAAAAGGAAACCACTCTGCAACTAAGAAATTTTAAAAAATTATCTCTAATAATAGAGTCAATTCCCTGTTGTTGGTTCTGGGCAAGAGGACTCCAGGCAAGCTTCAATATCTTCTACATGCAAATTACAGTGGTCCCTTGGTATCATTAGGAGATTTGTCCCCAGGACCCTCACAAATACCACAGTGCAGAGATGCTCAAGTCCCTTATACAAAATGGCATAGTCTTTGCATATAATCCATTTACATCCTCCTGTATACTTTAAGTCACCTCTAGATTACTGATAATACCTCACACAATAGTTAGGTATTATAAGTAATAATTATAGTTATACTATATTGTTTTCTGTTTGTATTATTTTTTATTGTTTTGGTTTTTTTTTTGTGACAAAGTCTCACTCTGTCACCCAGGCTGGAGTATAGTGGTGTGATCATAGTTCACTGTAACTTCAAATTCCTGTGTTGAAGCAATTCTCCTGCTTCAGCCTCCTGAGTAGCTGACGCTACAGTTACTTGTCACCATGCCTGGCTAATTTTTAAAATCTTTTTGTAAAGATGGGGTTTCACGATATTGCCCAGACTGGTCTTGAAGTGCTGGGATTACAGGCATGAGCCACCGTGCCCAGCCTATTTTTTATTTTTTTTCTGCATATTTTCAATTTGTGGTTGGTTGAATCCTGAAATGTGAAACTCACAGATATGAGGGACCAACTGTACTTCCAAATTTATACATTCAGCCTGGACCTTTCTCCTGACCCCACCACTCTCTTATATATTTACCAGGCCATTGACATCTTCTTGGATGGTAAAAAGACATCTCAAACTCAGCAAGTCCATAAGCAAACACAGTGGGCATCTACTATATTGTTAGGGTCCTCCTTTCCTTCTCCTACTCTGCCCCAAACTCTGGGTATCCTTTCACCTCTTCTTCCCTATAAACTGGCCCAGTGGGTTTTTGAAAAACTGTCTCCCAAGAGTGAGACTCCTTCCCCCTTACTGTGCAATAGACTAGAAGGTAGACCCTTCTAGTCTAGGGAACTCTCTGAGATGAAGAAAGGAATCTATTGGGAGTTGAGTACTTAGGTGGGCAGGAGAGACCTACAGGCACTATTCACTCAAGAATGGGGGGAGGAAGTTGTTTTTGCTTTGCTTTGCTTTATTTTAAAGCTTATAAACAACAGAAATTTATTTCTCATGGTTCTGGAGGCTGGGAACTCCAAGATCAAAGTGCTAGCAGAAAAAGGGCTCTTGTACATATAATACGCCTGCTTGCTATTTCCTCATATGATAAAAGAAGCAAGGCATTTTTTGTTTTGTTTTTCTTTACACTCTCTACTCCATTAGAAAACAGGAATAAAAAAAGTTATTTTGTCATTGTCTTGATGATTATTTGAGCTAATACTTACATGGCACCCAAAACCTAGTAAGTAGTATATGCTATTTCTTTTCTTCTATGTGCCAGGCATTGTGCTGGGTACTGGAGTTATAATAGTACACAAGACAGATAAAATCTTGTGCATCTGCAGAGATTATGGGTTAGAGAGAGTGAACAGAAAACAGGTTAACTGCAATATATTTTATCAAGTGAGTTCAGGGAAGGACAGTGTGCTAAACAACTACATGGAAAGAGCATGTGAACAGATTTAAGGATCAGGAAAATCCTCCTGAGTTAAGCAATTACAGTGTGAAAGAGGTTTATGGTTGTCACCTATGTATTATTAAATAGGTAATTTTTCCATGGGACCATGCTCCACAATCCTTTAATCCCATCACAGAGTAGTCGCTTAGTAAACATAAACTGAATTGATGTTGAATATGTTGTTCCGGAACTCTCACTTAAATCCCTCATATGTAGAACCAAGTAATTTTCTCACCAGCAGTTTGCTATCTAGAAAGTTTGTGGAATGTTAAATGTGCAGACTTTGGAATCAGACCTGGTTGTGCTCCTCTCTATCTGTAAAGTAAGGATTATAACGATACCCACCTCATAGGGCTGTTTGAAGATTAAATACATATGTGAACCATTTAGCTGTACCCAGAACATAATTTAGCACCCACAGACAACTATTATACTATTTTATGAGTCCTATTTCTTTGAGGCTTTTGTGATCTTTTTGTATACAGTAATTCCAGATTACCCAGTTGTAATGTGGGTTTATGTGCCGTTCTGTCTTTGATCCAGGTCACAGGATTTCCCATCCAGATGCCATACACTGATGTACAGTCAGTTATTGATGCTGTTTATCAAACTGGAATTCACTCTGCTGAATTTCCCCAGACAGAATTTGCTTTAGCTGTATACATTCACCCATACCCAAACAACATATTATCTGTGTGGGTCTACTTGGCTTCCTTAGTTCAACATCAGTGAAAAGGAAGCAGAGCAAAGTAAAAGATTGTACTATGGGCCTCTAGTACCAACAAAAACTTTTCTGATACCTTAAGATTTTGCAGTTTATTCTCAAGTCCAGCCAAGTGCTGGGCCCAATTTTTTATTCACTTACATAATTGGGCACTATGGAGACTCGCACCCCTGAGTGAGTCTTTGAAGAGGAGTCTAGATGAACTTCTCACCAGAGACTTCGCCTTCTCATCAGAGGAGGAGGACCTTTGGGTAGTCTGGCTGTCTTAGGTCACTATCTGCAGTAGGTCTTATTCTGGGAAAGAAGCAATTTTGGCCTCTTCTCCTAAGCCAATGTTTCTCAAATTGTAGAACTCATACTACCTCTGTCAGAATCATCTGGAGAGCTTTGTTGAAAATGTAGATTACTAGATCCTACTGAAGACAGACTGAATCAGCACCTCTGGGAGTAAAGCTACAGAACCTGCATTGTCTTCAACAAACTCCCCAGATAATTCTGAGGCACTGAGATGAAGCAGAACCCAGCTTTAAACAATGGTGTCATTGCTAAACTAAGGCTGGTACATTTGATGCTGGTTCTGATCCAATTCCAGATGGAAATTGCTCAAGTGGAAAACTAAGGTCATTGCCTCTCATGGATAAAATGTTATTTCACTGGTTAAAAAAAGAAAGAAAAAGAAAATCCACCATGTTGAGCTGATGTTGGCTTCTGGAAGCTTCTCAAAAGCTTGCACTTGGGATGCTACTGACATGAAATTCTTACAGCTCCAAGTATTTGGAAGGAACTCCCAAGAAACTGTCTAACCTAATTTCTCCCATGAAGGGGGAAATGGTCTTGGCAAATCTTAGGACTCCTTTTCTCGTTAGTGAGAAGCCCCCCACTCTGCCTCTGGCACTTTTTGCTGATAGTTATGTTCGTCTTGGACCAAGCTTACGATTACTAGAAGAGGCAAAGTAGGGACATAAGTGAAGGAATGTTTTTTTCTCCAAGGTTAAAACCTAATTGTATGTGTCTTGTGGAATGCATAAGAAAACTGACCAAATTTTTTACTTTTATTTGAATGTTTTTGTTTAAATTTAATATAAAGTTTTATTATTAAACAAGTCTCCTACTTTGATTGATTTAGCACAAAATAATGCTGATGGAAAGATGAGGATGCCAAAGACAGGCTGAATTCATGCAATTCATTTATGTACAGCCTTGAATATTTACACAGCTATTTTATTAGTTGTTCACAGTTTTTAGAATTGATAATCTGCTTATGAGTAAGGTAGCAAGTGTTCACAGGAAAGCATGGAGGACCTTTCTATATTGTATGCTTTTTACATGTGTGTTACTTTTTCAATTAATTTTTTTCCTGAAAATCGTGAAATTATCTGCAATGAATCGTTTTGTTCATTAAAACATTTTTAAAATGCATGATTTTAAGTGGAATGTATAATTGTAAAGTTCTTTATATCATTCCATAAATAATTACAGGGCATTCATTACATGCCAGATAGTGTGTATTATCTATTTAATAATGTGCTGGAGCACAGCAGTGAAAAGACAGACTCTACTGGTGTGAGGCTTACATTCTTAAAGGAGAAACAAACCACAGCAAGTCAGTCAAAAGATTTCAGGGTATAATGAGTGCTGTAAAGGAAACAAATAGGATGGAATGCTAGAGAAGGACTCTGGGGATGAAGGGTGTAAGCAAAGCAGTCAAGGAAGCCCTCTTTAAGGAGATCATGTTTAAGCTGATATTTTAAAAATGATTTAACATTAGAATTACATTCAGTTGCATGTAACAGAAACCTAACCACAGTAGCTTGACCAAATAGGGATTGTTTTCCGCATATCTGCAAGTCCAGAGGAGGCAGTCCAAGTCTGCTGCAGTGGCTCCATGATGTCAGAGGTATACTAACTTCATCCAACTTATTTCCCATCTCTAAAGAGACTTCTGGCTGGGTACGGTGGCTCCTGCCTATAATCCCAGCACTTTGGGAGGCTGAGGCGGGCAGATCACCTGAGATCGGGAGTTCGAGACCAGCCTGACCAACATGGAGAAACCCTGTCTCTACTAAAATACAAAATTAGCCAGGGGTGGTGGCACATGCATGTAGTCCTAGCTACTCAGGAGGCTGAGGCAGGAGAACTGCTTGAACCCGGGAGGCAGAAGTTGTGGTGAGCTGAGATCACACCATTGCACTCCAGCCTGGGCAACAAGACCAAAACTCCATCTCAAAAAAAAAAAAAAAAGAAAGAAAGAAAAGTAAAAGAAATTTCTATCTGCTAGCCCAGTGACTTTCAAATTTCAGCAGGTATAAAAATCACCTGAAGGGCTTGTTGAAACACAGATTGCTGGGCCCCATCGCCAGGGTTTCTGATTCAGTGGGTCTGGGATGATGCCTGATAATTTGCCTGTGCAAGTTCCCTGGTGATGCTGAGACGGCTCATCTGGGGAGCATACTTTGAGAACCTCAGCTCTAGCTTTACAACCATTTTCATGGCTTAAAAATGCAGAAAGGAAGGGGAAGACAGAGGATGCCAATTCGTTCAATTCTTTTAAGAAAGCTTCCCAAGAAGCCATGCCAGTAACTTCTACTTAATATCCCTTTGGCCAGAACTGTATCACTCCTAGCCATAAGGGAGACTGGAGATCAAGTATTTTAAATGGACATGATACACTCCCAACTAAAATCAGTATCCTATTGGTAAGGAAGAAGGAGAGGGTGACCATTGGGTAGGCAAATCACAGAATCTGCCACAGATGAGAGGAAGCCAGTCATGCAAAGACCAGTGGCAAAAAGCATTTGAGGTAGAAGAAACTGCAACTGTAAAGTCCTTCAGTCCAGAAAGAGACTTGCCTGAGGAGGGGAGAGTAGTAACACACAAGTCTGGAGAGGTAGATAAGACCAAATCACTTAGGTCTTGGTAAAGGGTTTGCATTTTATTTAACAGTGCAATAGGAAGTCATTGAAAAGTTTTAAGCAACTGAATAAATTTTTACATTTGATATTACTTTAAAAACTAATTTTTAGAGGTACTCATATAAGTCCACAAATGTTTTTTGAAATGGAGATTTTATTTTTCTTTCCTTATTTTGCATGGGTCCCTATCCACTGCTCTCCCCTCCCCAACCCATATTGTTCACTTCTTCTACCTTCTTACCAACCATGTTGTATATATCCTTTCACTTCACCAACATTCTCAAGTATTCATATGCCAACACACACACACACATGCACATATATGCATCTGTTACTGTCTTAGAAAAATGAGATCACATAATGTATGTTTTTCTCTGTATTACTTTTTTTCTTCAAAAATAGTAAAACCCCTCCAAGTGAACTATTCATGTTTCCTAAAGGATGCATAACATTCTACAGTGTGGGCAGGACCGCTGCATACACTTAAGGAGGTTATGTACCACATGACTCAAAAGCGTATGTGCAAGGACCCCTAGAGTTGTGTGGTATGTAGCAACCTTGGTTGTAAATGCTATTTGTTGCAGCTTATTCAACAATTCCCCAGTGATGGGAATTTCTTTTGGTCCACTTTGTTGACATGTTGTTTATTTTTCCTATATCCTTGCTACTTTTCTGTCTATGAGTTCTATTACTGAAAGAGGAGTGTTGAAGTTGCCAACTGTAATTATGAGTTTATCTATTTCTTTCTTTTCTTCTTTTGAGAAGGAATCTTGCTCTGTCACTCAGTCTGGAGTGCAGTGGCACAATCTTGGCTCACTGCAACCTCCACCTCTCTGGTTCAAGCAATTCTCCTGTCTCAGCCTCCTGAGTAGCTGGGATTACAGGCACCTGCCACCATGCCCAGCTAATCTTTGTACTTTTAGCAGAGATGAGGTTTCGCCATGTTTGCCAGGGAGTTTATCTATTTCTTCTTTCAGTTTTGTTAGTTTTTGCTTCATGTATTTTAAGTTCTATTGTTAGATGCACACACATTTAGGCTTTGCCTTCTCAATGAATTAACCCTTTTATCATTATGCAGTGTCCCTCTTTAGTCTTAGTAATTTTCTTTGCTCTGAATTCTGATTTGTCTAATGTTAATGTAGCCACTCCAGGTTTCTTTTGATTAGGGTTTATGCGATATATATTTTTTCATTTTTTATTTTTAACATAACCTATATAATTATATTTGAAATGAGTTTCTTTTAGACAGCATATACCTGGGTTATGGTATTTTTTTATACCCTCTGATAATCTCTTTTTTAATTGGTATGTTTAGACAATTTACACTTAATGTAATTATTGGTATGTTTGGACTTAGGTCTGTCATTTCATTATTTGTATTTCATTTGCTTTCTCTGTTTCAGTTCCACTGTTTCCTCTTCCTGCTTTCTCAAGTTATTTGAACATTTCTTATTATTTCATTTTAATGTATCTATTACATTTTTGACTATACATTTTTGTATATATTTTTAAAGTATTTCTAGGGATTATTCTAATATACATTTAACTTTTCACAGCCTACACAGAATCTACTTTTTACCACTTTAAGTGGAATATAGAAATCTTTCCACATATAGATTCTTCTGTTCTTTTGCCTTGATGGTATAATTCTCTAATATATTGTATCTGTTGAAGTATATGTTGCAAACAATAGAAGACAATGTTCAGATTTTTTGCTTTTAACCATCAAATGTATTTTAAAGAATTCAAGTGGAGAAGAATGTTTACCCAGACACTTACCATTCTGTTGTTCTTCCTTCATTCCTGATGTGCGAAGTTTCCTTCTGGTATCACTTCCCTTCTGTTTAAAAAATGTCCTTTAGCAATTCTTTTAGAGCAGGTTTACTGACAACAAATCTTTGCTTTCTTTTATCTGTGAATGTCTTTAATTTCATTTCTGAATGATATTTTTGCAGGATATAGAATTCTGGGCCTGACAGTTCTTTTCTCTCAGCACTTAAAAATTAATTTTAACTTTTATTTTAGGTTAAGCAGGTATATGTGTAGGTTTGTTACATGGGTATATTGGATGATGCTGAGATTTGAGATATGAATGATCCCATTGCTCAGGTAATAAGCATAGTACCCAACAGCTAGTTTTTCATTCCTTGCCCTCGTCTCTCCCTCCCTGCTCTAGTAGTACCCAGTGTCTATTGTTGCCATCTTTGTGTCCATGAGTACCCAATGCTTAGCTCCCACTTAAAAGTGAGAACATGTGGTATTTGGTTTTCTGTTCCTGCATTAATTCACTTAGGATAATGGTCTCCAGCTGCAACCATGTTGCTGCAGAGGACATGATTTAATTCTTTTGTTGTGGCACCTCAGCATGTAAAAAATCTTGTTCTACTTCTCTCTGGTCTTGGTTTCTGGTGAGAGACCCACCATACTTTGAATTTTTCATTGTTCCCCATATAAATAATGTTTTGTTTCTCTCTGGTTGTTTTCAATAATTTTTTTCTCTAGTTTTTAGCAGGTTGTTTTTTCAAACAGTCTTGGTCTGTCACCCAGGATGGAGTGCAATGGCTTAATCTTAGCTCACTGCAGTCTCCACCTCCTGGGTTCAAGTGATTCTCCTGCCTCAGCCTCCCAAGTAGCAGCGATTACAGGTGCATGTTAACACGCCTGGCTAATTTTGGTATTTTTAATAGAGATGGGGTTTCACCATGTCGTCCAGGCTGGTCTCAAACTCCTGGTCTCATGCAGCAATATGCCCGCCTCAGCCTCCCAAAGTGCTGGGATTACAGATGTGAGCCGTTGTGCCCAGCCTAGTTTTTAGTTTTATGATGCTGTGTGTGGGTATAGATTTCTTTGGGTTTATCCTTGTTAGCACACCTGAGTTTCTGAATCTGTAAGTTTTTGTCTTTTTTCAAATTAGAGGAATTTTCAGAGGAATTGTTTCCCAAATATCTTTCTGTACCATATTTTTTCCCTTTTCCTTCAGAGACTCCAATCACATAAGCATTAGACCATTCAGTATTATCCCACAGCTCTCCAAGTCTCTGTTCATTTGTTTCCATCATTTTTCAGATTGTACTATTTCTATTGATCTACCTTGACGTTCACTTACTATTTACTCTGCCATCTCCGTTCTGCTAATGATCCCATGAAATGTTTTTAAGTTTCGTTTTTTTTCCTTTTTAGTTATAAAATTTTCGTCTAATTCTTCTTTATGTATTCTATTTCTTTGCTGAAACTTCCTATCTTTCAATTCATTTCAAGGAAGATTTTTCTTCCTGGAGCATTATTTTAATAGCTATTTTAAAGTCTTTTCCAATAATTCTCTGTCATCTTAGTTTTGGTATCTGTTGATTGTCTTTTTTTTTTGAGATGGAGTTTTGCTCTTGTTGTCCAGGCTGGAGTGCAAAAACGCAATCTTGGCTCACCCCAACCTTCACCCCCTGGGTTCATGTGATTCTCCTGCCTTGGCCTTCCCAGTATCTGGGATTACAGGCATGTGTCACCACGCCCAGCTAATTTTGTGTTTTTAGTAGAGATGGGGTTTCTCCATGTTGGTCAGGCTGGTCTCAAACCCCTGACCTCAAGTGATCTGCCCACCTCCGCTTCCCTAAGTGCTGGGATTATAGGCATGAGCCACCATGCCCAGCCTGTTGATTGTCTTTCCAATAAGAATTGAGATTTGTTTTTGTTCTTCTTAGGCTGAGTAATCTTGGATTATATCTAGGGCAATTTGAATATGCTATATGTTAGATCTGTGTGTTACTTAAATCTTTTGGAGGCCAGGCACAACGGCTCATGCCTGTAATGCCAGCACTTTGGGAGGCCCAGGCGGGCAGATCATGAGGTCAGGAGTTTTAGACCAGACTGGCCATCATAGTGAAACCCTATCTCTACTAAAAATGCAAAAAATTAGCTGGGCATGGTGGTGGGTGCCTGTAATCCCAGCTACTTGGTAGGCTGAGGCAGGAGAATTGCCTGAACCCGGGAGGTGGAGGTTGCAGTGAGCCCAGATCGCGCCACTGCACTCCAGCCCGGGCGACAGTGTGAGACTCTGTCTCAAAAAAAAAAAAAGAAATCTTTTGGAGAGTGTTGATGTTTTTTGCTGAAGCTAGGAATCAACCTGGTTGAGTTCAGGCTGAAAGTTCTGGCTAGCCTTTTGTGGGTTGTGGCTTCAATGTCAGGTCCATTTTCAAAGTCTTTCAGTGCTACTCAAATTTGTCACATGTGTGTGCTGCTTAGTGGTCAGCCAGTGTTCTGGGCAGTTCTCAGAGTTTTCCGTCTTTTCAGAGTGGATATATGTATGTACACAGAGGTAAGCCCAGTCGTTCATAACTACTTTGTGGGATCATTTTCCAAAGCTGCTCTTCCCTCTCCACAGTCTCCCCAGGACTTTTCAGTTCCCTAGGCCTCCCTTTTTCAGTTCTCCAGCCATAGAGCTGTGGTTTTAGTTACACCTCTTTGCCCACGCTTCCCATTATTGTACCTCCATCCAGAGTAAAGCAGTGGGAGGACAAAGGAAAACAACCACAGCTGCTCTGATCAGATAGGAGGCTTTCCTTTTTTAAGTTTTAGGCACCTGTGGGCCCCTATTACCACTGTTGTGGCTACCACCAATCTGCTGAAGATTGCCTGGGGGCTACAGCAGGAGATAGGGAAAAGAAAGAAAGGAACAACAACAACAACAACAAAAAAACAAATAGGAATTGCCTCACTCTGAGCTTTAGGAGACTCCTTTGCTGTTATGACAAAAGGGATTCTCCTAGGGCTCTCTCTTTCTGTGCCCTGATGCCCATTTCTAGATTTTAGGCTGTGTGAATCTAGGCTGGGGGATCCTGGAGGAAGAAGGGGTATTCACCACCTGTTTGGTAATATTTCAAATTATGGTCTTCTTCCCCAATTGCCTGCTACTATCTACAGTGTCTTCAAATAGCTGCTCATGCAGTCTGTCCAGGTTGTATAGTTACATTCAGTGGGAGAGACATGGTGAAGCTGGCTTAATCCATTGTGTTTGGGTTCTCCAGAGAAACAGAACCAACAGAATGTACATGTGTGTATGTGCATGTATACATATCTATATGCATATATATGTGTGTATATGCATATATACATACAGAGAGATATAGATATATAAACTAAGGAATTAGCTTACATGATCATAAAGGCTGAGGAGTCCCAAGATCTGCTGTCAGTAAGCTGGAGACCAGGAGAGTTGACATGTAGCTCCAGTCTGAAAGCTGGCAGGCTCAAGATGCAAGAAAAACTGATGTTTCAGTTTGAGTCTGAAGACCAAAAAGGACCTATGTCTCAGCTCAAATAAGTTGGGCAGGAGGAATTCTCTCTTCCTCAACAAAGGGTCAACCTTTTTATTCTATTCAGGCCTTCAACTGATTGGATGAGGACCACTCACATTAGGGAGGGCATTCCACTTTACTCACTCTATGACTCAAATGTTAATCACATCCAAAAACATTCTCACAGACACACCCAGAATAATATTTGACCAAATATCTGGCACCCTGTGGCCCAATCAAGTTGACACAAAAAATTAACTATCACATCCATCTTATCCAGAAATAGAATCCTATATAGCATTTTAAAATTTGGAATACTTTTCATAAATTACAGACTACAAATATCTACATATCCTGGCACCAATTTTTTATAAAGTAGACTTAAAAACTATCCTTAACATTCTTCAACATGCTAAAATAGTTTAGAAATGTGATCTAAGAACTCTTTTAATATCAAGCTGATAACATGATTTACCTTTTTATGACCAATCCAACTGGTAAGTGATGAATATTTTGAAGAAGGACAGGAGTAGTTGCAATAAGACCAGTTAAGTTTTGTTGTACAAGTCCAGCTGAGAGATGGTAGATGTGAATAGTAGTTGCAATGAGTTGAATACTACAAATAGCAACAAATCAAGAACTAAGAACCAGAGTCCAGGGCTTTTGGCTCCCAGGCCTTTGCATCCAGTAGAATATGATGGTGCCATTAAAGGGAATCCTGGATGTCCTGTTATGGAATGTTTGCTGGAATATTCTGTATGACAAAAATCTAGGTACACAACAGAGCCTGTAACATACTACCATTTGTACACAAAATGAGGCAAGGGAGATATATATAATTTATGCATGGTTATAAATACCTGGATATCCCTGGAAGGGCACAAAAGAAAAGAGTAGGGTGTCACCTCTGGGAAAAACTGGGACCAGGGACGGGAAAGAGACTTGCTAGTCACTGTATACAGTCTTCTATGGCTTGAAATCTTCTACCGTTTTTCATGCATTCATTCAAAAAACGTAAACAATTAAAAATCAGTGCTTTTCCAATGCCTAAAGTTCCATGAGTTACAGAAGCTCTCACTTTATCATGAAACAAAGTCCACCCATAGTCACTTTCTTTCTTTCTTTTTTTTTTTTTTGAGACAGAGTCTGGCTCTGTTGCCCATGCCGGAGTGCATGATGCGATCAGGGCTCACTGCAACCTCCACCTCCTGGGCTCAAGCAATTCTTCTGCCTCAGCCTCCCGAGTAGCTGGGATTACAGGCGCCCACCACCACACCTAGCTAATTTTTGAATTTTTAGTAGAGACAGGGTTTCACCATGTTGGCCAGGCTGGTCTCAAACTCCCAACCTTAGGTAATCTGCCCACTTCGGCCTCCCAAAGTGCTGGGATTACAGGTGTGAGCCACCATGCTCAACCCACCCATGGTCACTTTCTAGCCTTTTTTTCTGTTTTTCTTCACATCACTTGTCATCATGTGCTATTTTGTTGTTGTTGTTGTTCATTATATCTCTCTTCCTGGAGGAATATAAACTCTATGACAGCAGAGACTTTATTTAGAAGTAAATACCCTAATTGTGTCCACCTTGCTCTAAAGGAATTAAGGAAATCATGATAAACCTGAACTTTGCATTTTAAGGATTTGCAATCTAAGACACACTGGGGCAAAATATATGTATGTGTCTATAAAATGAACATTAATTCATAAAAGGAAATGAACATTGACGCCTTCTCATCACAAGGCAAATCCAGAAGATAATAATGATTTCTGAACAAATATATCCCACTGAACAATATCTTCAAAGTAGAAACCATAAATACAGTCTACTTCTTATACTAGTGATTAGTCTGTGACCCATTTTTCTGAAAGTGTTCTTAAATGGCCCTGGACAGTTAAGTCATGTAGAAGCCAAATTATTATTATAAAGTTGTTTAACAGTCATGAAATGGAACCCAAGGAGGTAGATACTATTTAAATGTCATTAAAAATGGCATAAAGCTTTTAGCTTGATGTGTCTACCTTCTCTCTAGAGGACCCCTGCAACTGCGACAGGCCAGGGCAGCCTTCTCCCTGGACTATGTTGGGCCTGGCTGGGATCTGCCAACTTCGACTTCTGAGTTTCCCTTTTCTTGCCTTTGGTTCCTGCAGCCCTGCTCTCCTGGATACAAGCATCGTCTATGGATAGGCTATGGGTTATATACACTTCTGTTGATATCTTAAAACGGATGAAGATGTCACCCAGAATCACATAACATTTATTTATCACTTTGTAGTAATTCTTTATCATGTATCTTTTTGGACAAAGGATTCAAAATAAAAGGGGTAAAGTTTTAAAAATATTGACGTTTCACTATTAAGAGATTGATCTACAGTCTCAGAAAAGTGGACAGTCTCACTGTCGTAGGGTTACCATCCACTTCTTTTGTGATAGTCCACTAAAGAGGTTAAAATACAATTGATTAGGTTTCCTCTAATCACATTTCATCCCCCCATATCACCTCAATTGAGGTGGGAGTGTTTTCACAGTTTTTCAGTTTCCTGATTTACGAGCACAGATGGTTAATTACATCCACCATGGGTCTGACAAGCAAGGTTACTAGAAGTAATCTTAAATTTCATTCAAAGCTCTTTGGAATCCCTACAGCAAAAAAAATAAGGAGGGAGGAGAGACTGATTAGATTTCTAGAAGAAAGGTGTAGTGTGAGGTGAAACTTAACAAGACAGCAGGATTTCACAGGAAAAAAAAAGCGCTTCAGGGGCTGCAGAAACAGCTAGAGCACATTTGGAGAGCCTGATCCACAGAGCAGCCCCTGGGATGGAAGGGGCTGGTGCAATGTGAAGTAAGGCAAACCGAATACATGCTGTGGAGACTTTTAAACGCCAAACTGAGGCGTCGGAACTTTGCTCCGCGGGCACCTAGGAGCCATCGAAGGTTCCCAGCAGGTGAGTGGCCTGACTGGATTGGCTGCAGTGATCCACGTTACAGTTTATCCGGCGCTCTCTGCTGACCCCAGCACGAGTCCAGGCTGGCTTCGCAGTTGGTGGCGGCTAAAGGCCCCCGCAACCGAAGCGCCAGGCTATGCCGCGCAGTCCTGGATGCTGACCCGGCCCAGGCAGGAGCTGCCGGGCCGCCACCGGGCGCTGCACCTGGGTCTGCCCGGCCGCCGATTGGACGGCTTAGGGTGACTCCACTGTATCGCGAGACGAGATTGGCAGCGGCGGGGCCTCAAGTGCCCCCCGCGCTGGCTTTGTACGCAGAGCCGCCTGCCGGTCCTTTAACAATGGGCGGCGCGAGCGTCCAGGCGCTGGGCCCGAGCTGAGGTCCGCGCTTAGCGGCTGACTGTCCGCAGCATGAGCGGGGCCGGCGTCCCTATCATGCCGGCGGGGCTGGGACTGTGAGGGCCGCGGTTCCGGGTAAGGGAGCCAGCGTGGGGCCGGGCGGCCCGGCAGGCCTGGGCTAGGCGTGAGGCAGCGGACCCTCCCGGGGCGAGGCGCGGAGCCTGGCTGGCCCGGCCTTTTGTTCGCCTGAGGCCGCACGGAACCGTGCGTTTCTCTGGGGTCCCGGGGAGAAGCAGGCGCCTGATGTCTGCGCGGAGACTCCCGGCCAGGCAGACGCTCACCCCCGGGCTTCTCTGTGGGAGCTTTTCCCCTCAGCGGGGCTGTGACCGTGTCACTTCTCCGCACTCCTCAGGGCGGGCGGGAGAGCTCCAGCCCCGGACGCAGGGAGCCCCAGCCCGGCCTTCTGCAGCTCTTCTCGAGCTCGCGCCCGGCTCCCCGCTTTGGCAACTCGGGGCCCGAGTGGATCCCCTTTTGCCCAACATGCAGTCGGGCAGAGTCTCCAAGTCCTTTGGCCCCTCCTGAGGGGGCAGACCTGGCCTCGCGTGTGGCATTGGGGAACAGGCTCGGGTCGGGACTGGGTTGAGGAAGAGTCAGGTGAAGATGAGCAGCCACACCGGGTGGCCTGAGGTCACACCCCCGGGGGAGAGGGCGCAGAGGGTCGCGGGGAGAGCCGGCAGTGACCGCGCCTGGGGTGTGTCTTACAGACTCGAGTTGCCGCGTCGGGCTGGGCGCGCCGCTGGGTCCCATGGAGCTGGAGGGGCAGTGGTGGCGAGGACAACTGGCCGCCGACATTCACCAAGCGCTTCGCTACAAGGTAACTCCGAGGCCCGGCCTGCCTTCTCCTTCGGTGTCTCGCGCCAGTTGTTCTGAATCTCGATTCCCTAGAAAGTCTAGTCAGGTTCTTTACTCCTTACCTTCTGGGCCAGAAAAGGCGAGTTTGCTCATTTGCTCAAGGTTAATTAACTTCTTGGCTCCTTCCCTGGGATATATCAGAACAACCTGCAACTTGAATGAGGAGGGAGATGGTAGTTGGGCCAGGAAAGGTGAAAAGGGGCTTTCTGATGTTCTGATTTCCGGGTGGATCATGAATTTGATCTTGTATTTTAAAAGATACATACAATGAATTTTTGGGGGGCAGAACAGCCCTCTTTGTTCGAGAGTTGCCGTTGCATGCAAGCCAGTTTAAGTCGTTTTTGTACGTAAATTGCTGTAAGACTTTGGATGAGTTAAATTTGTTTCTTAATTTCCTCATCTGTAATATGAGGAATAATAAGAGTGTGCCTTATGATTCTGGCGATTGTGAAATTTAAGTTAGTACCGTACATGTGCTTAGAAACTGCTCTTGCAATATAGTAAGCACTACGTGATAACGTTTTATCTCTTACCCCTCAAGATTTGGGCTGTTCCCCTAAGGTGGGGAGAGTTGGCTGCTCCTTCCTGCTGATAAAGGCAGAAAGTAGACCTAATATACTTAATAGATATTGGAAAAAAAAAAACTTTTCCAACACAAAGCAAAGTCTGTGTATTGTTGCTATTAAGTAACGATTTTACTCTGCATGTGGCAAGGCAGATTAATGAGACATTTCTGCCTCTTTGATAACCAAAAGAGAGACCAGATCCAAAATGATCTCTAGCTCAACTCAGTTTCACCTTGGATAAAGAAAGCCATTTGTTAAATGTAGAAAATTGAGAAAGAAGCAGAACAGCTGACTCTTTTAATAAAAAAGATTCTGACTCTTGGGGTTGAGATCCTGGAATGATAGTAACTTTTATCCTGAGTTTCTGACCAGGTCAAGTAGATTGGAAAACCTAATTCTGACTTAAATTGTTACCCTTTTTTAGGCCTGAGATTTCTAAATGCTACTTACTAATTCTAACATTCAATTTCTTAGATTCACTAAAATACATTCAGCCCTCTAGGAGATGGTTTGTTCCACATAAAAATTCTAACTAATGGGATCTTTGGAGTGTTAGGAAAGAGTTTCAGGTTCTTTTCTTGGAAAATTGTCCAGATACACTTTTGATCTTTTTTTCTTTGGTAGATATCATCTTTCAATTTGAAATGTTTTCTTTTTTAAAAAAGATTGATACATAATAGTTGTACATAAATGTCAGTCTCTTTATCCCACTGGTATGTGGTGACATTAATTAGTTGATGTTAAGAGTACCTTTTTTTTTTTTTTTTTTTTGAGTCGGAGTTTCACCTGACTTCAGGTTATCTGCCTGCCTTGGCCTCCCAAAGTGCTGGGATTACAGGCAGGAGCCACTTTCCCTGGCCAAGAGTACATTTTTTAATTGACATGAAACTTAAAAGATTTTTCTTGATAATTTCCATAGTTTTCAATCATTTTATTTTATGTGTAGATCATTTTAATTCATGAGTGATTATCTGAATTTTGTCAGCTGAGGTTGGACATGGGTTTTTTTTTTTAAGATTTAGATTTGTTGAAGGCTTTTGTGCATTAATTTCTGGAGCATCCAAGGCATAAGACCCAATTCTGTGCTCAAGTTGCTTATAAACTATCAGAGGACAAGGTAACACAGGGTCTGAAGGAATGCCATTGAGTTTTCTTGGGCCACCTATGGCCTACTGCCCTGGGTTGTCTTTATATTTAAGCATTATGCAAACCATGGTTCTTACTGGTAACACTTTATAAAGAATACATTAGTCAGTAAAACTTAAACTTGTGGAACTGGAGAGACCTCTATTTGTAATACACTGAAAGAAATTTAAAATGGACTTTTCTCATAGAAAAGATATGGTAATTCCAGGCTATTAATTGGTGATTCAGTTGGATAGTCATCTGTTTATTTCTTCAACATGTTGATTATTTATAACATACATGATATTCCAGGTGTTAGAGCAATAACAGTGAACAAGACAGACATGATCCTTGCCTTCATAGTCTAATCTTATTTCTAATTTAGAGCATCCACATTTAGGTTTTTCCTTTGGGCAGTTGCCATTGAGATACTGCGGAAGGTGTTCTGTGTTTAGACCCAAGGTTTGTGGAGAAATACTTGGTGTGACTAGCATTGTGTCTTAGGAACAGTGAAAATGACAATGAATGGAAATCCTCATGCCAACTATCCACCCCCTCAAAAAAAGCCCCTACAAAGTAGCTGTCCCCTTACTCCCTTTTGTCTCCTTTCTTCTTATTTAGCTGTGTATAGTGTCATAGGCTGTTTGGGAAAGTGTTTTTAGGAGCCTTAATGACAAATGGGAACAATTCTAGCTTTGTGAGAAACTTTAAGAAAGTCCATCATTGTTTTCCAGGGAGTCTTTTAAGACTATGTTTAGGCCACTTTTCTGGAAACATTAAGAAAGTTAAGGCCATCAGTGTTTTCCAAGTGTTTCCCAGGGAGTCTTTAAGACCATGTTCGGGCCACTTTTCTGGAAAACCTGCCCTGGTGTTGCCTTTTTTCCCCAATTCCCTATTCCCTGAGCTAAGTTAGATTTTCTTCCTAGCTGTTGCCATAATAACCTGTGATTACTATATTGTGTGGTAATCTCTGTATTTGATTCACCTGCTAGAGATAGGCTTGAGACTGTGTTTTTCCAGCATTTATCCCTGGGTTAGTATAGTGTCTGCTACATGAGAGATGCTCAATAAATGTCACATCATGGCAGCAAAAGTAAAGTTGCAACTCATTTACACCATTGTAAAGATTTGAAAAAGAGTTAAGGAGAAAAGAAAAATCCTAGGTGCTATGTGAGAAATCAGCATCTTCCCTTTATTTGAAAACAAATTTTTTTTTTGGCCAGGAGTGGTGGCTCTCACCTGTAATCCCAACAGTTTGGGAAGCAGGTGGATCACTTGAATCTAGGAGTTTGAGATCAGCCTGGGAGACACAGCGAGACCCTGTCTCTACAAAAACTAACTGGGCGTGGCAGTGAGTGCCTATAGTCCCAGCTACTTGGAGGTTGAGGTGGTTGGATTGCTTAAACCTGGGAGGCAGAGGATACAGTGAGCCAAGATGCCACCCCTGCACTCCAGTCTCAGCTATGAAAGGAGACTGTCTCAAAAAAAAATATATTTTTTCCTCAGTAGTATTTGTTTAGGCATTTCTCACTTAAACAAAAATGTAAAACGTTAATTGGCCCATTAGCCTATCATCTAAGTAACCCCTGTTGATATATATTTTTTTAATTTTAAAAAATTTTAAGTGACATATACGCATGGTTAAAAAAATCCAGATAGTGGAGGAAGGTTTAAAATGAACCTTAATTTTAAGGCTTATTTGGCTGTCTATGGTTGCTGCTTTTTTTTTCCTGATACCCCATAAATTAGTATATCTTCAAGTAAAATATTTTTTTTGTTGATACGGAAGTCATAATATATATTCAGTTTCCTGCACCTTGTTCTTATTCCACCCTCAATTTATCAGATTTTTCCATGTCAGCACATATTTCTCCTGCCCTTTATTCAGTACCTCATAGTTTATTTAACCAGTTCCCTTTTCATAGACATCAAGGTTTTTGTTTTTCTAAATTACACTTTTTATTTTGAAATTGTAGATTCACATGCAGTTGTAGGAAATGATACAAACAGATCCCCTTTACCCTTTACTCAGTTTCCCCCAGTGGTACCAGGTTGAATAACTAGTACTATATCACAACTAGGGTATTCATATTGAGACCAAGTCAAGATATAGAACATTTCTATCACCCAAAGGATGTCCCATGTTGCCCCTTTATAAAAAGCCATACCTTGTTCCCTCCCACCCTCATGCTGCACCTTAACCCCTGGCAGCCAATAATCTGATCTCTATTTCTGTAATTTTGTCATTTCAAGAATGTTATATAAATTGAGTCATACAGTATGTGACTTTTTGAGATTAACTTTTTTACTTAGTCTAATTCTATGGGGATTGATTTGGGTTTTTGGACATCAAACTTTTTTATTCCACTATTTTGCTATTACAAACAGCAAAGGACCTGCTTATATGGAGGGTTATTTGTAGGGGTTGCTAGGTTAAAGAGTATCTGGATTAAAAAAATTTGTGTTGCCTAATTGCCCTCCAAAAGATTGTTATCAGTTGTCCATACCAACAGTATATGAGAGTTTCTGTTTTCCTTTTTGATAGCATAAGCAAAGATTGAGAAAATCTAATCTGGTAAGTGAAAAAGTTATATAATTCTTTTAATTATATCAGGAATTGTTTTTGTTTTTAACCCTGTTGTATTTTTCTTAGGAACTGTTTATATTTGTCTTACTGATTTATAGTTCTCTAACAAAGAAGTCCATTCTTTGTCATATGTGACAGAAATATTAAATGCATCTATTCTCTCCTGATTTGAAATGCCATTGTTATTATAAATCCTCCTATCCAAGAAAAAGTCCTTCCATGGATGTATGTCTTCCATATCCCATCAGAATTTTAGTGTTATCTTCATACAGTGCTGGCATATTGGTTTTCATTTTTATAGTTACTGAATATGAAATCTTCTAACTGGTTAGTATACAGAAAAGCTATTAACTTTTTATTTTAATTTTATAATTGGGCATCTTACTCAATTCTTACTAATCTTTTTCTCTTGATTTTTTTGGTTTTTCTGGATATGCAGTCTACCATCTGAAAATAATAATTGTGTTCCTGAAAATGGCCTTTGAGTCTTCCTTTCCATAATTTTGCTTTCTGTTTTTTCTATTTGGATTGATGAGTACTCACAAAATAATGTTAAATGTTAAATGGTAGACACTAAAATGGTAATCTTTCTGTTGTTTTACCTCTAAGTGAGATGCTGGCTCTTATATTTGACATCTTTTTACCTACCTGTCTCCTTCATCAAAGAAATGTACATCTGTTCCTATTTCTCCCAGGGTTGCCTTTAAGATGCCATTTTGGCAGGATGATTGTGTGTATTTATGTATGAATTTTTAATGTGTCTTAGAACTTTTCTAATATTCAATCATTCTTGCATTCCTGGGATGTTCTACAATTGATAATGTATTCTTTGGCTACACTACTAAATTACATTGACTACTAGTATCCATTTATCTTGGGTAATATTCAGGTGAATATTAGGTGAATATATAGGTGAATATGTAACTTCCATTTTTTGTTTATTGTAAAATGTATGTAACAAAACTTTTTTCCCCAGCTTTTAAGTTCAAGGGTACATTTGCAGGATGTGCAGGTTTGTTACATAGGTAAACCTGTGCCATGGTGGTTTGCTGCACAGATCATCCCATCACCCAGGTATTAATCCCAGCATCCACTAGCTATTATTCCTGATCCTGTGCCTCCTCCCACCCCCACCCTCCGACAGGCCCCAGTGTGTGTTGTTCTCCCCATTATGTATTCTCATCATTTAGCTCCCACTTGTGAGAACATGCAGTATTTGGTTTTCTTTTCCTGCCTTAATTTACTAAGGATAATCGCCTCCAGCTCCATCCATATCTCTGCAAAGGAGATGACCTTGTTCCTTTTTATGGCCGCACAGTATTCTATGGTCTATTTGTACCACATTTTCTTTATCCAGTCTATCATTGATGGGCATTTAGGTTGATTCCATGTCTTTGCTCTTGTGGATAGTGCTTCAGTGAACATACACATGCATGTGTCTTTATAATAGAATGATTTATATTCCTTTGGTTGTATACACAGTAATGGGATTGCTATGTCAAAGGGTATTTATGCCTCTAGGTCTTTGAGAAATCACCACACTGTGTTCCACAATGGTTGAACTAATTTACACTCCCACCAACAGTGTAAAAGCGTTCCTTTTTCTCTACAACCTTGCCAGCATCTGTCATAACATAAAACTTACCATTCTGACCATTTTTAAGTGTACAGTTCAGTGACATTAGGTACATTTGCATTGTTGTCACCACTATCTAACTTTAGAACTTTTTCATCTTCCCAAACTGAAACTCCATACAGTACTCTCCAATTTGCTACCCTCTAGCCTCTCTTGATAACCACTATTCTACTTTCTGTCCCTATAAATATGACGAGTCTAGGTACCTCATTAAATGGAACCATATAATAAATGTTCTTTTGTGACTGACTGTTTTCATTTAGCATACTATTTTCAGGGTTCATCCATGTAGCATATTATCAGAATTTTCTTACTAAGGCTGAATAATACTCCATGTATATGCCACATTTTGTTTATGCATTCATCTCTGGTGGGCATTTGCATTGTTTCTACCTTTTGGTTTTGTGAATAATCCTGTTATGAATATGTGTGTACAAATCTCTCTTCAAGTCCCTGCTTTCAGTTCTTTTGAGTGAAGTGGAATTTTACTCAAGTAGGAAAAGTGGAATTACTGGATCATGTGGTAATTCTATGTTTAATTTATTGAGGGATTGCTATATTGTGATCTGAAACAAACAACTACATCGTTTTACATTCCCACCAGTAATGCACAAGGGTTCCAATTTCTCCATCTTCAAGTTAACACTTGTGATTTTTTTTTTGTTGTTGTTGTTTTTTAATAATAGCAATCCAGGTAGGTATGAAGTGCTCGTAGTGGTTTTGATTTGCATTTCCTATAATTAGTGATGCTGAACAAACATCTTTTTCATGTTTCATGATATTGGCATGTTGGGCATTTGTATATCTTCTTTGGAGAAATGTCTATTCAAGTTTTTTGCCCATTTTTATAATGAGGTTTTTTGTTGACCAGTTGTGTAAGTTCTTTATAATCTAGATATTTACCCCTTAGCAGATGTGATTATAACTATTTTCATCCATTCTGTGGGCTGACTTTTTACTCTGTTGATAGCATCTTTTGATAAAAGTTTTTAATTTTGTTAAAGTCCCATTTCTCTCTCTCTCTCTCTCTCTCTCTCTCTCTCTCTCTCTCTCTCTCTCTCTCTCTTTTTTATTTTGCAGGGCAGGGGGAGTTCTGCTTATGTTATCATATCCCTTTTACTTCCTTCTATTGTGATACCTGTTGGGTTTAGTATCAGTATTATGCTCATCTTATAAAATGAATTTGGAAGCTTTCCATCTTTATGTTCTGGAAATATTTTAAAAGTATAGAATTTTTCCAATTTTTTTTTTTTTTTTTTTTTTTGAGACAAAGTTTCACTCTTGTTACCCAGGCTGGAGTGCAATGGCACGATCTCGGCTCACCACAACCTCCGCCTCCTGGGTTCAAGCAATTCTCCTGCCTCAGCCTCCCAAGTAGCTGGGACTACAGGCGTGCGCCACCACACCCAGCTAATTTTTTTGTATTTTTAGTAGAGACGGGGTTTCACTATGTTGACCAGTGTGGTCTCGATCTCTTGACCTCGTGATCCACCTGCCTCAGCCTCCCAAAGTGCTGGGATTATAGGCATGAGCCACCATGCCCGGCCGAATTTTTCCAATTTTTAAAAAACAAGTTGATATAGTTCTGAGATTGAACAGTGATTTTAGGTATATGAGAAGATGATGGCAAAGGAGACAGATCATAAAACTGTTCAAAGGGAAACAAAATTAGAAATACTACTACTGGTTTCTACACTACTGCAAGTATAATACAGTATGCAGCATATCCACTTATCTATTACCTTCTAACCAAAAGGGTGGGGTGTATGTGTGTCTGTCTGTCTGTCTGTGTGTGTGTGTATGTGTGTGTGTGGTTGGTTTTTTGGCAGGGATGTTTTTCTGAAAATACTTGGTAGGGAAAACAGGATTCCTTTACTAAAAATCTTACTAGAATATACCCATTCTAGAAAGCAAGAAACAAGAACATCTATAATTGTTCACATCAGAGGTGGTTAAGAATAAGGAGAAATTTTTCATTTTAAATGCCATTCATTATCCTTCTACTTTTTCATTTTTGTATTCCAGTCAAGAAAAGTATGTTTTAGGCACTTGTAATACTAATATATTGGAAAAACAATGTTAAGTCATTGCATTGTGGGGATACATCTACAGATAGGTCAGACTAAATGTTGTTCCTTTTGACTTAGGAGCTGAAGTTGCCCTCCTACAAAGGCCAGTCCCCTCAATTAAGTCTCAGACGGTATTTTGCTGACTTGATTGCCATTGTGAGCAATCGCTTCACACTCTGCCCTTCTGCCCGCCATCTTGCTGTCTATTTACTGGACCTGTTTATGGACCGCTATGACATCTCTATCCAGCAGCTGCATTTAGTTGCGCTTTCCTGCCTGCTTCTAGCAAGTAAGTATGAATCTTGAGTTATATGACTAGAAATTTCTCCTGTTTCTATAAGAAAATAAATTTATGTAAAACTCAATGAAATATCATCAAATCCCTTTCATTCCAGTTTACTAGTATCAGGAACCTTATGTTAAAAGTTCTTCTCAGTGCAATAATTCTTAACCAAATATTGAAAAATGGCCTTGGAGCTTGTTCAAAACATGTGCCTAAACCCTACATCCTAGGCCACCCCAGAGCTACTAAAACAAAATCTACATAATGGGTTCTGGGTATTTTTTAACTTTTTAAAAAAGTCCCAAAGGTGATTTTGATGTACCTTTCCAATTGAGAACCATTGTCTTAAAGCAGTTATTCTAAACCAGGAGCAATTTTGTCCCACAGGGAACACTTGGCAATGTGTAGAGATATTTTGGTTGTCAGCTGGTGGTAGAGTAGGGGATGCTTTTTTAACATCTAGTATATAGAGGCCTGGGATGCTCCTAACATCCTGTAGTGTACAGGACAGTTGCCCATAACAAAATTCTCCGGCCTTAAACATCAATGGCGCTAAAGTTGAGAAACTGTCTTAAAGGCACCATACTCTTATATTAGAATACTTTCTACTGGTACATGAAGAGTTGGCTTAATGAACTCAAAGTTAATGTGTACCTACTACAAATGTGAAAACTTTTGCTTATGCATTGGGCCAACCATGTAGTAGGTTCCAAGATACAATCTGATACAACCATATTTTTTACTCAGTACAGAATTTACTGGTGGACCTTTTGGCCCCTCTTTCTCTTTTCATCTTTCTATATCTCATTTCGTTGCTTATTGGTACTCTCTTTGAAGGGCAAGTAAAGAAATTGAAATTGTGTATTTTTTCTTTTAGTGATGTGGAAGATAGTATTTGATATGGAAGTTGAATCAATATTGCAGTTTTTATATTATCCATGTCATTACAATAGAAATTTAAAGTAGTATGTAGATATATTGATAACCTTCACCTTTAACTCCCACTTGAGGGAGAAAGATTATATTTGATATTGAAGTTAAATCAGTAATATGCATCCATGTCATTACAATAGAAACTTCACCTCTAACTCCCACTTGAGGTTTTGGGGTCAAATATGGCTGGGATCAAATAAGGAACATTCCGCCTATATCCATGCCACCAGAGTTCTTTAGCACCTCTGTGCTTGGCTGCTTATAAATCTATAACCAAATGTAGTCCTTTGTAGTATCATTTCTGGTACTAATCTCTCCTCAGATTTTATTTTCTGACCCTTCTTCTTCTTTTGCTCTGATGACCTCAGCTACTTATTTTGTCCCCTGGAATGTCTTTTCGTAAGTTATTTCAGATCGATTGTAGAACCAGGCTGAATGTAAATAAAACACAGCTGCAGCATGACTTCCCACTGCCTATATGTTAAGGTGGAAACTGCTTAATGTAGTGTTTAGAATCTTTCATCTGGACCCAGCCACCTTTCTAGTCTCATCCCCATGCACATTGAGTGAAATTCTTAGAATACCATTTACTTCTTGAATATCTACATTTCCCTTTTAATCTATTGTTCTCTAAAATTCAGACACCTCACTCACCGCTCACCCCCAACTCGGGAGCTGGAGAGGTAATGCTTGTACGTTTAACGTTTAATTTAGCCTCTAATTAAAGTTTCATGCTCGTAAATAATCGTGTGTAATACCATACGTTTCATCACTGGCTGTGAAGCCCTTTAGGGTTTAATAGTTTGTGTAAGATTGGAAAAGCTCACACTTGACAGTTTAGATGTGTGAGAGTCCACAAAATGGCCTTTTGTAACTGTACAGAATGCTGGTTTATTATAGAATCAGTTTATAGTAGAGTGTCATTGGAAATCACACATGCAAGTTAGGTTCTTTTAAAAACTTGGTATCATTAACGGAAAGTAACCGTGTTGCCTGCTATGGCCATCACTGTCTTTTTAACACTACTACGTCCCACCTGCTCTATGCCTGTGATTCTTAAAGTGTAGTGTGGGCTAAGTGGAGGGTCACCTTTGTGTACCATCTTAGGTTGGCTAGAATGGAGTTTTCAGTTGTTCTTATTTTTAAATTATATATTTCTATTTAAAGTCATGAACAATTTATTGTATTGAACTATTTGGATTAACATGAGTTGTAAGATGTTATTTGTGACTCATTTTCCAGTAATTAGGCATTAGGATCTGTATTTGCTAGAGTTCAGATATGAATTATCACCTATTACTGAAAGAACTGGATGCCTCCCTCCTTTTTCTGCTGACTCTTGATTTCTCTTTCCTTGAGGAGAGAATTGCTTTTACATTCTTCCTTTGCATTGGAGAGTGGGAATATATGTGAGGTATTCTTCAGGATCTCTGCTCCTCCCAACTAGCAAGTTGTTCAAAACAGTTTGAGCTATCAGTTCACACCAGGGTCAGGAATTGAAGAGGCTGGTCGTTTGTAGGCAGCAGCCTCTACCCTTGCCCCCCAACTCCAGTCCATAACTTTACAGCAGAAGAGCTTAGGAATTTTTGTTTTTTTTTTTTTTTCAGACGGAGTCTCGCTCTGTTAGCCAGGCTGGAGTGCAGTGGCGCCATCTTGGCTCACTGCAACCTCTGCCTCCCAGGTTCAAGTGATTGTCCTGCCTCAGCCTCCTGGGTAGCTGGGATTACAGACATGTGCCACCATGCTCAGCGAATTTTTTCTATTAGAGACGAAGTTTCACTGTGTCAGCCAGGATGGTCTCAATCTCCTGACCTCGTGATCCTTCCACCTCTGCCTTCTGAAGTGCTGGGATTACAGGTGTGAACCACTGCGCTCAGCCAAGCTTAGGAGTCTTAGAAACTGATAACCTATTTTCAGTGTCTGATTCCAGTTTCAAATTTGTGGAGTTCATTATATTGGGAAGCTATAGGTGGTTTGGCCAAAGATGGAGCACACCTCTTAAGTTCTAGAAGCAAATGTTTATGTTACACTATTAGAAGAAGGGGCCTACAGATTATCTCTGGAGAGCTATGTGTAGTGTTTTGGAGCAATGACCATAGTGATGGATTCCCCGGGTTGGAATCTCTCATCAGCAGAATGGATTTCAACAACCTTTTAATATCAGGTTGTTTCTTTATAAGATGGAAATAAAGATACCTTATAAAGTAGTTCTGAGGATCAAGTGGGGGGCAATATGTTTAAAAGCATGTAGGAAATGGAAACATAAAAAGATTAGCATGGTAATAATTAATTCCCCCACAAGTTGCTTTGTTTCCTTTAGCCTGCCTCCATTACCCTAAAGGTTTTGACCTATTCCAAACTGGTCCTGAATTTGTCCAGGGAAGTTCTCCTATTCCAACTTTCACATGTATGCCCTGGCTTCCCTTGGCTTCTGTGACCAGCATTACATTTATGGAGCATGTGGAAATAATCTTGGAGATAAGATTTCTCATAATTTGCTCAAGATCTTACATAAGTAAGAAATGATCTTGGAGTCAAGATGAAGTGAAAAGTGAGACAGAGGCTTTTAGTAGTAGCAATTTGTAACAAGTGCTTGTTTCCCCTTGCTGACCAATACTGGGTTAGCAAAGCTTTTTACTGACCTGTGAAAATTTGTTATCTCACAGTTTTAATTTACATCTCAATTTTTAGTGAGCTTAGAATTTTTTTCTATGAATGACCTTTTTCTTTGCCCATTTTTATATTAGATTTGTCTTATAAATTTGTGATAATTCTTCATACATGTTAAGGATGACTTTTTTCCCCCACTTAATAACAAAAAATAGAATGTGAGTTGGCAGAGCACCCAGTGACATCTGATCCATGCCCTATTCAGTATATAAATCTTCTCTACCACATACCTACCATTTATTGCTGGCTTTGAAAATGTATTGGTTTCCATGGCTGATCTGAACATATCCTATAAAGGAAAGACAACCCAGTGTTTTTGTTTCTGTGGCCTCTAATTCTTTATTTTCTGGGAAGCAGATATGAATTTCCTGTGCCCTTATTTCCTGTTTGGGGCCTTTATCAATATAATCACATGGCTTCTGGTATTTCCTTTCAATTTAAGAAACTGATCTTTGTAATCTGTGTGTGGTATTGTGGATAAGTTAACTTAAAATGCACATACACATAGCAGTCAGCACAACAAAAACTATAGATATGAATGCAGGGGCTGAGCTTGGTGGCTCATGCCTGTAATCCCAGCACTTTGGGAGGCCGAGGCGGGTGGATCATTTGAGGTCAGGAGTTTGAGACCAGCCTGGCCAACATGGTGAAACCCCGTCTCTACTAAAAATACAAAAAAATTAGCTGGGCGTGGTGGCCGGCGCCTATAATCCCAGGTACTCAGGAGGCTGAGGCAGGAGAATCACATGAACCTGGGAGGTGGGGGTTGTAGTGAGCTAAGATCATGCCATTGCACTCCAGCCTGGGTGACAGAGTGAGACCCTGTCTCAAAAAAAAAAAAAGATATGCAGGTACTCATTGATGTTATCACACATTCTGAAATCTTTTAATATCCATATATCTGAATATTTATATCACTATACATAATGAAAAAGTTCCAAAAATTTGAACCCTGAATTAAAACCCCAAGTATGGGTATTTATTCAGAACGTAGATTATTCTTAACTTTGCAAGATCAATACACAAAGTGTTTTACACTTGTAGTAGCCAAATATTTTATAAATGTAAACATCCCATAGATGCATAATAATATAGAAATCTGTCATTTCTGGTCTAGAAGTGCTAATTTGGGAATTCAAACATAAATCTTCCTTTTGGCTTTGATTTTTGGTTTGATTTAACTTATTTGACCTTAAGTGGATTGGCCGCCCTCACTCACTACCTTGGTTTTTGAGCAATGAAATCAGTCATATACAATTTTTTTCCAGCGTTAAAAATTTCAGGGAGATAATATGAAACTTCTTGCTCCTTGAATTACGATTTACTAACTTTTTCAAAGGAACTTTAAGCATGATATAAATAAACTCATTAATTTCTACAGTAGTACTTTGAAGTATTCTGCCAGTATTGCTGTTGCTACACAAATGGCATGGTGTTTGAAAGCTGTAATGATTCATCCAGAAGGACTGAACTAAATTCCTAGGTCATTCTCCTTATGAAGAATTTTGCTTCATACTAAAAATATTGTTTTCCTCTTCTTTTTTCAGACAAGATGCTGGATAACTATGTCATACAGACCACTTTAGTGCTTTCAACTTTACTAAGTATTTGCTATTGGCAAGCTTGTGAAATTGATAACTTTATGTGATTTGATTAAGAAGAGCTATCTAGATTCTTAAAGTCTTAATTACATAACTTTTGGATCAACTTCTACCTGCAGCAGTATTTAGTGAGAATGGTTCAGATTTAAGGAAGTTCACCTCTGCCATCATTCCTGCTTCTTTGGGCTTAGGTTCTTCATAACACATGATCTTAGAATCTCCTGGCATAGGAGACAAATGCCTTTTATCCCAGTTCCACTCCCGAAGCAAAGACCAAGGCAATCAGCAGCATTTCCCCCCCAGCTCCAAAGCAAATCAATAGGAACAAACCCCCACTGTCTCCACCACCATTGCCTGTACACTGAGCATCTGGGCTGAGTGTAGCAACTTTAACCTGCGGTGCAAACCCATCTCCTCTAGAAGAGAAACATCACAGAGAAACTCTTCTGGCTTCTCCTGATTTGATAGTCTTTCTGGTACTTCTTAAAAAAAAATGATTTTAGGCCAGGTGTGGTGGCTAACGCCTGTAATCCCAGCACTTTGGGAGGCTGAGGCAGGCAGATCATGAGATCAAGAGATTGAGACCATCCTAGCCAATATGGTGAAACCCTGTCTCTACTAAAAATACAAAAAAATTAGCCAGGCGTGATTCGGGAGGCTGAGACAGGAGAATCGCTTGAACCCAGGAGGCAGAGGTTGCAATGAGCCAAGATTGCACCACTGCACTCCAGACTGGTGACAGAGCAAGACTCTCTCTCTCAAAAAAAAAAAAAAAGTTTTTAAATAATAAAATTATAAAATTTCTAAGGAAATGAAAATATATTGAAATATATAAAAATATTAAAATAATTTTTATATAGTAGTATTTGTTGCTTTAGTAACAAATGATTTTGAACAAGTATGAGTGTAAAACCTATTCTGATAAATCTATAATAATTATAGTACAGTAGGACAGTTTTAAACCTTAAATCTAAACTAGAACACAATAGTAGGAGTTTTAGTTATAATTTCCTTTCTTCTGTGGACCACTATGGAACAAAGACCCAAAGAGACCTGATGACAACTCTGGTTCTGTTGCTGCATCTGGAAAATCATAATAGTACTTAATAGTTTGTAAATGTTCTCTAGCCATCAGTTCTAGAAATACTTTCTAAAATGAAGGCTTTATATACACAGTAAAATGCTTGTTTGGAAAGTAACATGTAAGATGGTACATAATCTATAGAAACATTCTGGGGCTGGAAATAGAATCTTATTCTTCAGCTGTGCATAGTTGAAACCTTACAGATGAGTATTTCCAGAAAAGAAATTAATCACTTTGTATAATGTTCAGCCATGATACTGTCTTTACTTCTATTCTGCTTTCAATAAGGGAGTTTAAAAGCAGATATAAAGTATTGCCCCCATGCCCCTTTTTTCTTTAACCGACTTAACTAGATTTTTATTTTGAATTTAGAAGTGGCGGGGATGGGGTTTTTTGTGGAATGATAGTGCTTTTGTTAAATGTTCACCCAGTTTTTCCCTCCAGTCTCTCTCTCTCTGAAATTGAGATTATGTTGAAAATATGCCAAAATGAAACATTTAGAGCTTAACTATTTTTGATTTCAGATAAAGCTATGACATTAAATTGTTAAAACTATCTTCTCTAAAATCAAATTATTTTACCAGCTACCACCCATCTGCAAAAAAAATTTACTGAGAAGATTCAGCTGATGAGATTGAGTTAGTTTTTTCATTGGCATATGACTATTTCCATTATATACTAGAACATAGATCAAAATGTTGACATATTTCAAGGATTTTTTTTTTCAGGGGATTGGGGAAAGGTTGGGGGTAGTGGCTCTGGGAAAGAAAACATATGCAAATATGAGAACCACAGGGTTCTGGCACAATTGTTTCTGTGTAAGGTAAGTACATCTTTGGATCCTGGCAGTAAGACAGCAAATCCCATTTTACTGACTAGGCTTATAATAATCACTTGCCTAACATTTTCTCTCCCCTCCCATCCCCTTTTCTTAAAAGGTAAATTTGAAGAAAAAGAAGATAGTGTGCCTAAGCTGGAGCAGCTCAACAGCCTGGGTTGTATGACTAATATGAATCTAGTATTAACAAAACAAAATTTGCTACATATGGAACTATTATTATTAGAAACTTTTCAGTGGAACCTCTGCCTTCCAACAGCTGCCCATTTCATTGAGTATTATCTCTCTGAAGCAGTACACGAAACAGATCTTCATGACGGCTGGCCAATGATTTGCTTGGAAAAGACTAAACTCTACATGGCCAAATATGCAGATTACTTCCTGGAAGTATCTTTGCAAGGTAGGTTGTTGTGAATACCAGTAAGTGACTTGTGCACTTGTGACTCATGTATTCTGTTCCTTAAGTTCGTTTTTGGTGTCTCCACAGATTATGCCTTTCTAAATTATGCACCTTCTTTAGTAGCTGCTGCATGTGTGGCTTCTTCGAGAATAATACTTCGTCTTTCTCCAACGTGGCCTACGAGACTACATCGTCTTACTGCTTACTCTTGGGATTTCTTAATGCAGTGTATTGAACGGCTATTGATGTAAGCCTTTTTATTCTTGTGTTTAAATTTCTCATTAACAGTTTTCTTCATGTATGAGGTGCCTTGAAAACAACTTCTGAAGGGCATAGAGTTCCTAGGATATTTGCTTTTGGCAGGAGTTACTTGCTGCCATGAGCAAGCCCGTGCATGAGCAGAACTCTGGGAAAGGAGAGTCCCTTTTGGCCATTAACCAATTAGAAGGTGTCATTGCTAGAATGATTCTGGGCACATGATAAGGAAAGGAGCTGCTCTTGTCTGTCTGTAAGTCAGTAACTCTGAGATCAGTCCAAGCCAGTCTTGCCCCATTCCTACATCTTTGAATTTTGAGGGCCATCAGAATGTTACCAAAGTGTCTGCCACATGTAAGTGCTTATTGTGGACACATCTCCCAAACTGGAAGTAATCCTCAAAGCTACCAGTAAGGTTCACATCAAGGGAAATAGCTTTAGAAGGACACAAGTGAGGTCTCACTGTTGTTGGAATTATGGTGCAGTGACTGCTACCTGGGTAGTGGTGGCAGGTCATAAAAGAAGCTGTTGAGGAGTTGGGGATGGGGCATGACTTTCTTGCAAATTCTTTTCAAGTAATATTTTTAATAGTTTGCTTTCTCTCTCTGTTTCAGCGCTCACGATAATGATGTGAAAGAAGCAAACAAACAGAGAGGACAAGCAGGACCTCAGTCAGCACAACTAAGTATGTTCCAGACAGCCTCCCAGCCCTCACGGCCAGTTCACTTTCAGCAACCTCAGTATCTCCATCAGACACATCAGACCTCACTGCAGTATCGCCATCCTATATCAGAACAACCAACCTGTGACCAGATTGTATCGACCACACACACCTCATCTTACACACTACAGACATGTCCTGCTGGCTTCCAAACTAGTGTTCAGGGCCTTGGGCACATGCAGACTGGTGCTGGGATGTCACTGGCAATACCAGTAGAAGTTAAGCCCTGTCTGAGTGTTTCTTATAACCGGAGTTATCAGATAAGTGAACATTACCCTTGTATTACTCCATGTTTTGAAAGGTGATTATGTGTGAAGCTGATAACTGACCCAGACTGTTTTGTGACATGAAGCTATGGGTAAGCGTTTTGTAAACTTCTGTTCAAAAGGAAAGGGATCTAAGTGACATCAGAACTCTTCAGGTGCCAGCACCAAGAAGACTGAATATCCCTTTTAATGCACCATGAATCCTGGGAGGACTAAGCAAATTAACAGTGTGTCAAATTCTGTTACAACAAATCCCTGTATGACAAAAATGTTCAAGTCCTGGCTGATGGTCCAAATATTTCAAAAATATTCAACAGAAAATTTGGACAGACTCCAATTTGCCATTTTGAGATTTGACCTGTAGTAGCATCTGGGCCTAATGTTGGCTTCTAAGTCAAAGACTAAATATTTATCTTTTCTATGAACTTGCCAAACAGTCTTTTATGAAGGAAAGTTACAGTATTAATTTTTGAAAAGATTTTTATTCTGCAATTTTTTATTTTTGTTCTACAGATGAATTTTTGACTAAGTTTAAACTCATGAATTGTTACTCTATACCAATCTGCAGTTTAAAAAAAGAGAATTTTTTAGATGATTCTATATAACTTCCTCTCATAAAGAGTATAGGTATCTGGATTTACATACTAAAATTAAGGGTGGAGTAGATATCTTATTTTTAAATCATGGTCATAATTTCTTTTTTTCCCTAAGTGATCAACCTCAAATTTTTAGAATTGAAACACATTTAACTCAGGGAATTTGTACTACTTGGAAACACTTAACTATAATGCAACATACCTTGGGAATGTTATAGTATGAACTACCTTTATAACATAGGTTAAAATACTCTTGCTAGGGTGTGTTTTCAAATGAGAGCATAATATTATAGCTCAGAATGAAGTGGTAGTTCCTGTGATTCATAATACATATATAGGTTTTGCATTTCTCAGTGCAATCCGTGATTTATACTCAGAATTGACATTCTTTAAAAAAAAGTTATTTCAAGAGAAGGCATAACTGTAAGAGGTCAGTGTTAGAATGAAGTCCTGTAGGTTTATTTTGGAGGGGACTGTGGCCAGGGTAGTTCTCAGGTTGTGCTAGAGCAGCACTTTGTTACGTGGAAGACAGGTTTTTTTAAGCAACCTTTGAATCCAGCTAGTCAGTCTAAGCAGGCAAAGGTAACTGATGACTAAATTTCAGTAGCTACTTTCATTGGATTGACCCTACAATTGCCCTGGGACATTTCACTATACTGGTATTAACTGCAAACAGCAATAATGGTCATTACAGCAAGGGCAGTTTTGGGGTAAAGCATTTTGGAGGAATAACCTTAAAAAGTTAAAAAGTCATTGTAATAACTGATAAACTGTATACATTGTGCTCCTGTGGGAGAAGAAAGATTTGGTGGAGGGAAGCTTTCTGGTTTAAAAATTAGTAAGGTGTGTCTTTTTGTGTTTTTTTAAGATAGCACTTGAATAGAAGGGAATCTGCATGGCAGATATGTGACTGCCACAATATGCATTGAAGACAAACTATTATAAAGATGTTGTGGGTATGCAGCAGGAGTCTCAGTAATCAAGCCAATGGCCTTTATTAGGAAGAGAAGGGGCTCAACACAGTGATGGACTGATCCAGATGGCTCCTGGGGATGAATGTGGGTGGGTGGCTTCTGCCAGCATGAATGCTTGGAGAAATGTCCTTTCCTTAAAAAGAAAATATCTTATATTTAGAGTACATAGGGCATGATGTGGATTTATTAGTCTGGTAGATAAAATGAAAAACCACTCAGGTAAGAACACTCACTCATGGCAGTTTTTAAGCATGAAAATCATTTTCTGAAAGTATCATCACTTTTTAAAGAAGGCTGCTAATTGGATTTTGGTAGTTCTTACATCAAGAAAACTTGAATTGTTTGGGGGAAAGTGGGCTCAAAAGAGCATATATCTTTCACATTCACATTCAGAACCCAGCAACCTGGAGTCCAGTTTTCAGTATTTTAACTACCTCAATAATGCTATGAATGTAAGATACTGGGATAGAGATCCCAACTTGAAACAACAACCAGTGCCTGTGGTAACTTAATGTCTGTCAAATACTTTTATTGATTGGTTTATATGCCATTCTTGTTATAGAAGAATATGCCTTTTAAAAAAGTTTATTAATAACACTTTCCCAATTTATATTTTAAAAAGCTAAAGAACACTGGATTAATAATCTTTTTGGGGGGTAGAATAAAATAATTGATTACTATTGCTGCATACCCAGGGTGGGATGGGATGGTTGGAAGACCAGAACTATTTTTAAAACATTAGGTTTCAGTATAAATACAACTCATAACTGCTAGATTTGGGGGGTGGGGGAGCATTGTGTGGGTTTTGTTTTGTTTAATTTATTGATTAGTCTTTAGGCTTTTTTTTTTTTTGAGATTACTGGACCATCATTAAATATGTACTGTGAAGAGATTAATATGTATG